>NC_143019.1:120241562-120549062 GCF_055824585.1 Amblyomma mixtum | reverse complement strand
ACCATCGGCTCGAGGGGAACACCTCAAGGCGCGGTCCTGTCTCCCCTGCTCTTCAATTTGGCAATGCTTCGTCTTCCCTCCAAATTGTCTTCTCTGAACGCCATACATCACGCTCTTTATGCGGATGACATTACAATCTGGGCCACGCAAGGTAACCTGGGCCACATGGAGTCCTGCCTGCAAGCAGCGGCGACCCTAGTCAACGACTACGGGGCCTACTGCGGACTCCAGTGCGCCCCAGCTAAATCAGAATTTGTGCACTTACGTCGCTCCTCTCGGAACACAACTCCGCTTCGCATCAGTCTCCCCTTGGGACCGATCCGGGAGGCCAAGGAGATCCGCGTCCTTGGCCTCTTCATACACCACCAACGCAGAGTCGACACCACCCTAGCCAAACTTCGCACGGTGGGAGACCAGGTGGGCCGAATGGTCCGCCGGGTCTCCAACAAGCGGGGCGGATTACGAAGCAAGGATGCACTGCGGCTTGCCCATGCTTTCGTAACGAGTAGAATCCTCTACTCAACTCCATACTTGCACCTGCGCAAACACGATGATGACCAACTGGGGGTCATCCTGCGGAAAGTCATCAAGCGGGTGTTCGATCTCCCGGTCACCACGTCCAACCAGAGACTTCTGGCCTTGGGCGTGGTGAACACATTCCGGGAGCTTCGAGAAGCCCACTTAGTCATTTAGTAGAACGTTACGTTGGGCGAGTTGATATAGGTTCATGGTTGAAAAACAGCGCACAGAGCATCCGCCTCGCATTTGGGAGGTGCTGGGTTCGATCCACAGTGCCGCCGGGTACCCACCGGTTTCTTTAATGCGTACAGGATTTCGCCTGTCCTGGTGCTCGGCTCTTCTAGGGTGAAATGCTTGGGAAAAGGGCCACAAATTGGGCTTATGCCGCACGAGGCGGACTTATGGTTGCTTGGCGGGGGAACTTATCACTCATCCGTCAAGGTAACTGTTTGGTCTAACCCTTTTTCCAAGCATTTCACCCTAGAAGAGCCGAGCACCAGGCCAGGGGAAATCTTGTGCCCATTAAAGAAACCGGTGGGTACCCGGCGGCACTGGGGATCGAACCCAGCACCTCCCGAATGCGAGGCGGATGCTCTACCACAAGGCCACGCTTCGGTCTCCAAGAAGTTTTCGGCCTGCCAAAACAGCCTCCCCCGGCCATACTCAGACTAGGCCAGGGCCAGGCCACTTCCCAAGTGCAAGTCTCTTGCACAAAGTGCTTGGTGCGCCCCCTCACCAGAGACTGCTCTTGTACCAATTTAGGTTTGGTCGTCCTCGGGCTCGAAAGCCCTCCCATCGAGCGTGGCGGACTGACGAACTACTGCCACCCCGATGGTCGTGTGTGGGTCCAACCCACGAACTTCGGAAAGGCGGGGTCGTTACGCCCCGTGGTGCACCTCTGTGATGTGCACCCCTGCCAGACGCCGAAGCACCCTCGACTTCGGGTAATCCCTTCGCGCCGCACTGCAAGCGGGAGCCCGAGTCTACCAACTTTTATTAAGCGTCTTGGATTTGACGCCGGCCCTGCAAGCAGGACCTACAGCCTACGTACCCGCAGTGCGAGTGTGGCCTTCATCCCACACACGTACGGTCTCACGACGGTACTACTCACAGACGCTCAAAGGACGCAAGCGCCAGTTCTGCTTTCGCTTTGCCCTCGCTCTCTTAGCCTACTGAGACGCCCGAAGGCCTCAGCGTTTCCCAGAGATGGCCCTGGTTTCCCGGAGGGGGAACGAGGACAGACCCCAGCAGCGCTCCCGAGTGATCTTTAGGCACGGGTTACACAGGGACGCCCCTACCCCTGATGACTTTAGTCAGCGGGGATTTCCCTGCAGCGAATCTGCTGGAGACTTAGCCGCAGCAGCCTATCCCTAGACTGCCGCAGCGTATGAACTCTCTCGCTTTAAGTCCTGGGATAGGATCACCACAGACCCTTCCCAGGATCAAGGTCCTGGGATGCATTAGCATCGCCTCCTATTTGACTGGATTACAGGAGTACGCAACTACTCCCAGCGTTACGCCTCAGGACTTTCATCGCCGGTGCCATCACACCCCGCTAGGTAACAGGAGGACGCTATCCCTCCCGGTGTTAGCCGGCCTGGGAGCAACCCTAGTACTCCACAACCCCAGCCACAGCCTTTCAACTGTGGCCAGGTAGCCAACCCTCCGGTTGACAGCCGACAGCAGGCAGTGGTGCTGTGATAGACACAACACCCCAGTCAATCCAGCCCTGAGACGAGGCTGCTAACGTTTTGGGTGGGGCTGCGGCTCATCACACATCGAGCACCGCCAGCCCCGAGGCTCCGTACACCCTTTAGGGAGTACAGATTGGCCCTATTTTAATAGGGCCGCCTCGGGTGAGAGTTCACCCATGCGCTTAGGAACCCAACCTCAGCCAGCCTTTGGCTTGCTTTACAGGCTTACGCCAACCGAGCCCGGCTGAAGAGACAGAGAACTTATGCAGCACATATCTCCATCTCCATACACGCGTCTTGCACAGACCACGTCCGGTCGCCGCCTCTTGGACCGGCTACACATCAAACACGACTACCACATTGAGGAAAGGGAGAGAGTGCCAGAACCCTGGAGACGCGCCCTCCGGGTCCGACCCCTTCCCCGCAAAATGTCCAGAGAAGACCATAGCGGTCGTCGGAAGGCGCGCGCGGAAGCGTTGGCGCGATACTATGGTAACCAAGAACATGTGTGTTACGTAGACGTTGCCGGCCCACACCACGGGGGGTGGTACACGGCCGCAGTCGTATACAACACAAACACAGTTAACGGGCTCACTTTGAAAGCCTACAGCGCAACACACGCGGAGGAGATTGCCATTGCTCTGGCTCTCACGAATCCCAAGTCAAAACACATCATCACCGACTCTCGAGGGGCCTGTCGGAACTACGAGTTGGGCTGGGCTCCCCCGCTTGCCTGGCGCATACTGGAATATAGCTGTCGATCTGAAGATCCAACTCCACGCAACCTGATTTGGGCCCCCGGTCGCCAGGGACTCCAGGGAAACGAACAGGCCGATCAGGCCGTCCGCGCACTCTCTCCCCGGGCTATCTCCCTGTCCTTGGAAGGGTACTCCCAATGAGACAATCTGGCCATTACATTCAAACAAATCACCGATTACTACAAGGAGGAGCACCGGCGCTACCCGGCCCCTTGTAAGGGTCTGGATCGCGCTGACGAGCGCCTCCTCATCAAAATTCTCACTAACACTGTACTGTGCCCGGCGGTGCTTAAACATTTCAATACATCCTTTGATGGCGCGTGCCAGTTCTGTGGGGAGGTGGCTGACACCTTCCACATGGTTTGGGCGTGTCAATCTAACCCATCTATCCCCCCCAACCCCATCCCCACCAGAGATGACTGGGAGGCGGCCCTGCTCGGCTGTCAAGACCTAAAGAGCCAAAAGGCCTTGGTTCAACAGACGCGGGCGGCGTTGCTTGCCAATGGGGCCCCGGAATAGGCGCTGCACCTAGTACTGTGCGGGGAAAGGGCCAATAGGGTAAAAAAAATTTAATTGCCCATAAATGTTTTACACCACCACCAGATAGAGGAGAGTTAAGGGAAAAGAGAAAAAGGAAAGAAAAGACGCGCGTCGCAGCAACAACTGCGTCCGCCGGAGCGGACGCTGCTGAAAAAAAATGGCTGAGGCTTAGCTAAGGTTAAGCCTAGTCATATGCGAAGCATATTGATGGCTAGGCTTGGTAATACATGGCTTTCCTTTTGTGGAACGTTGTCGCCGAGCCGCATATTGAGCACGCCGCTTAGCCAGACGTTCATCCCGCTCTTCATCGGTCTCTGTGGCACGCTGAAGCTTTCGCTTCTCGTTCAAATGAGCCCTGCTTCTAGGCGGCATCCCAACACCTGGCCGCCTCGCAAGTGCCCGGAGAGCGAGGCAAGCTCAGCTTTATACCGCTGCTGTAGCGTCACGTGGTCAGCTGCAGCGCCTCTGATGTGGAGCCTCCACCGCCGCGGCCTACCGCGCGAGCCGGCAGCCCATCTCTCCTCTGCTGTGACGCCACGTTGTCACGTGGTGTCACGTGGTCACGCTAAAGGTCAATGGTAGCTCCACCGCCGCGCTCGACGGGCTGTAGTGTAGCTCTAGTAATATGCTTCGCATAAAAACAGATAAGCGGCCGAAGCCGCGCTCACCGAAGCGAGGACAGATACAACCAGACGACGCTTAACTGACTCAACGAGTGCGTCGCCTTTTATACAATTGCGTGACGTCAGTATCTCCTAGCGGTAGGAGCGGGAGTTAGGCCGCCGGCGGAGGCTGCGCGTCCGCAATCGAGCGCACGAGGCCCCAGCTTTCACAGCTGTTGTGACGTCATATCACGTGGTGCGCCGATGAAGATCAAGTGGTAGCTACGCGGCCGTGCGCGGCGCAGCAAGGAAGAGCTCGGTTGTGCGGCTAGTATGCTTCGCATAAAAAAATGGTCTGGCTTAGCTTATGGTTAAGCCTAGGATGCGAAGCATACCGCCGGCGGAGGCTGCGCGTCCGCAAGCGAGCGCACGAGTTGAGCCCCAGCTTTCACAGCTGTTGTGACGTTAGCGCCCCTAGCGGAAGGAGCGGGAGTTAGGCCGCCGGTGGAGGCTGCGCGTCTGCAAGCGATCGCGCGAGTTGAGCCCCAGGTTTCACAGCTGTTGTTGGTGTCCGGAGTCAAGTTGCCCCAGGTCGTTCTTGGAAGACCAGGGACCACAGCGGCACCCGCCAAGGCCACCGGGGGAGAAGCAGATCGAGCTCCTTCCCACCATTACCGGGGACCGGAGGTGCCAGCTCGGGTCCTGACAGAGAGAGCAGCTCGAGCAGAGGAAGAGGCTCAAGCAAGGACAGAGGCGCGGGCAAAAAGGTGAGCTGGCCAGATAAGGCCTTTTCTTGGGAAACCGCTCGGGAGAAGGAACTGGTAGAGCAGCTCGCTAAGAGAGACAGAGAGCTAGACACCATAAAGAAGGAGATGGCGGAGCTGAGGAAACTCATTAACGCTAACACAAAACAGCCGAAGGTGGTCGAAAAACCACCTTTGCAACAATCACAAAACGCGAGTCAGGCGCCCCCGCGTGACACATATGAAGGGGGAGACATTCAAAACACAATGGACACAGACACCAGAGTCCCCTTGAAAAGACCTCTACCCAGAGAGGGAAACACAAACGACAGTACTCCCAAAAAGGCGGCAGAAAGTCCTAACGAGGACGCATCGGCTAAACCCCACATCAAGGTTAGGTCGGACATGAACACACTATTGAAGCGGGTTGACGCTCAAGACGCTAGAATTGATGCCCTTACCGCTAGGGTAGACAAAATAGCCGAACGTGCTGACAATCTGACGGCGGAATTCGTCATGTTCAGGGAACGAACCATGGGTTGCTTCCAGCAAATTCTAGAACAACTAGCAAACATAGAAGCCAGGCTTCCCCCTGTTGCCGGCAACACCCTCCCCTCGCTGCAACCGCAGCAGCAGCCTCTATAGGACATCATGGCCCCTCGCCAACAAATTAGAATCTGGCAGTGGAACTGCAGAGGCTTCCAGTCCAAAAGATGGAACCTGCAGGCATACATTCAAAAAAACATAACCACACCGGACGTAATCACGCTGCAGGAGGCAAGCGGCATGGTCAAATTAAATGGCTACGCCGCGTACACCCCGCTAGAAGTGCAAAAAGAGCACAAACCATCAACAGCCTCACGAGAGAGATCGCCGAGATCCGTAAGTTGCTGCAATGCAACAACGAGCCTCCACAGCGACTCACGCCAAGCACAAGCACGACCGACGAAACAACCATGAACACCCAGGAGACAGCCGTAGAGGAACCGGCACCTAAGAAGCGAGCCGTCGAGGCCACGCGCAAGCAAACAGAGAACAATCGAATCGACAACCCCGAGGCCAAATTCGAAGCGACGTTCACCAAACTCGAACAATTAATCACGGCGAACATCGCAGCAGTGACAGCAATGAAACAAACAATGGAGATCTACCAAGCCGAGAACACGAACAGATTCGCCTACATCGAAAGAACCCTACAGCCGATAGTGAGCCACCCGACGTTTGCGCCCCTCTTCGCGCAACACCCACCCAACTAGGGAACCGCGTACACACCAACGCAACCATGGCTGCCAACGCAACAACAGCAGCAGCCGTAACAGCGTGGCAGTGGAACTGTCGCGGCCTCGGAAGGAAGAAGGCAGTCATCCAACAGCACATCGCACATGCCGCGCGCAAACCAGACGTGATCCTATTACAAGAAACGCTCACCGACGCACCGTCCCTGCCCGGCTACAGAGTGCACAAGGGCCAGCCCGAAGGGAGAGGCCTGTGCACCCTGGTCAGGAAAGGAATCACGTTCGTTGAGCACGAGCTGCAAAGCAATATCAAGATCGAGCACACACTCACCGAAATCATCCCGGGCAAGAAGAGAAAAGGAAGCATTTTTCTGCTCAACATATACAGCAACCCATCGCAGAGAAAACAGAGATTCAAAACAATACTACACAGAGCTAGCACCGCGGCAGGCCGCAACACGCTAATCGTCTGCGGCGACTTCAACGCGATGAACCCAGCCTGGGGCTACACCAAGTACACAGCAAAGGGCCGCGACCTGTACCAAGACGCCATGGAACTCGACTTCACCCTCATCACGGACCCGACGCACCCGACGAGAATCGGTAACTCTGTGTCCCGGGACACCACTCCGGACCTCACGTTCGTCAAGAACGACGTCCGGGGCGCGATCACCTGGCGAAACACGGGAACCGACCTCGGCAGCGACCACACCATCGTGGAAATCAGCATACCGGAACACAACGACACCAGCATCAAAACACACAGATGGGTAGACTGGGATGCCTTCCGAGACGCCAGAAGCCAGAAGACAGACGCTGACGGCGAGATCGAAGACATAGAGACGTGGACGGCCGAAATCACCAAGAGCGTACGCGACGCGACCAAAGAAATTGAAACGGACGCTGCGATTGATAAAGTAGACAGCCGGCTGGCGCATCTCATCGAAGCCAAGCAGTCGATACTCAGTCGCTGGAAGAACCAACGGCTCAACCGCAGACTCAGAAAGAAGGTGGCGGAGGTCAACCGAGCGATCGAGGAGCACTGCCGCGCTCTATGCACGCAACAGTGGAACGAGATCTGCAACGCGGCAGACGGGCAGATGCATAGCGGGAAGACGTGGAACCTGCTGCGGCACCTGCTCGACGAAACCAAGACCAAGTCGCACCAAAGGGATAGACTCGCCAAGCTCATACATCGGGCTGTCTCGGTACTGGGTGCTGATGCAGTCACCAGGCGCATCAATGACAAATACCTGCCCACTACGCCCACCGAACAACACGCGCCGTACGGCGGCCTACCCAACGCGAAGCTCGATCGTGACATCGACGTCGAGGAGGTCCACGCGGCCCTGCACGCCCTCAACAGCCGGTCGGCAGCTGGCCCGGACCTCGTCACGAACAAGGCGCTCAAGAACCTCGACGACGGCTCGATTGAGAACCTCGCAAAATACTTCAACAAGTGCTGGAGAGTGGCCGCGCTACCAAAGCAGTGGAAGACAGCCAAGACTATCCTGATACCCAAGCCGGGGAAGCCACCGGACACGGACAGCCTTCGGCCCATCTCGCTCACGTCCTGCGTGGGCAAGGTGCTGGAGCACGTCCTGCTCAACAGGTGGCAAGACTACCTGGAACGAGAGGGGCTGTATCCGGCCACGGTGATCGGCTTTAGACAGCACCTCAGCACGCAGGACGCGATGCTGCAGCTCAAATACCAAATCATAGACAATGGCGGCAGCGCCCGCGACAACAAGGCAATCCTGGGTCTCGACCTAAAGAGCGCCTTTGATAATGTGAAACACTCGGCGATTCTGTCCCAAGTCTCTAAGCTCAACATGGGCGAAAGATCCTACAACTACATCAAGGACTTCCTCACGGACAGGACCGCCCAGCTACGAGCAGGCGACCTACAAACGCAAGAGAAGAAGCTCGGGAGCACCGGCACACCGCAGGGATCGGTCATTTCGCCGATGCTGTTCAACCTGGTAATGATCGGAGTGGCCGAGAAGCTCGCGGACATCGAAGACGTCAGGCACACCATCTACGCGGACGATATCACACTGTGGGTGACCGGCGGCAGTGACGCCCACATCGAGGGCGCTCTGCAAGCAGCCGTCGACGCGATAGAAGACCACCTGGAAGGCACCGGCTTGATATGTTCGCCGAGCAAATCGGAGCTCCTCATACTCCCACCAACCAACAATGGCAGATGCAAGACCAGACAACGCGAATGCGAAAAAATCAGAATCGTAACCAAATCCGGCAACGTGATCCCCGAGGTCAGCAAAATCAGGATCCTAGGCATGGTCATCGAAAAGCATGGAAGAAACGGCGAAACCATCGCCCGTCTCACGGCAAAAGCGGCCAACGCTATGCGACTCCTCAAAAGAGTCACTTCCCGGAAGGCTGGCATGAGAGAGGAGAGCCTAATCAGGCTCGTCCAATCCTTCATCATCAGCCACGTCGCGTACGTTGCAGCCTACCATAGATGGCTGCAACACGAACGCAACAAAATTAACGTAATCATCAGGAGAGCGTACAAGGCGGCGCTGGGCCTGTTCGAGTCCACGAGCACGACCCGCCTCTTACAACTCGGGATCCACAACACGCTCGAAGAAATAGCCGAAGCGCAACGGACCTCTCAACTGGAGCGGCTGTCCACGACCAAAGCCGGGAGGAAGATACTGGACGACCTGGGAATAGGACACTCGAACGACGCGCAGACGAAGCTCCCCGTCCCCGAAGAGGTCCGACGCCAGACCAGAATCGACCCCATACCCAAGAACATGAACCCCGAGTATAACAAGGAAAGAAGAGCGGCGAGGGCCAAGGCTCTCATCGACCTGCACGCCAACGACGAGCACGCGCGGTACGTGGACGCGGCCGAATACCAACGGAACGCCTTCGCAGCGGTCGTCATACAGGCGTCGACCGGCGCCACGAGGACGGCAGCGAGCGTGAGAGACGCCGGAGCGGAACAAGCGGAGGAGGTGGCCATCGCCCTGGCCATTGCCGACGCAGACTGCTACACGGTGCTGAGTGACTCGAGACAGGCGGTGCGAAACTTCGCCAAAGGCCAAGTCTGCAGGGAGGCCGAGCGCGTACTACGAGCGACTAAACTGCAAGACAGAAGAGTAAGAATCAAGTGGTTTCCGGCGCACGCGGGCGACGTGTCGGAACGCAGTGCGAACCACAATGAGACGGCACATGCAGCGGCGCGAGCGCTAACCAACCGCGCCCCGGCAACACACCGTCCGACGTGGTTCGGAGCCAAGGACCGCATGACCGACTACAGCGAAATCACGAAGGCCTACCGCCTGGCTCGCAGGACTCTCCCACCCCCGCACCCGAGGCTGAGTCGAGCGGAGGCGGTACTACTGAGACAGCTCCAGACCGGATCGCTACCGAGCCCGATACTGATGCATCGCATGTACCCCGAGACCTACCCGACCGATACGTGTAGAGTCTGCCGGAGGGAGCCGGCAGATCACACGCACATCCTGTGGGACTGCATAAAAAATCCAAAGCAAGCAAGATCAGGAACAATCCCGCCGCGGCTGGAGGCAGCCGCGAAGAGCAACGACCATGACCAACAGCTATGGGCCGTCCAGCAGGTCCTCGGGGCGCTCGAAAGGCAAGGATCCAGCGAGCCGGCAACGGCGAGCGGAGACCCGCGCCGAGTAACGGCAGCCTCGTAGACGACGTAGGCCCTCGTCGGGGCGCGCGAGCGTCCAACTGCAGGCACAAATAAAGTTTACTCCAATCCAATCCAATCCACAAACCCAAGTCGTTCACGGCCACGCTAGTGCAAAGAAATCTAACGGCAACGCAACACGCACTCGAAAACACAAGCGAGGACTACGTGATGTTAGAAATAATCCCAAACAGAAAAGGGGACAACAGTCTCTTTATTCTGAATATATACAACTCACCGAAAAACCGGGGCACAGGGCTGGCGGACCTATTACGTAAAGCCATTAGACTATCTTATAAGAAGGGATTAGTAATCACGAGGGACTTCAACGCCCCGCATCCGGCATGGGAATATCGGACGGCCTCCCCTAAGGGAAACAAACTATGGACAGAAATCCAAAACTTATGGCTCACGCTACTAAACAACCCTCAAGACCCCACAAGGATAGGCAATAGCGTCAGCGTAGACGCGTCCCCAGACTTGACGCTAGGCAAAGACCTCGAGGGTGAAAGATGGTCAAACACAGGACACACCTTGGGTAGCGATCACTACATCATAGAGATTGAAACACAAACCAGGCCGATGAAGGGGAAGCTGCGCGAAACGAAGCTGACAGACTGGTACACCCTCCGAAAAGTCCGGTACAGAACCGCTCCGAGGGAGATATCGGATCTAAATCAATGGGTTGAGACACTCAAAAGAAACGTAAACAGTCACACTAGACAGACCCCAACCACCGAACATGACATCACAGACTCGAGGCTGGCCCACATGTGGGAAGCCCAAGAGAGCCTCTTGAAGAGGTGGAAAAAACAGAAACACAATAGAAGGCTAAAGAAGAGAATATCGACACTCGAAAAACAGATAGAAGACTACACAAACGAGCTTCAGCGTCAACACTGGGGACAAATTTGCGATGAAATGAATGGAAAGCTAGGATGCAAGAACACGTGGCATCTTCTTCGCCACTTACTAGACCCAGGACAAACAAAGTCGGCGGCACAAGGGCAGCTTAAACGATTGATTCACAAATACCAGGGAACAGCCGCGGACCTAATAGAGGAACTGAAGAGCAGGTACCTTAACACAGACAAAGGGGGTTCGTCTCCAGCTTACCAAGGAGCAGAGAACACACAGCTAGATGAGGACAGCTCGATAGCGGAGGTATGGAGAGCAATGAGTCAACTAAGAACCACGTCGGCAGCGGGGGCAGATGGGGTAACCAACAAAATGCTAAGGAACCTAGATCTAGTCTCGGTCACGGCAGTCAAAGATTACCTAAATGAGATATGGAAACGAGGTAGTCTACCTTCACAATGGAAACATGCCAAAGTAATCTTTATTCCAAAACCCGGGAAGAAACTTGAAGTGGGAAACCTCAGGCCGATATCGCTAACGTCCTGCCTGGGGAAGCTGATGGAACATGTCATATTAAACAGACTCCAGGAATACGCAGAGGAAAGGGAGGTATTTCCTGAAACGATGCTAGGCTTCAGGAGCAAGTTGTCCACGCAGGATGTCATGCTCCAGGTCAAAGCAGACATCATAGACCCGCCGAACAAAGGGGGCGCCAAAACTATACTGGGCCTAGACCTACATAAAGCCTTCGATAACGTCAAACACGAGGTCATACTAACTAATCTGGTGGAGATTGCCCCTGGAAAGCGGACCTACGATTACGTCAGGGACTTTCTAACCGGCAGAACCGCAGAAATAAATCTAGGAGACATCCAGTCAGAAACTATTAAGCTGGGAGACAAGGGAACTCCGCAGGGCTCAGTGCTCTCTCCTTTCTTATTGAACCTGGCGTTGAAGAACCTACCGCCGCTATTGAAGGCTGTCGAAGGTATAAACCATACGCTATATGCGGATGACATAACAATATGGACGCATACAGGAAACGATGGGGAAATAGAACAAAATCTCCAACACGCGATCGATATTGTCCAGGATTACGCGGAATGGGCAGGACTGAAATGATCGCCAAGCAAATCCGAACTTCTGGTGATCCAGGGGACTAGGAAACGCGATACCAACGCAGGAGACATTCACGTACTGGTAAATGAGACTCCGGTAGCCAGAGTTGACAAAATCAGGGTCCTAGGACTTATAATACAGGACAATAGAAAGAACACAGAGACAATAAACAGGCTTAAGTCCACAATTAACATGACAACCAGGCTCATAAGGCGAATAGCTAACAAAAGACGGGGAGTCAAAGAGAAAGATCTCTGCCGAATGGTTCAGGCTGTCGTGATAAGCAGAATAGTTTACGCCGTTCCCTACCTCAAGCTAGGGCTGGCGGAACAGAACAAAATAGATGGGATCATAAGGCAGGCATATAAAGCAGCACTGGGGCTGCCCCACTGCACTCCTACGGAAAGACTTCTTAAACTGGGGATCTACAACACCACCACGCAACTATGCGAGGCACATATATTTGCGCAATTAAGGAGGCTTGCGACCTCACCCCCGGGGAGAAAGATCCTGAGCAACCTAGGATTACATGATAGAATTCCGGAAAGAAACGCGCAGGCAAAATTACAGACCAAAGTTAGAAAATTACTCACTATTAAACCACTTCCAAAAAACATGCACCCTGCTTTTCACGAAGGCAGGAGGAGAGCCAGAGCAAAGGCCCTTGAAGCCAAGCTTGAAGGCTCGGAATACACAACCTATGTAGACGCGGCGGAATACGAAGGAGGCGACTCCTTTGTGGTCGTGGCCGTGAACGACTCGGGTGAAACATTAACGGCCGGTTCGGTCAAAACAAAAAACTCAGGGACAGCGGAGGAGGCGGCTATCGCCATGGCAATGGCCAGCACCAAAGCAGTCACCATAATTAGCGACTCCAAGGTGGCTATCAACAATTTTGCGCGGGGTATGATCTCCCAGGAGGCAGAACGAATCCTAAGAGATAAAGACTGGGACCAAAGAGAGGTGGAACTAATATGGGTGCCGGGACACTCGGGTAACAGGGGAAACGAGTTGGCTCACAGTATAGCTCGAGGTTATGTCAGCCGAGCAGTGAGCCGGGATGAGTCCCCAAATTTCACGAGAGATGCATTCATATCATTTCACGAATACACCAATCAGTTTAAACTGGAAAGGAGGATCTATCCGCCACCAGACAAAAAGCTCGACATAAGCCAGGAGGTAACGTGGCGTCGGCTCCAGACGCGAGCCTTCTTTGGCCCGTCGAGACTAGCACACATGTATCCAACACAATACAACGCTACTTGCAAACAATGCGGCGAGATAGCCGGATATGACCACATTTTATGGAGCTGCAAAAAGGCGCCGCCACCGGCGGACCTACTACCAGTCCCTTCTCTAGAGCGGTGGGAGGCTATACTGGCCAGCTCAGACCCGTTGACGCAAGTCCGGGCCACTGAGTGGGCTCACAAGGTCGCCAAGAGCCATGGGCTCGAAGCCACCTAGTATAATGCCCACTAGGGCTCAGTGCTGACAATAAACGTTTTCCAATCCAAATCACAGCTGTTGTGACGTCATATCACGTGGTGCGCCGATGTAGGCCAAGTGGTAGCTACGCGGCCGCGCGCGGCGCAGCAAGGAAGAGCTCAGTTGTGCGGCTAGCATGCTTCGCATAAAAACAGCCATTCTTAACTTCGCCCGCGGACGCGTCCATCCCCCCGCGTGCAGATATTGAGAATGTGCACCCTAAATTCCGAAAGGCGTATTGAGCTCGTGTGGGTGCCGGCTCACTCTGGGGCTCCACCTAGTATTGTTAGGGGAAAGGGCCAATAGGGCCTACCCCAATCACCTCTCTGTAAATATTTATTGCATTATAAATGTTTTTCACCACCACCTGGCAATCCTGGAAATGAAGCCGCCGATAACATAGCCCGAGGACTTATTTGCCGGGAAAATGGCGACCCCAGCCGGGATTTCTCGAGGGAGCGGGCTGTTGTGAACGTGAATTTCTAACACCGGAATGCTCCCAAGGATGGCGTCCAGGCCTGCGTCTCAACGAGCCTGCGCGTCGTCTTTGTGGAGAGTGTTGCGCGTTCGGCCGGTGAGCTACATAGACGCTCCCCAAGGACGGCCTCCAAGCCTTGCAGGCCAATCAACCACCAGGACTCTCCTGATTGGACGAAGAGGGGCGGGAGTCTGTGCCGACTCTATTTAAGGGCTCCCGTCTCCTTTGTCTGTGTCATTTCCAGTTGTGTTACATCGTGCCGTGTATCGTGGCGCCAGCGTGGCGTCGCGTCTCTACAGGGCAGACCGCAGCGAGCCATGTTCCCCCTGCTCCAGCGGGTTCGGGCGCGCCTCTTCCAACAGGCGTGCCTGGACCGAGTGATGCTCCCCGAGGAAGAGTTCCTTCGCCGTTGGAGCACTCGCTTCATCGCCGTCGACAGGGGCCGCGTGACCGTACGGCTCCTGCCTTATTGAGTGTGTGCAGTGCGCGGTGTTGCGCGTTTCTTATTTAGTTAGGGAGCGTGCTTCCCCCGCGGCATCCGGACATTATGGACACTGTGGAGATTATTACGTGCAGTGAATGACTTTTGTTTGCAGGGCGACAGGAGTCGCCGTCGTGTCTTGAGTGATCGCTTTTCCGTAATCGAGCGACACTAGTCGCGAACTGTACTCTTGTATTTTTTGAGGGACTGTGGTTCCTTATCGTGTAACCATGGGGTCCAATAAAATTCTCTTTAGATATTCTCGCTGCTTGTAAATATGTGAATACATATACCTTTTTTTTCACGGTGCTCCTTATCAACCCCCCGTCTCTTCATTGATCCGGCCGGTCGGCGACAGCGGACCCGCGTCCCGACGACATCTGAGAACCCGCGTCTCAACAGGGCACACACGTTCTGAGAACTGACTCAACAAGCACGCCTTGCCCGTCGACTCTACCCCCCTCCCCACCCCCGCCTATCCCACTCTCAACAAATCTTCTGGAGGCGACAAAAGACCCGAACTCTTTCTACCCCTCAGCTTCTATCATACTTCCTCCATGTTTCCCAGAGTGCACACTCTGCGGAGAATCGCACGTCACCCTGGACCACATCCTCTTCAGCTGCCCTGCCCATCCTCCCCCGCAGGGACAGCCCGCCATCGGTACATGGGAGGAATGGGAGGCCCTCCTTGCGTCGCAGGACCCGGACACGCAACTTCGCTGTGTGAACCGGGGTGCCAGTGCCATGGCCCTACGTGGCCTGGACACATACGCGTAATGTGAGGGCTGTGCGGTGGCCCTGAGACCTTGCACGGTCCAAACTCGCTTGCGTGATGAAGTTTTCCATCCATCCATCCATTTTGCGTTCCGCCTCCATCGAAACGAGGCCGCCGTGGTCGGAGCTGGCGCCGGCGGTGGGAGCGGAAGGGGAGACCGCGTCGATGGACGCCGCTTTTAGGGCATGGCCCTGCGCTCGGCGAGCTACCGCGGCAGCGAGCGCGGCGCTCTTGAAGCTTGCCGCTGTTGTCTCACCCACGCTCTGGGGTGAACGGTGGTCCACGTCATCGCTTCCGGGACATATCCCTGGCTGGTGGCTTCTTGGAAGGCCAAATTATCGCAGAGTAGGGGCTCCGCCACGGGGCGTTGGCGCCGCTGTTAGGCCTAGCGATGCCGCCCAGCGTGGTAGAAACTTCGCTTTGCCAGGATTTGTAATAGGGGATCTCACCTCGGACAAAAAGTTATCCGCTAATCCCCTGTGACTTCCGGCGCACGGTGGTGCAGGTCTTGCTGGCCCAGGGTGGAAAAAACCCGCGGCTCCAGCCGAGAATCGGCAGAGCCGATGTGCACCTGCTGAACGCTCGGCTCGCGTCCCGGAACACTCTCAAAGGTCAGGCGGCGGAGTCGCGACAGCACACGGTTCGGTTGGAGAAATCGAGGCCAGCCTGCAGCACGCGGCGGCTATTGGGGACGATTATGCACACCGCTGCGGCCTTGAGTGCTCCACGAGCAAATCGGAATTCGTTCACATACGTCCCAATCCAAGTTGCAGAACCAAAATTGCCCTCTCCCTGCTTAGTGGCCCGATACCTGAACACGATGAAATCAGAGTATTGGGACTCTACATACAAAGGAACCGCAAGACTGGCACCACGCTGAAGAAGCTCCGCAAAGTGGGGGATCAGGTGGGCCGTATGGTCCGCCGGGTATCAAACAAACGAGGGGGGTTGCGATGCAAAGACGCCCTGTGGCTCGCCAGTGCATTCGTAACCAGCCGAATCCTTTATTCGGCACCGTACCTCCACCTGCGCAAATGCGATGAGAACGCTCTCGAAGTGATTCTCCGCAAAATCTATAAGGGAGCTCTCGAGCTCCCAATTGCAAATTCCAACCAACGTCTCCTCGGCCTGGGAAGGACGAACACCTTTGGGGAGCTGCGCGAGGCTCATTTCAGCAATCAATAGTTGCGGCTAAGCAAAACACGTGCGGGTAGCCGCCTACTGACCCGCCTCCACATCAATTACACAACCCAAGAGGAGAAGCGGATATCCATGCCCGAGGCCTGGCGCTTCGCACTGCAGGTTCACCACCTCCCCAATAACATGACAATGGATGTCCATGATGGCCGTCGCCTCGCGCGAGCGGAGGCCATTTCCGAGCAGTATGGTGCTCGACCAGGGGTATCTTACACGGACGCGGCTGGTCCACACCATGGGGGTTGGTACACGGCTGCCGTTGTCCACCAAAACAACCCAGTTCAGGGCCTCACCTTCCGTGCCCCCAACATTACATTCGCGGAGGAAGTTGCTATCGCACTTGCAGCCGCGGATCCAGGGTCCCGAGTCATTATCACCGACTCAAGGGGAGCTTGCCGCAATTTTGAACAGGGAAAAATTTCAGATCGTGCCTTCCAAATTTTACACAGATGTGAGTACCGGGATTTCCCAACCCGGCGCACCATCATCTGGGCCCCAGCACATGCGGGGATAGAGGGAAATAATGTAGCGGACGCTACCGCCCGCGCTCTTAACCACCGGGCATCGCCTCTCTCGCCGCCTGATCCGGTTACTGATTTTAATCCGGCTGTTACTTTTCGGGAGTGAGTGAATGAAAACTTTATTAGCTCTAGATTCGGTTGTATTCGGCGGTATTGAGATGGCTTCGTCCATCTTGCTCAAAGGTCGGTTGCCCTTAGTCCAGGGCTCCGCTGGATGCTGCTGCCAGTTTTGTTCGCCGAATGAGACCTTCTTGGTCGACCCGGCGATCGCTGGAGAGCACTCCCTCCCATTGTTCCGCACTCGGGTTTGTTATCACTGGTGCCACGCTTATTCTCTGGCATGCCCACGTTATGTGGTACAGCGTGGGGGGTTCTTGGCACCAAGGGCATTTGTCATTGAATTGTGTTGGATACATTTTGTTGAGTACGTGTAGGTTCGGGTAGGAGCCCGTCTGTAGCTGCCTCCACGCGACAGAGTCCTCTCTGCTAAGGGAGTTGTCCGGTGGTGGATACCGCTTTCTGCAGCCTTTGTAATAATTTAGAATCGCCGAATAATCTTGGGGTACAGGTTCGTTCCCCTCGAGGTCGCCTACGTTGGATGCTCGGTAATAAGTGTACCCTCGAGCTATCCTGTCGGCCTCTTGGTTCCCTGTTACTTCCGCGTGTCCCGGCGTCCATACTATCGTATGCCTGATTGGTTCTTCGTTTGTTTGTCGTTGTGTTATGTGGCCCCCAGAGCGGAGTATGCGGAGCGCTCTGTGCCCTATTCTGCCGCATAGGTAGTTGCGGCATGCTGTTTGTGAGTCTGTAAGGATTTTTAGAGACCGTTTAGATCGATAGCCCTCCGCTGCCGCTAGAGCGACGGCCGCTTCCTCAGCCTCGACTATCGTACAGTCTTGTAGTGATGCACTGGTGATCTCGCGTAGGGTCGAGTCAATCACCGTTGTTACCGCATTGCTGTTGTGCTGCCCCGCTGTTCTGGTGTATGTGGCTGCGTCCACGTATACCGTCGTTTCTTGGGGTGCTAATGTCTTTTGTAGGTATTCAGCCCTTGCCTCTCTGCATGCTTTGTGTAGGCTAGGATCCATGTTCCTGGGTATTGGCTTTACTTTTAGTGTGTTGCAATATTCGTCCGGGATTGTTTCTGTCCTCTGTATCTCTTGAATTTCATCGGCGCGGCCCAGTTTCCTTAGGAGCTCCCTGCCAGATGGGCTCTGTTGTAGTCTGCGCAGTTGAGAGACTAGTTGTGCCTCTCTCAATTCATCGAAAGTGTTGTGTAGTCCTAGGGCTAGGAGCTTTTCAGTTGAAGTGCTGTGAGGAAGGTGGAGTGTGGTTTTGTAGGCTTTGCGTAGAATCACGTCCGCCTGTTGTACCTCACTCTTGATGGGATTGTAGTAGGGGAGGCTGTATGTCACTCGGCTGACTACTAGGCTTCTGACCAACTTGAGTGTGTCCTCCTCTCGCATGCCATGACGTCTGTGTGAGATGCGCGTGATCATGCGGGCCACTTGTAGAGTGGATGCTTTGAGTAGGGCGAGGGTGTGAGTGCAGCGTTGGTTTGACTGTATCCACATCCCCAAGAATCTGATGAGTGTTTTTTCCGGTATCGATTTCCCCTCGAGGTAGACGTTCAACTTTAAGTCGTCGCTAGTGGCGACTGTGCGATTTTGTTTTCCTCTCCAAACTCTTAGGAGCTCTGATTTCTCGGTGGAGCATGCTAGCCCTCTTGCTCTAACGTAGTTCTCTACGCAGGTGGCTGCCCTTTGTAATTTCTCTTCTTTCTCTCCGAGCGAGCCTGTGTTGACCCAGATGGTGATCTCGTCGGCATACATGGCATGGTGTATGCCGTCGATTGCTTCTAACTGTTTTGCCAAGCCAATCATGGCTAGGTTGAAGAGCGTAGGGGAGATGACCGATCCTTGAGGTGTTCCTTTATTTGGAGTAAGGAATTTGTCTGATCTGAGCTCCCCCAGGCCAATCGTTGCCGTTCTGTTTGAGAGGAAGGCTTTGACGTAGCCGTAGATTCTCCTCCCGCAATTCAGGTCGTTCATGCCCGTAAGGATAGCCTCGTGACTTACATTGTCAAAAGCCCCCTTGATGTCCAATACCATTATTATGTTTTCTCCGCTCTTGGGGACGTTCCCAAGTACTTCTTCTTTGATTTGAAGTAGTACATCTTGGGTCGATAGTTTTGCTCTGAAACCGAACATGCTGTGGGGATACAGTTCCTTGTCCTCCATGCACTGTTGTAGTCTCAGCGTCACCACTCGTTCGTAGTTTTCCTAGGCACGATGTGAGCGAGATCGGTCTGAGGTTCTCAATTTGTAGTTTCTTGCCCGGTTTAGGAATCATGACAACCTCCGCATGCTTCCACTCCTCGGGGACGGTCTCCGCTTCCCAGTGTTTGGTGAGAAAGTCGGTTAATTCTGATCGGACGAGAACCGGCGTATTCAACATGGTATGGCCTCTCGGTTAATTCTGCGACTAGCTCATCACTGAGGTTGCGGATGAGTGCGTTATTGATCTTGTCTGCACCCGCGGCCGTGTTTCTGGTTGTGTTTCGAATCGCTGC
Organism: Amblyomma mixtum; assembly: GCF_055824585.1. Lineage (NCBI taxonomy): Eukaryota > Metazoa > Arthropoda > Arachnida > Ixodida > Ixodidae > Amblyomma > Amblyomma mixtum. The sequence goes on along the minus strand of NC_143019.1, from coordinate 120,529,794 downwards.
GTAGACCTCTTCTCGCGTGATGGGTCTGTCCAGGGTGTCGTTTTCACTTCCCCGATAGCGCTCTGCTTAAGCTGCTGGGTGTGTGTCCCCAAAGCACTTAACGCGTACTTTTTCCAGGAGTGCTGAATCTGGGCCCTCGAACTGGTGGATTAACCGGTAGATGGCTTTGTTGTTTTCTGCCTTGGTTTTTGTTGGATCTATGAGAGCCTTGAGTATATGCCACGTCCTCGATGTGCTCAAAGTTCCGTTGAGGGAGTCACTGAATTGTTGCCAGTTTTGCCTTGCCAATTGCGCCGCGTACTCCTCTGCTTTCGCTGTGACTTCTGCGATCTTAAGTTTTAGTTTTCTGTTGTACTTTTGTTTCTTCCACCTCTTGGTGAGCCCGCGTCTAGCTTCCCATAGCTTGAGCAGCCTGGCGTCCACCTCCGGTGTCTGCGTCGTTCGCGCGATTTCTTTAGTGTACTTGCGCTTTTTTCTTTCAGCATGTTTCCCCACTCTTCTATCGATTGGATCCCGTTCGCGGCGAGATTCCCGTCGCATGCCTCTCGAAAAGCGCTCCAATCCGTAATTTTTGCCGATCCCAGCTGGCGCTTTAGCCTGTCTGAGGTTACTTGCGTTTTAAGTATGTAGTGGTCACTGCCCAGATTTTCTAACAGGTTCTCCCACACTGCCTGTTCCGCTCCCCGTATGAATGTGAGGTCGGGGCAGGTGTCGGTACTGACGCTGTTTCCAATTCTGGTTGGAGTGTCTGAGTCTGTGAGGAGGTTGCAGTCAGTGTTTTCTGCTGCCGCTGCTAGTGCTTTACCTTTTCGGTTAGCTGTTTGGTATCCCCAGCTTTTGTCCATGGCATTGAAGTCTCCTAGTATGATTAGCGTGTTGTTTTTTGCTAGTTTGCGTGCGCCATGGAAAAGTTCGTCAAATTTTGCTTTCCTCTGTTTTGGAGGACTGTATGCGTTCACAATGAAGATGCTGCCCCTCTTTATTTTCTTCTTTGGTATAATTTCTAGTATCACGTGTTCTACGTCGGTGTCGGCAATCTTGTCATGGTTTATGGCGATCAGCGCCTTACTGACTAGGTTGCCGTTCTTCCTTTCTTTTGAGTCTCGTAGCACGTATATCCTGCGAGTGTTGGCGTAGTGCCCGTCTCTTGAAGCTCTATGATGTCGGACGGTGCTTGTTGTGTATGAATGTGTTGTTGGAGGAGGCCCTGCTTCTTGCGGTAGCCTCTGCAGTTCCATTGCCATATGTCTAGGGTTTCTTGGTTGCCTAAGGTTTTGTTGGCCATATTTAAGCTTCAGTGTTGTTTGTGGCCGAGTTGGCGAGGGCTGCCAGCGCGGGGTGGTGGTAGGCCTTTTCTCTAATGTTATCGGCGAATTTCTGCTTGCGGATGCTACTCCGGAGTTCTGTGACTTGTAGTTGCACTTGCTGCATCATCTGCTGCATCATTTGCTGGATTTCTGCTGTAAATTTAGTGAGATCCTCGTTGCCTGTTTGCGACGGGGCTTGGATTGCTAATGTTTGTGGCTGCGGAGGGCTGTTCGACTTAAGGTCTCGTACTGCCTTCGTGAGCTCTGCTATTTGGCGCTCTAGCTCTGTCTGCCTAGCGCGTGATAGTTCTAATTCGCGTCGTCTCAGCGCTGTTTTCTCCGCGTCCTCCTGTCTAGGTTGTTCGCGGTTGCTGTTTGTGTTTGTGTTCTGTTTTTCTGTTTGTTAGTTATCCCTCCCGAGTGCGGAGCAAACCAGGGGTTTTCGGCTCCCCAGCTCACCTTGCCGCCGCCGCTCTTTCGGGTCTGCTTCTGCTGTGCTGCTGGCTCCCTCCCTTGATGGCCGGGGGTGGCAGGGGCGGAAAGGACCGTGACCGGCTCCGCGAACAGCTCCGTGACGCCCGGGATCTCGAGCGGCTCTGGGAGGACTCCCCATCCGAGCTGAACCACCTCGGTTTCTCGCCACGGTCGTTCCGGCTGCGGCGTCTGCTCTCGCGTCCGCCGCCGTTGTTGCCGCTGTTGGCCTTGCCTCGCGGCTCCCTGGCTTTCTTTAGTCGGTCTTGACACTCCCTCGATCCGGTAGCGTGGTCGCCTCCGCAGATCAGGCATCTCGGGGTACACTGGTGGTCTTTTGGCGGGTTTTGCATCCCGCACTGTTTGCAAGCCTTGGCGTCCGGTGTGGGGCACACGTCGGAGCGGTGACCTGGTTGGCAGCAAACGTAGCAGATTTGTCTTGTTGGCCGGTACGGATAGCACTTGTACTCGGCTCCGCAGTAGATGACATGTTTCGGTGTGATGGGTCCGTCAAAAGTGATGACAGCTGTCTTGGTCTTGCCTAGTCTTCGAGCGCTGTGGATGGTAACACCCTGCGTGCGCGTCCACAAATCGGCTTTCAGTTCCTCCGGTGTCGCTCCGGGGTCAACTCCGTGTATCACGCCACGCCGGGTGTCTTCCGGTGCGGCCACGTAAGCATTCACGTCGTATGAGCGTCCTTCGATCTTGAGGCTAGTGATGCGTCTCGCGACCTGGGCGGCCTCTTCATTCGGCGTGCTCACGATTATAATATTGGATCCTGTACGGAGCCTGGTGATCTTCCTTCGAACTTGTTGTTGCATGCCGCGGCTACGGCCCGGGCTACTTGGAATTGCTGGAGCGACTTGACGACAAGTCCCTTCGGTCGCAAAATAATCTTGAAATCGTCCCTGGGGAGCGGGGGCAACCTTCGCCTGGGCTGCCGTTGCGTTCCTTTCCCGTCTTTTTTCAGTGAGACGGCAGCTGGCGCGCCAGCTGTCGGCGTAGAGGCCGGGGATTCCCCTCCGAGGTCACCTTGAGCGGCCGGGGAAATTGCGGCGTTTGCGGCGGCGTTACGTCCGTTTTTTCTCTGTCGCTTTTTTTGGCGTTTGGTCAGGGCCAATTCCCAATTTGCCTCGTCTTCTTTTTGGGTGTCTTGCTGCTCCTGCATGGCGGAGTCCTCGATTCCCCCGCCTGCCGAAATCTCGGAGTCGGAGATGTCGAGGTAGGCGTCGTCCATCTCTTGTGCATCTAACAAATTCTGGGCTATTCTTCTCGTTGATGGCTGAAAATCTGGGCATTCTGCGGTACGGGAGGCGGTTCCAGGCTGCATCGCTGTCGCTGAGCGGGCCTGGCTGCCCGCGAACGCCCGTAGTCGTGCTAAGCCTAAGGAGGCTTAGCAGCGAGGGTTTCCCGCCAAATAGTCTCCCGAGCCACGCGGGGCTTCAAAGTCCGGTAAAACTGCCAAAAATGGTCCTACCGTCTTGAAACCGGTGTCCGGGTGATCCAGCTTGTGAGGTCTTTCAAATCCAACCAAAAGTTGGTGGCCCAGTGGGTCGAGATAGTCCGTGGGGGTTGAAATCTGCGGATCCCATGCGACGCACGTCCGCACTCGAACGACCCTGTCCGCAAAAACCACTTTTCGGGAGATCTCTCTCCTGTATCAAACCGCTCACGGCCGATACCCACCCCCCTGTAAAGGCCTCAAGAAGGCAGAAGAGCGTTGGCTTCTTTGCCTCTACACCAACACGGTACTGTGCCCGGCAGTGCTCAAACATTTCGATTCGGCCTTTACGGGCGAGCGTCCACACTGGGGAAGTGTTTGCGGACACGTATCACATGGTGTGGGCATGCCCTGCCAATCCTGCTCTCCCGCCCCACCCCCACCCCACCCGAGAGGACTGGGAGGCTGCCCTGCTCGGCTGCTCAACTCTCCATTACCAACGAGCCCTAGTACAAGAGCCCGGGCCGCCGCGGAGGCCACTGAGGTCCCGGACTATCCTAGTGATTGTGAGGGCCGGGCCATTCAGGCATGGTCCAAGCAATACCTCTCTTGTACATTGCATAATATTTTTTTTACACCACCACCTTTTGATCATTCCAAACCATCGAGCTGGCATGGCGGAGTGGTTACCGTGCTCATCTCGCACTCCGGAGACCCTGGTTCGATTCCCCAACACGACCAATATCCTATTCTGTTTTATTTATTTATCTGGTCTGACAAGAAAGGTTCATTAGGTTAATTGCCTAATTAACTAAACACAGTCCCACTTATTTGGAGCATCACTATACCATCCCTTTAATTGGTTGCATGGTTACTAGCCAAAGCAGGAATCGCGCCGCGTTTGAAATTCGCGCACTGTGACGTCACGACCATTTCGACCAACTGAAAAGCGTGACATTTCTGTCTCCTGCTTACAACGACGAGGCAATAAAGGCTTCCGCCCTAATACATCACACTATTTTGGAATATACACTAACGAGACATCAAGACGTCGCCAGAGCATGCATATTCCTGTGTTGCGTTCTCGTAAGAATTGTTTCAAGTAAATCTTTTTAACTCAAGCTATTTTTAAGAATGGAACATGCTGCCTGATTCCATTATCAAAATGATTCCCTCGATGCCTTTCTAGAATGCCTGAATTCATAATTGAACCGTAATACGCCAATATAATAGCTCTGTTCTGGACGTACGTTTTCTGATTTACTGTTTGATTTTGTGCCTTTATGCCCAGTACTTTCTCTAGTGTTTTGCGTCGGATGTCATAGTTGTGAAATGTACCTCGTTTTGAATGTGCATTTATTGAGGCGAAAGCCTTTAATGGCCCATACTGTTGTGACCAAGACGTGTTAGCAAATTTGCCCGCGTTTCAGACTGGCCAAAATGGTCGTGACGTCACTACGCGCGAATTTTTGACGGGTGTCCACCGAAATATGTGAGACAGTTAGTGCGCAATCTCTTTTCCTCAAATACAATTTTCGGCTGGTGTCCACCGATATATGTGTGACAGTAACTGCGTAATTTCCTTTCCTGAAATACAATTTTCATTTTCTTCATTACGGCCCCTCTTTCTCTTTCTTATTTCACTCCACTTCCTAACTTCCTGTACAGTGCGGTTCAGGTGTCGACCGAGATGACAGAGAATTACAACTCCATTTCCTTTCCCCAAAAACCGTTGCGTTCAAAGAGCAACGCATCGCTCAACCAAACCTCCCCTGCGGGGCAGGGACGCGCTACGGCTCGCCCATGCCTTCGTGACCAGCCGGATCCTCTACGCCGTGCCGTACCTACGCACCACCAAACAGCAAGACGAGCGCATTGACGCCATCATCAGGAAGGCAACAAAGCGAGCACTGGACCTCCCGGTGGCTACCTCCAACGCCAAACTGGCCGTGCTGCGGCCACGCAGTACGTGCCCCCTCAAGACGGCCTTCCAGCAAGGTGAGCTCGGCGCTGCCATTTCGCAACTCATCGGTAGGCAGCACATGAAAGGCGTTGGGAGTGGTAAACTCCTATCAGGAGTTGGAGGAGGCCCACCTCGTGAACCAATATGCGCGGCTATCGCAGACGGTTCCTGGGCGCCGCCTGCTACACCGCTTACACATCCAACAAACATGCATACCAGAGGGTACGGAGAACAGCCCGGTGCTGTGGCGCCACATGCTCTTGGTCGCTCCGCTCCCGCGTAACATGGACATGGCTTCACATGAAGGCAGACGGCAAGCGCGGGTTCGCACGCTTGAGAGGCAATATGGCTATAAAGAGGGCGTCTACTACGTGGACATCACAGGGCCGTCGCCCACGGGATTCTTCACGGCTGCCGTAGTCCACCGGGGAATGAATGTCGATGGGCTATCTTTTCGGGCCCCAAATTCAACACGAGCGGAGGAAGGCGCAATAGCTCTCGCTGCCGCCGATCCGAAATCGAGAACAGTTATCACAGACTCTCGCCGGGCCTGTGAACATTATCTTGCAGGCGAAATATCCCCTCTTGCCTCCCAAATTCTAAGACGCGCTCCGGCCGATCCAACTCGCACAAAAGTGATCTGGGCTCCTGGCCACTAGGGTCTACGAGGCAATGAGGCCGCTGATGCGGCCGCCCGAGCGCTCACACACCGAGCTCCTCATCCTAGCTCTCCTGGCTCAGAAGCTCATAAACCGCTTCTGCGGATCCGCGAAATCCTAATTCATTATTGCGACAGCCACCGTCTCTACCCAGTACCTGCCAAGGGGCTGAGTAAGGCGGAGGAGCGAACTCTGCGGCGCCTGCAGACAGGAACTCTTCTCTGTCCTCCCATAGCAAAACACTTCGATCCGAACACAGATGGGCGCTGCCCGATGAGCGGCTCCTTCTCCGCCTCTTCACCAGTACATTGCTGTGCCTGGCAGCCCTAAAACATTTCGATCCCTCCTTTAGCGGCAACTGCCCGCACTGTAGTGCGGTGTCTTCGGACACCTATCACATGGTGTGGGCCTGCCCTTCCAACCCGGCCATTCCCCCTATCCCCAACCCAACCCGGGAGGACTGGGAGGCGACCCTGCTCGGCTGCCACGACTTACAGGCCCAACAAGCCTTAGTCGGGCGCGCCCGGGCGGCGGCTACCGCCACTGGGGTCCCAAACTAGGGACCTCCACCTAGTGTTTGTAAGGATCGGTCCCTTACGGGCTGATCCAAACACCTCCTCTCCGTTCTGAATAAATGTTTTCACCACCACCACCACCCGCACTGTGGAGAGACCTGCGATATCTTTCACATGGTGTGGGCATGTACTCAGAATCCTCACCTTCCCCCTTCCCCCACCCCCACCCGAGAGGCATGGGAGACTGCCCTCCTCAACTGCTACACACTGGAGTCCCAAAGGGCTCTAGTAAAGCGGGCGCGAGACGGGGCCTCGTCGTGCGGTGTCCCGGACTAAGGATACCGACCATGTAGCAGTGTTTTTTGACCCTCAAACTCTCTTTGCATATTAAAGTTTTTCACCACCACCACCCCTACTTCCTTCCCGTACTTGGTTCATCAATAAAGTTTTTACCTACCTACCTACCTACCTACCTCCGAACGGGTGATGGCGTTGCGTGAACCCCCTGGCAGCGCTACAACACGCTGTCGCGTTCCACTCCTAAAGGCAAACATTAAGCGTCGGTTTGGTTTATTGGTTTATTGTGGTTTAACGTCCCAAAGCAACTCAGGCTATGAGGGACGCCGTAGTGAAGGGCTCTAGAAATTTCGACCACCTGGGGTTCTTTAACGTGCACTGACATCGCACAGTACACGGGCCTCTAGAATTTTGCATCCATCGAAATTCAGCCGCCGCGGCCGGGATCGAACCCGCGTCTTTCGGGTCAGCAGCCGAGCGCCGTAACCACTGAGCCACCGCGGCGGGATTATTAAGCGTCATTAATTGGCAGTTAATTAATGCACCAACAGAATGTGAAGTGAACAGACGCGTAGCAGAATGCAGCACTCAGGCTTTCGCCTTTCACCACTTTAGCCGCTAAAGTTCCTCATAATTTTTCAGTTTTCCACTCGTGTAGTAGCCAGCAAAGGCTGACAGTATGAATGAATGAATGAATGAATGCTCCAAATATTGTGACGCCACCGAACCTAGTGGCTGTTCTCAGATACACGACTAGACGGCGACGTCGAATGTGTTAGTGCACGTTTGCCAGTCGACTCTGAAGTCGTTTCAATTCAGTGCCGGCGCACATCGAGACGGAATCTGACGGTAAAAATTGTTTGTAATCTGTTATTAACGCTACGCACTGGTGTTTCGAGCTCATATCATTACTAAGCCCGTAGGCCTCTCTCAAGGCAAAAAAAACGGACACCCCAAAATTTTGTCTGCAAGCTTTCAATGGGTGTGTTAATGTACCGTAACCGGATGGCGTTATTACCATGGTCAGGTAGGTGGTGGTGGTGAAAACATTTATTCGGAAGGGACAGGAGGTGTTTGGATCAGCCCGTAAGGGACCGACCCCAGTTTGGGACCCCAGTGGCGGTAGCCGCCGCCCGGGCGCGCCCGACGAAGGCAACCACCGAGCTAACTACCCTGAACATATGAATGCGAATTCGGCAAGGTGACTTTGCCACGGCGGCCTATTTCAGACAACATATTTTGCTGCCAATCGAGAAACTTCACATACTGCAGCAACAGTTTTGAGAGCTGATTGGTGCATAATTAAAGCAGCGCGATGAGAATGAACAGACGCAGATGTCGACAGGAGGGGCGCTAAACTTCAAGGGTACACTGCCCCATAAAACTGAACCTTGCCGGCCCTAACTTTCAAAGAACAGGTTTGTACAGAGAGAGGGCAATATTTGTATGAAATGCTTACTTAGCGGAAAAAAAGGCGCATTAAAAGAAATCACTCCGCCTGTCCCGGGTGAGGATCGAACTCACGACCTTCAGATTATGAGACTGACGCGCTGCCTACTGCGCTACCGAGGCGGATGAAAACCGGTTTTTTGCTGAATGCATTTATGACTTCTCAAACACAAATAGAAAGTGTTCTGCAATCTTTTTTAGAGTGATAGCTCTAATAGATATTGGTCTCCAGGATGTGCATAAGTTTGACCTTGGTGTGACATTGAAAAGCCTTAGTCTCAGGCTACCCCGAAATTTGACCTTGGACGATTTGAACCAAAATCGATGTCAAGCCATAACTGAGCGTACCCGACACGGTGGCGGTTTACAAATTAGGCCCGGGCCACCGCCGAAATTTGACCTTTGCCGATTCGGGCCAAAATTGATGTCCAACCATGACTACACGTGCACGACACGGTGGCGATTTCCAAATTAGGCACGAGCCACCCCCGAAAATTGACCTTGGACGATTTGGACCATCATCGATTTCAAGCCATAACTGAACGTGCCCGACACGATGGCGATTTCCAAATCAGGCCCCGGCCACCCCCGAAATTTGATCTTGGCCGATTTGGCCCAAAATCGATGTCCAACCATAACCAAACGGGCGCGACACAATGGCGATTTCCAAGTTAGGCCTCGGCCACCTCCGATATTTGACCTTGGACGATTTGGACCAAAATTGATGTCTAACCATAACCGAACGTGCGCGACACAATGGCGATTTCCAAATTAGGCCTCGGCCACCCCCGATATTTGACCTTGGCCGATTTGGACCAAAATTGATGTCTAACCATAACCGAACGTGCGCGACACAATGGCGATTTCCAAGTTAGGCCTCGCCCACACCCCAAATTTGACCTTGGCCGATTTGGCCCAAAATCGATGTCCAACCATAATTGAGCGTGCCCGACACGATGGCGATTTCCAAGTTAGGCCTCGGCCACCCCCGACATATGACCTTGGCCGATTTGGCACAAAATTGTGTCCAACCATAACTAAACGTGCGCGACACAATGGCGATTTCCAAATTAGGCCTCGGCCACCTCCGATATTTGACCTTCGCCGATTTGGACCAAAATCGATGTCTAACCATAACCGAACGTGCGCGACACAATGGCGATTTCCAAGTTAGGCCCCGGCCACACCCCAAATTTGGCCTTGGCCGATTTGGCCCAAAATCGATGTCTAATAAATAATTGAGCGTGCCCGACACGATGGCGACGAATTTGGCCAAAGCCATTGCCAAAATTTGGCGTTGGTCGTGGCCTAGTGGCCACGACCAACGCCAAAGAAGACTGACGAACTCAACGAGGACTTCTGGTTGGGCCTTCTCGGTTATCGCTCGACTCCACTAGCCGAAGGCCGCTCCCCTGGAGAGCTTCTTCAAGGCAGAAAATTACGCACTCGGCTACCAGACTTCGTGTCATGCTCCAGTCAACAGACGTCCCGGCGCCAACCACGCCAGCAAATGCCCTCCAAAGGAAAAAACCTGCCCGAACTCAAGAAAGATGCAGTTGTAAGAGTACGAGGGGATGCATGGGACTGCAAGGCTCGAGTCATGGGCCTGGTGGCTCCAAGGTCCTATCGCGTGCTTACAGAGGACAACAGAATGCTTCGACGCAACCGACAACATCTTCTGGCCACACGTGAGCCATTCCAAAGCGAGTTAACGGAAGATGACTCTGATAGCGAAGACCTTTCCCAGGAAAACGCGGAAGCGTCACAGTCTCCAACACAGCCCACGCAAGCCCAGGAAAATTCGGGAGCATCGCTGTCTACAACACAGCCCACGCAATTTATGCCAAGGCGATCCACCCGACAGAAGAGATTGAAGAGAAGTTTATTGGACCCTTAAACAAAAAGGGACGTCCGTCCCTCTGCAAAACAAAGGTACATTACAGCGACTGACGTCGCCCGGTGCAAACATACACACGCGGGGAACTTAAGTGTCCAAGAACACAACATGCCTAAGAAAGTTCAAGAGTCCGAACACGCGGGGGAAGCACGCTGGATTTAAAAACCGCGCACAAAAGCCCGCGCACAATCATCGCGCACAAGTGACGCGCACAAACTAAAGCGCTAACAACGCGCACAAACTCTGTGCACAAATATCGCGCACAAAACGTCGCGCACAAATCACGCGCACAAATCACGTGCACAAACCTCGCGCACGAACATAACGCGCGAACACAACGCGCAAACACAACGCGCAAACACAACGCGCAAACACAACGCGCAAACACAACGCGCGAACACAACGCGCGAACACAACGCGCGAACACAACGCGCGAACACCATGCGCGAACACAATGCGCGTACAGAACGCGCGAACAGAACGCGCACCACACGGGCACGCCACATTTAATACGGCAGGAGCCGTACCGACACACGGCCCCTGCCTGCGACGATGAAACGGGTGGACCAGCGCCGAAGGAACTGGTGCTCCTCCAGCGACACGAGGTCCACGCAGGCTTGGGCCAACATGCGTGCACGTACCCGCTGTAAAATGGGGTACATGGCTCTCTGTGGTCGTCCCTGCAGAGCCGCCACACCTCTCTGGCGCCACAGCACGAATGCCCCGACGCAAAGAAGTATGCGTGTGAATGGGTCGCGAAACCTCGAGTTGGGGCCCAGGGAACATTCTCGACATCAGGACCCAAAATGTCCTGGCAACAGAACACTCAAAGAGTGCATGCGGCAAGGTTTCGACAAGGCCACACTGCGGACATCGGCCGGAGGGGGCCACGCCCCAAGCCGCCAGGCGGTCTGCCGTACGCAGGGCCCGCCAGCCCCGCAGCCAGCCAAAGTCTCGCACGTCTGCGGGAAGGGATGACGACGTCAGGTCCCGCCATCGCACCTCTCTGCTAAGCGCCAATTTCTCCTGTGGGGCTTCTTGTATGGCCAGGAGCTCGCATACCCGAGAGGCGGGGGTTGAGAAAAGCTCCACCTCTGGCAGCGCTGCGGTGAGGGACCTGAGCGTCTGGCAGACTCGCTGAAAAAACCGAGGCTGCTGGAAGGCTGTCGGGCCGACATTCTGCTCGGGAAAGAAAAGCGTGCGCGACGTACCGAGCAGGTATGACAGCAGCGCCCTGCCCGGGTAGCCGGCCTGGTTAGCCATGTCGCTGGTTGCCCGCAAAGCGAGCACGTTGCAGAATGTGGGCAGGTGGGGAATGCTGAATCCCCCCATATTAGTAGGAAGCCGGAGGAGCGCGCGCGCTACAGACTCCGACTTGCCTGCCCAAAAGAACGAGCCACATAAAGTGGTCAGACGGCGCGTGAAGGTGCGGGGTGGGTGGGCGACGCGTGCGACGTAGTACAGTGGGGCTACAGAGGCTAGTGGGGCGCACACCGACGCGCGGATGATAAATGCGCGCTCCGTGAGGGAGAGACGGAATCGCGCCGCCACTGACAACCGTTTCTCGGCGGTCTCTCTCAGCCGGGTCCACGTCTCGCGAGCTGGCTCACCGGACGCGAGGAAATAAACCCCTAAAACCTTCACGGCCGAAACCCACTGCACGTCGCGCAACAGGTCTGAGGAGAACGCGCCAAAGCGCAGCGCTCTACTCTTGCCCCTGTTCAGCAGGGCGCCGGACAGCTCGCTGTACACTTCAAACAGCCGCACAAACGCTACGTAGCTGTCCTCGTCCCGCAAGAACAGGGACACGTCGTCGGCGTATGCCGAGACCTTCACCTGGCCGTGGACTGGCAGCGGGAAACCGCGCACGGACGGACTCGCGGCGATGCGACGCAGCAGTGGGTCGAGACAAAGAACAAAAAACATGGGCGACAAAGGGCAGCCCTGCCTAATGCCTCTGGAAATACAAAAAGGAGCGCTGATCGCTCCGTTGACGGACAGGCGGGCCGTAAGCCCCGAGTAGAGGAGCCCGACTCTGGCTACGAAGGCTGCTGGAAAGCCAAAAGCCTCGAGCACACCCAGCAGGTACCGGTGCTCGATACGGTCAAAAGCTTTCGACTGGTCAAGCGAGACAAAGCAGCCCGAGATCCCCGCTCTCGAGGTGAATGTGAACAAGTCACGAGTAAGTGCGAGAGCGGAAAACACCGAACGGCCGGGCACGCTACACGTTTGCGCTGGGCTGACCACCGAGGGCAGAATCGCGCTCAGCCTGTTCGCCAGCAGTGACGCCACGATCTTGTAGTCTGCGTTGAGCAGAGTGATCGGACGCCACGCCTGCGGGTCAGATGGGCACCCGCCCAGCTTCAGGATGAGCGTGACTCGGCTCTGTCTGAATGACTCTGGTCGAGCTCCGTCCGTCAGAAAGCTGTTGACCATTTCGAGCAGAGGACCCTCTAACACGTCGTATAGCTTCGCGTAGAAGCTGACGGGGATACCGTCAGGTCCGGGGGCCGAGGCGGCATTCATTCCCGCTACTGTGGCGCGGAGCTCATCTGGCGTCGCCGGCGCGCAGAGCTGCTGCGAGAGCTCGTCCTCGACTGCGGGGAGACCCTGGCAAAAATCGCGGAGTGCGTCGCGGAACGCGGGGTCGCCCACTCGCTCAACACTGGATGTGAAAAGTTCGGACACGTGACGTGTAAGGACCTCGCGTATCTCCGCGATGCTGCTGCTCGTGGCCCCGTTGGGCAGCGCGATCTCCGCAATGAATGCGGGCGCATCCTCATCGAGGGCGCCTGCGCGTACTTGCCGCAAAACCGATGCATTGGCTGCGGGCCTACCCTGAACGAGGGCTCGGCTGGCAGCGCGCGACGACTGCCGCAACAGCGTCTCGTAACGAGCCTTCAATAAATTATAGTAGTCGCGCATAGCAAACGTAAGCGGCGCGCCTCTCTTTACTATGCGGATGCGAGCCAGCGTCTGGTTAAGTTCGCGGGTGATGCGCGCTCTTCGCTGGCGGCCTTCCGCGATAAGGAGTGCGCGCCACTCGCCCTTCCGCTCGTCCCACGGCACTGATAAGTTAGCGCGCGCGCCCGGGGCACCCAGCGCACGCTGCAACGGCGTGAGACTCGACCAATCTGTCAGTAGGCTGGCATCCATTCGCCACAAGTCTGCTCGTGGGGCGCACCCGCCGAAATCCAGCACTACTGACAGCGGTCGATGGTCGGTGATGCGCGGAGTGCCCGCGGGAAACGCGAGCACCTCGCATGAAGCTACATATGGCGCAAGAACGGGCGGGAGCAAAAACTTGTCGAGCCGACTGGCCGACCTCCCTCTCTCCCATGTGGCTCCGAAGTTGTCGCCATGCGACAAGACCCACGCGTCGGAAAGACGGAACTGCGCGCATAGGTCACGCAGGGAGCGCGCGCCGGCGAAAGGCCGACCCTGACCTGGGCCGCGTACATCACGTGAGGGGTCGAGTACACAATTAAAGTCACCCACTATAAAAGTGGGGTAGGAGTCCAGCATGTAACAATCCAGCGACTCGAAAAACGACGAAGAATCGCTTCGTCGCGCCGGCGCGTATACAACCAGTGCCCTCACCCGCCTACCATTAAGGGAAAAGTCGACGGCCAAAGTGCGACCGTCGACGCCGTACGTGCAATGTGGGCCTGATCGGAGGGAACTATTGAGGAATACTACACCGACACCGCATGACGCTGTGTCGGTAAGCGAAAAGAATGCAGGCACGAGGAAGCGATTCTTAAAGTTTGTAGCCTCGAGCACGGTGCGGAAGTTACACTCCTGAAGGAAGAGAATGTCGACGCCCTGCGCGCGAGCGAAGTGCATCACCTCCCTCTGCGTATCCAGCGACCGGAATCCCTGAACGTTCAGGGAGAGGAGATGCACCGTCGCCATGATGAAGAAGCAGGGCGCCGACATTCTGCCGATAAGTTTAGGAGGCCCCGCCATTGGCGGACACGCCCGCGCGCGCTAGCTTTTTGGGGACAGTCGGATCGGTCGAGCCGTCCGAGTCAGCCGACTGCGACAAGGCGTGCTTCCCCGAGACTCTACTCAAGTCCATGGGTTCCGGGGAGGGTAGAAAATCGGTGGCCTCTCTTACCGCACCCTGCGAGTCGGGGTCGGAAGGTGTCGTGCACGGGTTGCGGTCAGTGGAGTCCTGGGCTTTCCCATCCGCGGCCTCCGGTGGTCGTCGGCGCCGTGGACCTCGAGGCGGGCCGCCGGCGCTCAGCGGGTCGGTCACTCCGGGTTGTTCACAGGTGACGTCCCCGGTGAGGCGGAGCGTCGCGTCGCGTGAGGGCGCTCCGCTGCTCTCGTCCGCTGTGGTGGAGAGGTCGTCCTCGCCAGAGGAGGACGACTCTGATAAGCTCGCCAGGGGGATCGGCGGGAGTTCGCCGAGGTACGGGAACGCGAGAGAGTCCGACGAAGCCGAGTCCGCGGTGTTCTCCGGCTCCTCCTGCGATGAAGCTGCAGGCTCCGTGCCGGCAGGGGTTTCCGACACGTGAGTGGCGGGCGTGTCGTCGTCCTGCGAAGGCGCGGTCTCCGCAGGGGGCGCAGTCGCAAGGACAGGAACCGAGACCTGCGGCGGTTGCGCCGCTGCCGATGCCGGCTTTTTCTGGGGGCCCCCTGAAGCGGCCGCCGCCGCGTAGGAGCGCGGCCGCAGGCAGTCGGCCGTGGCGTGGGCTCCGGAGCAGCGTCGGCACGCCGCCTCGCATCCGGCAGTCTCGTGCCCGAACTCGTCGCAGCGGGCGCACCTCGGCGTGCGGCAGGCCGCGCCAACATGACCGTCCTGGCCACAGCGTGAGCAGACCTTCCGGACGCCCCTATAATCGAACATAACGCGGTGACCCTGCACGTACATGAAGTTAGGAACCGGCTGCTTCATCTCCATCCTCACGAGGCGCTGGCCGTTGGTCACGTGGCGTCGCCCCTTCAGCGTTGGATGGGAGATCTCGAGCACCTTGCCATAGGGGCTCAGTGCCGAGGCCAGTGCCGCGTCCCCGACGAACAGCGGCACCCGGAATACAGTTACGTGGACCACGGAGGGGCCCACGCAAGAGACTGGGACAGAGGTCCCGTTCACTGGGAACGATCCCTCCGCTAGGAGCTTCTGTGCCGCCGCAGCCGTGGTCACGGCGATACAGAACTTGAACCCTCCTTGATGTTGGAGGCTTTCGAGCCCTTTCGGGCCGACGATACTTTCAACGCCGTCGACAATGTCGTCGGCCGTGGCGTCCGCGTTCAACGTGAACGTGAAGCAGTGCGCCTTGGGTGGAGGCGCCCGGAACTCCGGACCAGCAGGACCGGAAAATGGCATGGTGGCAGCAGGGGGGGGGGGGGGGCCTGGAACAGCAGGACCAGACCAGGAAGGGGCTCCCGGGCAGCCGGCGGGCAGCACGGCGCCGGGACGGCGATCCTCCGGGGGGGGGGGGGGGGGGGGGGGGGGGGGGCGCCTCCTCCTGGGGGCGGGGTGGCGGGGTCCAGGGGTCCGCTCCGCTTCGGGTGGCTCTTGCTTCTCCCAAGACCGGCAGCCTGACGGCCGCGATCTTAGCCAAAAGCCGCGCTCGCCGAAGCGAGGACAGATACTCAAGCAAGCGAACGTGCTTTATACCCATTCTTCCCCCTCTCCCTCACACCTGGCGAGGGAGCAGCGCAACAGCGCCTCCACGCGGTAGCGACGGCAGCTGCAGCGCGGCGTGCCTACATGACTACCACACTGAGGAAAGGGAGAGAGTGCCAGAACCCTGGAGACGCGCCCTCCGGGTCCGACCCCTTCCCCGCAACATGCCCAGAGAAGACCATAGCGGTCGTCGCCAGGCGCGCGCGGAAGCTTTGGCGCGATACCATGGTAACCAAGAACACGTGTATTACGTGGACGTTGCCGGCCCACACCACGGGGGGTGGTACTCGGCTACAGTCGTACACAACACAAACACAGTTAACGGGCTCACTTTCAAAGCCTACAGCGCAACACACGCGGAGGAGATTGCCATTGCTCTGGCTCTCACGAATCCCAAGTCAAAACACATCATCACCGACTCGCGAGGGGCCTTTCGGAACTACGAGTTGGGCTGGGCTCCCCCGCTTGCCTGGCGCATACTGGAATATAGCTGTCGATGCGAAGATCTAATTCCACGCAACCTGATTTGGGCCCGCGGTCACCAGGGACTCCAGGGAAATGAACAGGCCGATCAGACCGCCCGCGCACTCTCTCCTCGGGCTATCTCCCTGTCCTTGGAAGGGTACTAGCAATCAGACAATCTGGCCCTTAAAATCAAACAAATCACCGATTACTACAAGGAGGAAAACCGGCGCTACCCGGCCCCTTGTAAGGGTCTGGATCGCTCTGACGAGTGCCTCCTCATCAAAATTCTTACTAACACTGTACTGTGCCCGGCGGTGCTCAAACATTTCAAGAGAGAGAGAGAGAGAAAAACTTTATTTCTACAGGAATTCGGGGCACGCCCCAGGGTCCCCGCACGACCCCACTGCACTCAAGTGTTTATGTTCCGAAGGTCCATAACACTGGCAGCACGGCCGGTGGCGATGGTCTACACGGCCGGGTCCTCCGAGCGCAGCAGGGTCTCCCAGTCCTCCCAGGTCTTCAGGTTCTCTAGGTCCCGCGGGGGATGGTCCGCCGGGCAGAGGGAAAGGATGTGGAGGGAAGAAGCGAAGGGTTCTGGGCATAGGGCGCAAGCAGGAGTGGGGAAGGAGGGATGATAGTGGGTTAGGGTAAGGGGCGAGGGGAGAGTATGTGTTTGTAATCTGCGCCAGAGTGTTGCGTGTCTGTTATCTAGGGAGGGGTGGGGCGGGGGGTAGAGCTGGCGTGAGGTTCTGTATGCCTGGGTCAGCTCACTGAATGAGTGCATGCGATCCTTCGTGAATCCCCGATCCGAGGCCACCTGAGCCCGGTTTAAAGAACCTCGGGCTAAAAGGTTGGCGGCCTCGTTTCCGGGATTCCCGGAGTGCGCAGGCACCCATATCAGCTCCACTTGGCGGGGCGGGGGTGCATCGGGCGAGTCCAGTATGTCAAAAGCAGGGACATGAACTCGGCCTCGAGCAAAATTTAGAATCGCAGTTTTAGAGTCACTTAAAATATACCGGGCTTCCCTGCGGGTGATAGCAAGTGCAATGGCGGCTTCCTCTGCAGCCTCTGGGTACGTGTCTGGAGGGAGAGGTAGTGTGAGGAGGGTGGATGAAGAGGAGTCCACCGTAGCTGCTGTCGCTTCATCACCCGTGCAGGCAGCGTCCACCCATACGGCGTCCGGCTCGGGGCCGTACGCTCGATTGAACATTTCAACACATCCGTTGATGGCGCGTGCGAGTTCTGTGAGGAGGTGGCTGACACCTTCCTCATGGTTTGGGCGTGTCAATCAAACCCATCTACCCCCCCCCCCCAACCCCAACTCCACCAGAGAGGACTGGGAGGCGGCCCTGCTCGGCTGTCAAGACCTAAAGAGCCAAAATGCCTTTGTTCAACGGACGCGGGCGGCGTTGCTTGCCAATGGGGCACCGGAATAGGGGCTCCACCTAGTATTGTAAGGGAAAGGGCCAATAGGGTCCTACCCCAACCACCTTTCTGTAAAAATTTAATTGCCCATAAATGTTTTTCACCACCACCACTATCGTCGCGACCACCCGACGGGTTGAAGCGGGGGGCCCATCTGCGGTCGCTCTAAAAGTCAAACGTGCCTACCGCCGTGGCCACGCGAAGAGGCTGAGGAAGTAACATAATCGTCGGCAATTCTTTTTTGTCTCTCTTCTAGCCGAGTGTACCGAATGTAATACAAAGCGTAAAATTGTTAAAATTTCATTTCACATCAGCCCACAAATTACCACCATACTTAAGTAACCGTCTTCAGCACTACATTTATCAACGCTAGGACTGTGTTGATAGCTATTTCTGATTTTAGAGGTTTCATGTGGTCGGGGGACGCGCGCACGCAGTCCCCCACTACCAAAAATTGCATGCCCCATCTGCCTCTATTGAGGAAGTGGCAGGGGTCAACGCGGGCGCAGTGCAATGCCCAAGCCTCGCCCTGGAGGCTCCTCCATCCTGACCAAGGACGCCTCGGCACCAGGTAAGTATGCCCGAGATATGCCTGGCCTGAAGATGCCGTGCACCGTGGCCCTCGCAAAGTTGCCAGTGAGCGCGGCATTGTAAAGAAATAATGTGCCTAACAGAAAAACCATAAAGAGCTAATTTAGAGTTATTATATGTGACTAGGACCTTAACTAGTAATTTGCATTTCCTCGGAAATGAGGGCACTTGATATTCTTCGTAAAACTCGGCATCTTATGTTTCCATTCCTTCGGTGGTTGTAGCAGCACGTGCCATCGATTCCATAAGTTTTTTCTTCGCAGTAAAGAGCATTGCGTATAACAACGTACTCCAACGAGTTCAGTGCCCCTTTGTTCGAAAGATTGCAGATTTTGCCTTTTCCTTTGTTGTATGAAATGAAAATCGCGATGGTTGCGCCTGTGTGTGTGTCTCTTGCTTGCACGGTTCAAACTCGCTTGCATAATAAAGTTTTCCATCCATCTTGCTTCGTCCTGTCCGTTGTGGGCGCAAAACTTTTTCATAAGTTGTAAATAACATAATACGAAATAAATACCCTCTTTCAAACAACATTTTTGTGTTGCCTAATGGCAATACAAGTGTCCTCTTTTGTGTGCTTTGTATATATGTATGTACTTTTTATATGTGTATACTCTGTTTAATTTTTGTATTGTATAGTAGTTCTCCGTATGTACTGCCTGTCGCTGCTCTGTAAACGTCTCCGGGACTCAGTCAAGGCCCAGTCGGTCCTTTTAGCCCGGAGAACGTTCCAGTGTATAACTGGAGAATAAAATTGAATTGAATTGAATTGAAATACAAGGCATGCAAGCAATATAAATTTTAATTACCCTGTAATCCGAAACGCCTACGGACAGCGCATAATTAAGTATAATGGAGTGAAAGTATGGAATAGCGTGCCACTGCAAACTAAAATGGCTAGGAACTTTCTCTTCTGCATTAAACGTTTCTACTTTTCTAAGGTTGAAGGGCACGTTTGGTGATCATTTACACATGTGTGCTTGGCGAAACCCTTGTGGTCAACCCACTGCCGCTTCTCCGAACCGCTTGGCGCGGAATCACCGGGCCGCTTCGGAGCCATGTGTCTCACTTACTCGACTGCAACGAGACGGCTGGCGAAGGAGCGTTGGTGTAGCTGCCAACGCCGACGCGCGTGCGCTTGTTCTACCGCTACCGTGTGACGTCACGGTTTCTATACACAGCTGCGCCCCCTACGGGCACACCGGTTGCTAAGGAGGGGAGGAAGTTTCGCTTTTACATTCTCCTTTCCATGCTCCCGCTCTAACATTACATTCGCGGAGGAAGTTGCTATCGCACTTGCAGCTGCGGATCCAGCGTCCCGAGTCATTATCACCGACTCAAGAGAAGCTTGCCGCAATTTTGAACAGGGCCAAATTCCAGATCGTGCTTTCCAAATTTTACACAGATGTGAGTACCGGGATTTCCCAACCCGGCGCACCATCATCTGGGCCCCGGCACATGCGGGGATAGAGGGAAATAAGGTAGCGGACACTACCGCCCGCGCGTTGTTGGAACTTGGCATCCCACCGCTGCCACCACTGTTGGGACTTGGTAGTCCGAGCCAGGAAACGGTCGAGGCGACGGTGAGTAAAAGGACGTTTATGTACAGTATGTACAAGGGCTTTTACATGATACAAGGGTCAAGAGCACCACGGGCAGGCACACAGAAGAAGGGCGGCCCCGGCGGCGAGCGTAGCTCCAGCGTGATGGCTCTTCTGCTGCCCGTCTGCTGCTCGGGTTCAGCGCGGCTCCGTTTTTATAGCCGCTGGTAACGGTTACGGCAGCCAGCCGTTCAAATCCTCCAATCACTGGCCACCGTTCAAATTAGACCAATGGTCGAGAGCCGACGAGCGTCGGAGGAGTTTGCACCGACGGAGAGGAGGAGAGGAGGAAGGGTCCGTGTCGGCGCCGCGCTGGCGGGATGAGTCACGCTGCACGCCGCGACATGTCCGAGAGAGTCTGGGCCTGCTTTGAGCGACGGCGGGCGCGCAGCGCTTGTTTCCAAAGAGGCCAGCCAGCGAAATGTGGGCTCCGGCACTACAGCACCACCGCCGCCAGACAATGCGCCACGAAGACGAGCTACTTCCGCGTGGCTCGGATGCGGGGCGCGCTCGTACGCCAGGCTCCTCCAAGTTCTCGTCCGGTGTTCAGCCGCAGGTAGCTCCAGGCTCCTTTCCGAGAACGGGTCCCGCTCGTCAGGACAGGATCACTGCTCCGCAGCTTTGTCGTCCAGGTGCCGGGACCAGCTTCACTCGGTCCTTCGGAAGAGCTTGCTTCTCAGCATCGGTCGTTGATCGTTCTGCATGTTGCCAAGAACCGACCGACAACAGGCAACACCCAACACGAGCAAGTGCCCTCTGTCACCCGTCAATACACCAGACTTAAAGGTCATAAAAACTCCTCTGGCTATATTTCGGTCCCCTTTTTGTTCCCTCTTCTACAAGAGACACATGTGGGATACAAGAACTCCAAAGTAATTAACTCAAACAAAGTGTCAAACACATGAAACACTCGGAATGAAATAAATGCAAAATAAATTCGCTCTCTGGAGATCACTCGGCCAGGAAACCACTCAGCTGAGGCCACAAATGAGGATATCAATTTTTCCCCGATCTGCGAGCGAACTTAACAGCTGTTCGCGAAGAGACAAAACGTAGGTCACGAGGAGGCGAAGCCAGCCTTGCTTAGAACACACGGCTTAGTGCGTCTACGTTCGCGTTTTCCTCGCTTCTAACGGACGGTAAACGACACCCGCTACAGCGGAAACTAATGACTCTGCCTCTTTCGCTGTAGCTGCGCTTTTCTCTCTCTCTCTCTCCTACCGTGGTAGCTAACGTCTCTGCCTCTTTCGCGGTAGACGCGCTTTTCGTTCTCTCTGTACTTGTCTTTCCAGTTTCTACGGGCGGTACAGTACGAGAATGATTTGTTTTCTCTCACTGACGACTTATCCCGTTCTTTGCGCTTCGCGCGCCAGTTGCGGCGTTCAGTTGCGAGTGCGCAACGCTTCCGGTGCGACCGTTCTT
Organism: Amblyomma mixtum; assembly: GCF_055824585.1. NCBI lineage: Eukaryota > Metazoa > Arthropoda > Arachnida > Ixodida > Ixodidae > Amblyomma > Amblyomma mixtum. Next base: position 120,508,656 of record NC_143019.1, on the reverse strand, counting down.
TCTTTCTCTTTGTTCGTGGTGGCAAGTGAGACCCACGAGTCTTCAATTTCTCGCGCACCCTTTTGCCTCTCCGCGCGATTTCAGGTTCGCATCTACACGGCCTTTCGATTTCACGCCTACCGAATAGAGTTATCCTGACGCGCGGCTTTCGCGATAACCCCGCTTGGCCGAGCGCTTAGACGGTTTCTTCTTGCCAATTTTCTTGCTCCTGTCACTGCGGCCTCGCACAATCTTTCGCTCTTTGAGCCGTACTCGCGTTCTCCTCGCGCGCGCGTGCCGCTTTCTGTGGGAGCACGGTTTCTCCCGTGACTGCAGTGGAAAGCGAGAGCCTGCATGAGAGCACGCGCCTTTGCGCGTCTTGCTATCTCTGTGCTGGCGGCAAGATTCACACTTGTCCCGCTCCTTAATTCTGAGCTTCTTGAGCAGCGCTCTCTTGTATCGCGGTTTCCTGCCTTGATACTGTTTACCGCGCGAATGCCTGAACGATTTCTTTCTGCAGTTTATCCTGCTGCCCAGATCCATGAGCCTCGGCACACTTATGCGCTTCGCTTTGCGCGATAGTGATGCATCGCACATTTCTTTAGCTCTGGTTCTGACGCTAGTTACAGGGCTGACAACGTGACTGACTTTACTGAAGTCATTTCGCCGGCGACGCTGGCGCTTCCGATGGTGGAAACCCGTTTTCCCGCGTTTGCCCTTTCTCTCTTTTCGGCGGCGCCCGTCTTTCTTCTGCCTGCCTTTGATCTTTCGGCGGCACCACTCTTTCTTTTGCCTGCCTTCCATCGTCTTTCGGTGACAGCTCTCTCTCTTGAGCTTCCCTTTCCTCTCCTTTCGACGGCAGCACTGTTTGTCTATCGCCTTGTGGTGATAGCTCACTTTTCGGAACCGGCTGTTACTTTCCTTCCGGTTGCAGCTTTCTTTGTTGTGCTTTCCTTTCATTTTCTCCTGAGGAAGCACGTGCTGCTTCTGTCGCCTAGGTTCCTGTTCTCTGACAATATCACTCTGATTGTCAGCCGATTCATATGTGCTACCTAGATCAGGCCTGTCTTTGGCGTCTTTACTAGCCTCCACCAAACTGCGTTCTTCCTTGCCAGCCTTTACGAGTGCACATTTGCCCTCATCTATCTCGGATGGAACGGCATCTACAGCCCCCATATTGTCTGGAAGGTCCTGTGCTCCACTGTCGTCCAGCACCTTAGGTTCTACAGGCGCGGACGAACCAGTGCTTTCTCCTGACATGAGTACTGGCATACAGCTCTCGTCATGCTCCTGACGGGTTTCAGGCAATTTCGGATGAGGGTCGGCTCTGCACTCAGTCGTGGTGTTCCCGCTACTGCAGCTGCTTTCTGGAACGTCGCAAAGCTCAGAGCAGTGCGAAAGCACGGGACTCGTTTCGCATTCCTCGCCAGAGACACTAACGCACAACTCAGCGTCCGCAAACTCTATATGCGTCCGCATCCGTTGATCGGAAGTCTCAGGTTTCTGCATTTCTGTTGAATGCGATGCAGAATGCGGTGTGTCATCCTCATCTACTTCGCTTGCGTCGGCGCAAGCGTTTTCACTAATGTCCAGACGGACGTCCTCTCTGCCCTGTTCGGCAACTTCTCCTGCTTTGGACACGCTAGGAGATTCGCTTTCCGGTAACTCCGCCACAATTTCAATGGGCGCGACCTCTGTGATTTCACCGTCCGATGCTGTGACTACCTTATCCGATGGTAGAGAGGTTCCCTCAGTTCGCGAATGCGAGGCAATTCTCACTGTTACAGCAGCAGTTACATCTGCCAAGTACGGACTACGTTCCTCTGTGCCGCACTGGCAGGGCTGCTCTACAGCGACGCACTCTACCTCTGTGTCCCGATCTTCCGAACCTTCCGCATTTTCGAGCCATTCTAAAATGCCGGCTTTAAACTGGTAGGGAAAATCGTTAAACGATGGGGTGCTATTCTCTCGCAGGTACCTTTGGCGAAGGTCCAGCGGTGACACGTTATATCTCGCCAGTAAGAAGCTTTTCAGCTCATCGTAGTCCTCCAAGCCGTCGTCCAACAGGCGCTTGACAACGTCATACGCTTCGCTGGAAAGCAGGGCTACCAACTTCTGTGCCCAACCATTCCGCTCAACGCGCTTTCTCTCGCAGACGCGCTCGAACTCCGCAAGATATTTCGCCATATCTTCGGCGATCACAAAGGGCTGCGGCCTGTCTCTCAGCTGCTGACCGTTGGTCTCATGCAGAGCGGACAATGTTCTATCTCTCTCATAAAAGATCTCGTGTGCTTCAAGCTCCAGGTCCATCAGTTTCTTAGCGCGAGCATGCCGTTTTATCTCAAGCTGCTTCCGTTTTTCTGCCTCTTCGAGCTCAAGCTGCTTCTGTTTTTCTGCCTCCTCGCGTTCACGTTCTGCCTGTTCGCGCTCAAGCTGCTTCTGCTTTTCAGCCTCTTCGTGCTCACGGCGTTCTGTGATCTCTTCCCAGGCTTCATTGGCTTCCTCAGCCGTTACATTCTCCTTTCGCATGATCTCGAGAATAGCATGCTTTCGTTTTGCGGGGCCCAAATCAATGCCCAACTCTTCACAAATTTCGATGAGTTCCTTCACTTTGATGTTCTCCATCGCGCACAATAGCCTCTTGTAGTTTGCCCTTTTCTTAGAATTCCCTTGCCGTTCACTACTATAGCGCTACTAGCATGACACGCGCAAGTAATTCTTTCCAACAACGCCTCGTTTACTCCCTCTGCACCAGCTTTCGTTTCAAAGCGCTCCGACTTGGCTCGAAACAGCAAAGCTTTCTCCAGTGCAATACACAGCCCTACTCTAAACTACAATCACCTGTGCTAGAGCATTCTGGCGAATTGAGGGGAAAACATCAGGCACTCACCGCGCCGAGGTAGCTGACGCCGGTCGATCCCGCAGCTGCCATCCACTGTTGGAACTTGGCATCCCACCGCTGCCACCACTGTTGGGACTTGGTAGTCCGAGCCAGGAAACGGTCGAGGCGACGGTGAGTAAAAGGACGTTTACGTACAGTATGTACAAGGGCTTTTACATGATACAAGGGTCAAGAGCACCACGGGCAGGCACACAGAAGAAGGGCGGCCCCGGCGGCGAGCGTAGCTCCGGCGTGATGGCTCTTCTGCTGCCCGTCTGCTGCTCGGGTTCAGCGCGGCTCCGTTTTTATAGCCGCTGGTAACGGTTACGGCAGCCAGCCGTTCAAATCCTCCAATCACTGGCCACCGTTCAAATTAGACAATGGTCGAGAGCCGGCCAGTGTCGGAGGAGTTCGCACCGACGGAGAGGAGGGAAGGAGGAAGTGTCCGTGTCGGCGCCGCGCTGGCGGGATGAGTCACGCTGCACGCCGCGACATGTCCGAGAGAGTCTGGGCCTGCTTTGAGCGACGGCGGGCGCGCAGCGCTTGTTTCCAAAGAGGCCAGCCAGCGAAATGTGGGCTCCGGCACTACAGGGCTTAACCACCGGGCATCGCCTCTTTCGCCGCCTGATCCGGCTACTGATTTTAATCCGGCTATTACTTTTCGGGAGATCTCTCTCCTGTATCAAAACGCTCACGGCCGATACCCACCCCCCTGTAAAGGCCTCAATAAGGCAGAGGAGCGTTGGCTACTTCGCCTCTACACCAACACGGTACTGTGCCCGGCAGTGCTCAAACATTTCAATTCGGCTTTTTCGGGCGAGTGTCCACACTGTGGGGAAGTGTTTGCGGACACGTATCACATGGTGTGGGCATGCCCTGCCAATCCTGCTTTCCCACCCCACCCCCACCCCACCCGAGAGGACTGGGAGGCTGCCCTGCTCGGCTGCTCAACTCTCCAGGACCAACGAGCCCTGGTGACAAGAGCCCGGGCCGCCCCGGTGGCCACAGGGGCCCCGACTAGGGATCCCGTGTAGTGATTGTGAGGGCCGGGCCCTTCAGGCACGGTCCAAGCAATACCTCTGTATATAGTACAAAAAAATGTTTTACACCACCACCACCATTGTTTAAAGGGTGTCCACTGCTGGTTACAACGGACAACCGCGACGGCAACGGCGATGCCACGAAACGCAGAAACGGGCGACAAAGAGTTGCGCTCAAAAAATTTGATCAATATAGCCTGTATGTGGTAGCCCCCGATGCGCAGCAGTATCTTAAATGGCAATGAAAAAGAGAAAAGTTTATAATTTTTAACACAGATATGTGTAGCAACCCAGGGTTTCAAATAGGAAACAAACTGTGATTAGGGTGCCTCGATGCGCGCGGAGGGCGCGCGCGCATCAAGGCACCCTAGCTGTGATGCGCCGCCAGCGCCCTTCAGCACTAGCGGCGGCCTGACGCTCTCTTAGGAAAGAGACGGAAGGAGAGGAAAAAGAGAGACGCGGGGCGTGGCGCAAGCGGCGCGAGGAGACGAGCTTAGGCAACGGAGCAGGCGAGGTCACGGCTGAACGGCTTCTTGAACCCGGGTGGTGGTGGTGAAAACATTTATTACGAATGAACAGGAGGTATGTTTGGATCAGCCCGTAAAGGACCGATCCTTACAAACACTAGGTGGAGGTCCCTAGTATGGGACCCCAGTGGCGGTTGCCGCCGCCCGGGCGCGCCCGACTAAGGCTTGTTGAGTCGTGGCAGCCGAGCAGGGTCGCCTTCCAGTCCTCCCGGGTTGGGTTGGGGATGGGGGAATAGCGGGGTTGGAGGGGCAGGCCCACACCATGTGATAGGTGTCAGAAGACACTGCACTACAGTGTGGGCAGCTGCCGCTAAAGGAGGGGTCAAAATGTTTTAGCGCTGCCGGGCACAGCAATGTATTGGTGAGAAGGCGGAGAAGGAGCCGCTCATCCGCCTTCTTCAGGCCTTTACATGGGCTAGGGTAAAGGCGATGACAATTTTGATAATATGTTGTAATATCTTTGAATGCACAGACCGGATTAAAATCGGGTTCCTGATCGGATGGGGAGGAGAAAACAGCCCGGTGAGAGAGCGCGCGGGCGGCTGCGTCTGCTGCCTCGTTTCCTGCCAACCCCTGATGAGCAGGGGCCCATATGAGGTAACGGTGTGCGGGGTCCGTATCCCGTATGCAATTTTGGTATATTCGATAGGCTAGGAAGGGAGTGCAGCCTTGTTCGACGTTCCGACAGGCCCCTCGCGAGTCGGTGATTATGTATTTTGAATTGGAATGTGAGGCCGCGAGAGCGATCGCGACCTCTTCTGCTTGTGTTGCACTGCGGGCTCTGAAAGTTAGGCCGTTAACTGTGTTGCTGTTGTGAACTACCGCGGTCGTGTACCATCCCCCGTGGTGAGGGCCGGAGGCGTCCACGTATGATACACCTGTTTTGTTGCCATAATATCGGGCTAGCGCTTCCGCTCGTGCCAGGGGGCGACCAGTATGGTCTTCATGTGACATGTTTGCTGGAAGAGGCCGCACGTGGTGGGCACGTCTCCACAGTTCCGGGATGCGAAACCTGTCTTCCATTGGAGGGGTGTGTTGGATATGGAGTCGAGCAAGAAGGCGGCGACCCGACTCCGTTAGCGACAAGCGCGTGTACTGGTTTGTAAGGTGCGCCTCCCGGAGCTCCCGGAAAGTATTCACCACCCCAAGAGCCATAAGCCGGCTGTTTGAAGTAGTGATGGGGAGGTCAAGGGCACGTTTAACAATTTTGCGAAAGATGACCCCAAGGCCGTCCTCCTCTTGTTTCCCTAGGTGGAGATAAGGAGTAGAATAGAGTATTCGACTAGTTACGAAGGTGTTTGCCAGCTGCAAGGCATCCTTCCTTCCTAACCCTCCGCGTTTGTTGGAAACCCGGCGGACCATGCGGCCCACCTGGTCCCTCACTTTCAGAGCCCGCAGTGCAACACAAGCAGAAGAGGTCGCGATTGCTCTCGCGGCATCACATTCCGATTCAAAATACATAATCGCTGACTCGCGATGGGCCTTATTAAGATCGACGTCAACAAGTCTCGCCGGGTGGCCGCCAGCACACCTGTTTCTACTGTGCATAGCTGCGAGCAACTTCAGCGTGATTACTTTCGGGCCTGCCGCCTTGGACCGCACGCGCGGAGAGGACCCAGGTGCCAGCTGACTTCAATTACGGAGTTTGCCCGGTTGGAGTGCAGGACCAAAACCAGACCCTCTTCACAAAGTGCCTGCACGTGTAGAACGCCGCCGCCGCCTCGGGGAGACGAACGTTATCTTCCCCATTTGCCGTGACCGTGCCAGGGAACAAAGGGCCTCGTCTCCGGTTGCTCTTTGGTGTGCCAAGCACCGCGACAAGCTGGCGGGCATCATCTCCGACCCAAGCACGAGGAACCACTTTCGGCGTTTTCGTGACCTTGCGTCCGGCCTCGAGCGGCGGGTGTCTTTGATTATCAGCAGATGTAGGTGACCCGCAGAAACCTTCGACTGGCCGGAGGCCATCACCTACCAGTCAACGCTACCTCGACGACAACCTTCTCTCCCTCAGACTCAACATGTGACGTGGGCGTGGCCCTAAGTGCAGTGGTGTGTTTGTGCGCACAAGTTTGTGTTGTTTGCGATCTGGGCCCCTCCCACCCCGGCGTGGGCGTCCTCAACCTAGGGACTTTGGGGAACGAGAAGGCTATAAATGTCGAGAACAAATGCGGCAGATCAGCTCACTTCGCCTCATTTTGAGCTCTCTTCAAGCCTCTCAGAACTCACTAGAGTCTCACTTCTAACCATGATGTAAAAAGATGTAAATAAACCCTCTTGTAATCTTCCTCCAATCACTTAACTCTTCGACTTGGCGGCACTCCTGTCCTGGTGGTGGTGGGAACGGGTGTCGAAGCTTGACCACGGTTCCGTCAAGCGAGCAGCAGCAGCAGCGAGCTAGCAACGACGCCGAACCGACCCATCAGCGCCAACAACTGGTGGCAGCGCCAACAACTGGTTGGCAGCGGTGTGATGAACCTGGTGACATGGTGCTGCATCTGCGGGTGAGTGTTTGGTTTTTGCTTTGGATCCTCCAGGCTTCAAATTCTGGGTTAATAATTTGAACTGCTGGTTGATCGGTGTTTGTATGTCTGTAGCACAGAGGTAGTTGCACAGAATCACCATGAGCGAGCAAAACCAATATTTAAAAGCAGCGACCGTGGACCTGACGAGGTTGTCGAGGACAGAACTGTTGTTCTTGTGCGATGAGTTAAGTGTGGATGTGGAGGAAAGAGCGAAAGATGCGGATATTATCCGGGCAATCAAATGTTTTGAAAAGGAAGAAGAAGATGATTTTGAAATTGCTTGGGATAATACGGACAGGTGGGCAAAAGAACAGGAGCGTAAAAGAGCTGAGGAAGCGGAAAGAGAGGAACGAGAGGCACTGCACCAGGAGCGTATGGAGAAGCTAGCAGCGGAGCTAGAAGAGCTTAAACTCGAGGCTGAGAAAAGGCGGCTCGCAATGCTCAGTGGTCTTAATGGGAACGAAGTAGCAATGAGTGACGCTATCTCCGTCCAGATATGGCCTTCAATGTTCCAGTCCATCGCCGAGTTAGAGAGACATGACGCCATAATACAGGATTGCGAAATGGTGCAAAACCGGCATGGATGGCACACGACAGAGCACGGCCAAAATAGAGAGGCTACAGAGACCGTCTCCGAGTTAGCTAAGTGTAACTCCGCGAGAGCTCGTTCAGAAAACGAGTGGAGAGGGCATGGATGGCGTCGGACAAAGCCGAGCCAAGAGAGACTTCCCAAGCTAGCTAAACAGACCGTCGCCAAGTCAGGTAGTCGCAAACCTGCGAATAAGGGCCGAGAAACGGAGTCTAACCGGCACCCGCGGTTTAGAAAAGAGAGAGCTCCGAAGAGAGGCTGTGCAGTGAGAGTAGGAACCGTGGCCGATTTGGTTAAGCGCGCGGACGCTAGAAAGGGGCCTGTACAGGCGACTAACCGGCACGGGTGTGAAAGGGATAATTTCCCCAAAGGCAGAGGTTTCAAAAGGGAAACAAAGGGGAGCCCTTTAGGAATTGTGAATCGTTGCAACTCCGATTTGAGGCGTCACTGCGGTGCCAGTGACCAAGCCAGGGTTATGGCTACCTCGGCGAAGCTGGCGTATCAAGAGTGTGAAGCTGCTGTCGGGTTAGAACGCAGTATTGAACGCCATGCTGAGACAAAGGACGAGAGCCCGATTATAGATGAGCAGTGCGTTTCAGAGGAAAGCACTGAGAGCGGTAAGCCAGCTGCAGAGGACTACCTTCAGGGGAGCGAACTGCTCATTTCCGGGGCAGCTGAAGGTCCGTCTGTCAGCTCTGTGGAGATGACCATCTGTTGCGAAGGCAAAGAGGTCAATTTTGTGACTAAGGAAGGATCACGCGGTGCATGTCAAGGGCTGGAGGAAACAGTCTTGGCTCATGCGGTGCACGCGCAAAGTCCAAAGCGAAAAAGAAAGAGGGCGAGGACAAAAAGGAAACGGATGAAATGTCAGGCCCTAAATTCACGTGTGCGGACAGGTGCTAGTGTTAGCACAGATGAAAATGCGGCAGAAGGGAAAGAAAAGCCTTCCCGCATTATAGCTCGCAAGCTTGCAGCTAAAGTTACTGGTCAGGCGACACGCGTGGATTGTTTGAAACCGGACCGCAGTAACAGAAAGGGAAGACCGCATCTTCCAAGCAGAGCAGGAGGGAGGTTTTTCAAAGGGCATCGGCCTGCGGGAAAACCCAGACAACCCGTACCTGACAAGAAGGCGGCAAGGGAAAAGGCAAAGCGGCCCAAGAGCATGCGAGCACAGGGATTGAGAAACAGAGACCCCGCACGCAGGCATGTCCACCGCGCGCAATTGAAAAGAAAGATGTGTCCTTCACTTTCGGCACTGGATTCCGGGAAGCGCGCAGGGCGAAAGGGTGGCCGAGCTTCGTGCTGGGGGCGAGAACAAAGAACAGCTTCTCGCGCTGGTCACTGTGCGTCGCCAAGAGCCGGTTCTCAACTTTGCATGCCCTACCAAGGCCTTCTGAGTGTATCGAGGGGGCGCGGAGACGACAGAGGGAGTCGTAGATGGCTTTTTTCAGTGGCCTTTTGTAACGAAATGACAGCAGTGTCATCAGTCAAAGCGCGACCCCAGAGGGCGCGTCTGAAGGGCTAATCACTTCGACACGGCGGAGGTGAGTCGGCTTTCACCCCCGCGTAGCCCTTCGAAGTAGCTGGTTTTTTGTTCCTTTCTTTTTTGAGTGTGCGAAATCATAAAGGGAAAGGCTACTTTGTTTTGAGCTAAAGATTTAGAGTGATTGGACGTTACTGTGTTTTCTCTTAAAATTGAGAAAGATTAAATTCTGAATTAAAAATTAGTGGCAGTTTGCCGTGCTACCGACAAATAAGGGCACTTAAAGGAGTGTAGCGAAGATTCCTGAGAAGACTATGTGCTGTCTGCATAGTTGAAACCGTTCAGAGCATTCAAGTTTTGCTGTGTTTGAAGGTTGGCACAGGTTTCTGTTGTATCGATAGTAGACTCAGACGTGCCAGACTTGGTTGAGATACCTGGCAGTTGTTGCTACATTAACGGCAGTGTAGCTAATGCCTTGCGAAAGGCAAAGTACGTGTATTTGGGCTCATTTGCTTACTCGTGTTTACTGGCGCGTGGTCATAGTTATCCGATTGCGGTATTCGGAGATTGACCAAATGAAGTGGCTGAAGAATTTTGTGGAGAACGCTTGTAGCAGCTTGTGTATAGGTTATGGCGCCTGACACAGTGAGTTTAAGAGAAGCCTTTGGAATGAGTACCGATTTTGATGCGCAGTCGCATCTTTGTGAGTTTAACTGGAAGAGTTAAATATCAGTCTCGAGCGATCAAGGTTCTTTGAGAAGTGCCAGAGGATTAAACTGAGCGTGGGCCAAATTTTAAGCAGACTTTCGATATTCTGGCGGTATTGGGGATCAGAGCTTGATTGATAAGGAATCGAGTTTCTATTCTAAATTTGTAGGCTTTGACAGACCACCGCTTATCGTACAACGTGGCAGTCTGTCTTTGGCGACCTCAGATGTGACGCGGACGCTCGCTTTGACCCTAAATTCGGGCAAAATTGAGGGATCAGTATTCTGGAGCAGGATTTTGTTTGGAATTAAAAGGAAGCCTGGTGGGTCTTGAGTGAATTCCAAGCGCTTGCGCGTGGAGCGGTGCTTTGTTGTTTGGAACGTCCCATCTGTGCTTTCCTTTGTTGGTGGTTTGGTGTTTTGGGTTTGCCTTGGGAGTTGATGTTGCAAGCCAAGATATCAACGTGGACGCGAGCCCATCTCTTCCTGCCCAGCGGTGGGGAACGCTGGCCATTCGAGATTTTCCGGGCCGCGGAGGAGCTATTAAGATCGACGTCAACAAGTCTCGCCGGGTGGCCGCCAGCACACCTGTTTCTACTGTGCATAGCTGCGAGCAACTTCAGCGTGATTACTTTCGGGCCTGCCGCCTTGGACCGCACGCGCGGAGAGGACCCAGGTGCCAGCTGACTTCAATTACGGAGTTTGCCCGGTTGGAGTGCAGGACCAAAACCAGACCCTCTTCACAAAGTGCCTGCACGTGTAGAACGCCGCCGCCGCCTCGGGGAGACGAACGTTATCTTCCCCATTTGCCGTGACCGTGCCAGGGAACAAAGGGCCTCGTCTCCGGTTGCTCTTTGGTGTGCCAAGCACCGCGACAAGCTGGCGGGCATCATCTCCGACCCAAGCACGAGGAACCACTTTCGGCGTTTTCGTGACCTTGCGTCCGGCCTCGAGCGGCGGGTGTCTTTGATTATCAGCAGATGTAGGTGACCCGCAGAAACCTTCGACTGGCCGGAGGCCATCACCTACCAGTCAACGCTACCTCGACGACAACCTTCTCTCCCTCAGACTCAACATGTGACGTGGGCGTGGCCCTAAGTGCAGTGGTGTGTTTGTGCGCACAAGTTTGTGTTGTTTGTGATCTGGGCCCCTCCCACCCCGGCGTGGGCGTCCTCAACCTAGGGACTTTGGGGAACGAGAAGGCTATAAATGTCGAGAACGAATGCGGCAGATCAGCTCACTTCGCCTCATTTTGAGCTCTCTTCAAGCCTCTCAGAACTCACTAGAGTCTCACTTCTAACCATGATGTAAAAAGATGTAAATAAACCCTCTTGTAATCTTCCTCCCATCACTTAACTCTTCGACTTGGCGGCACTCCTGTCCTGGTGGTGGTGGGAACGGGTGTCGAAGCTTGACCACGGTTCCGTCAAGCGAGCAGCAGCAGCAGCGAGCTAGCAACGACGCCGAACCGACCCATCAGCGCCAACAACTGGTGGCAGCGTCAACAGCCTGTCGGAACGTCGAACAAGGCTGCACTCCCTTCCTCTCCTATAGAGTCTACCAAAATTGCATACTGGATACGGACCTCGCACACCGTTACTTTATATGGGCCCCTACTCATCAGGGGTTGGCAGGAAACGATACAGCAGACGTAGCCGCCCGCGCGCTCTCTCACCGGGCTGTTTTCTCCTCCCCACCTGATCAGGAATACGATTTTAATCTGGTCTATACGTTCAAAGATATCACAACCTACTACAAAAATAGCCATCGCCTTTACCCTAGCCCATGTAAAGGCCTCAAGAAGGCGGATGAGCGGCGCCTTCTCCGCCTCTTCACCAATACATTGCTGTGCCCGGCAGCACTAAAACATTTCGACCCCTCCTTTAGCGGCAACTGCCCGCACTGTAGTGCCGTGTCTTCGGACACCTATCGCATGGTGTGGGCCTGCCCCTCCAACCCGGCCATTCACCCCATCTCCATCCCAACCCGGGAGGACTGGGAGGCGATCCTGCTCGGCTGCCACGACTTACAGGCCCAACAAGCCTTAGTCTGGCTCGCCCGGGCGGCGGCCACCGCCACTGGGGTTCCTGTCCCTTCTGAATAATTGTTTTCACCACCACCACCTAAGGACGAAGCTTAAGCGTAATTAATTAGCAGTTAGTTAGTATTTAGTCATTAATCAGTAATTAGTCACTAATTAGTAATCTGTCATTACTTCGTCATCAATTATGTGTGACGTCATCCAGTGGTGACGTGACCAGTGTCACATATAGTCAAAGTGGTGCGGAAAACGCTTTCGCCTCTACGCACTGTAGACAGTTTCGAACGCGCTGCATATACATTCTTGTCAGGCCTGCGTCTCGTCGTGTCCGCGTACGCTTCGTGTTAAGCCCGTAAACATTTCATGCTTACTCTACTCTCGGTTACGGGAGAGGCAGAGATTTTTTTCCTTTGGATGTGCATTTATTCAGTTTTCTACTCCTGTAATAGCCTGCACAGGCTGACAGTATGAATTGATTGATTGATTGATTGATTGATTGATTGATTGATTGATTGATTGATTGATTGATTGATTGATTGATTGATTGATTGATTGATTGATTGATTGATTGATTGATTGATTGATTGATTGATTGATTGATTGATTGATTGATGTACTAATTATTGTGGAGCCACCGAACTTACTGGCTGTTCTCAGATACACCAGGACTAGACAGCGACGTCGAATGTGTTAGTCCACTTTTGCCAGTCGACTCTGAAGTCAGGTTGCACTTCAGTGCTGGCGCATATCGAGACGGAATCTGCCGGTAAAAATCGTTTGTAATCAATTATTAACGCTACGCACTGGTGTTTCGAGCTCATATCATTACTGAGCCCATAGGTCTCTTTCAAGGCAAAAAAAAAGGACACCCCAAAATTTTATGTCTGTAAGCCTTCAATGGGAGTGTTAATGTACCGTAACCGGATGGCGTTATTACCATGGTGCGGTGTGCAACCACCGAGCTAACTGCAGTGAACATATGAATGCGAATTCTGCAAGGGGACACTGCCACAGCGGCGCATTTGAACCAATATATTTTGCTGCCAATAGAGAAGCTTCGATTACTGCAGCAACAATTTTGAGAGCTGATTAGTGCATAATTAAAGCAGCGCGATGAAAATGAACAGGCGCAGATGTCGACTGGATGGGCGCTCAACTTCAAGGGTACACAGTGCGTACACTTTAAGCCTGTGCGTACCAGTGCCCTTAAGCAAAAAACGAGGCGTTAAGGCTGGTAGGTGATATGAATTTAGTTGGCCTGCAAGCATCCATTAAGAAGGCGAGAGGCAACTTTTTAGAAGTGTTTTTTGCTGCCAAAACTCACAAAACTGACATCCCCTTCCGTTGCATTGTTACTGAACGGGGAACCTGGCAACATGCTGTTTCAAGTTTTTTGCAAAGTAATTTGTGTTCACTGACTGTAGAAGACCCGTTTCTTGTATATAATTCCGTGGCGGTTGTGCAATATCTGAAACTAAATAATCCTGGTGCGTGTGATATGTTTAGTATTGATGTGCAGGATTTATTGTATTCATTGCCACATGATAGGCTCCTCCAGTGTGTTAAGAAATGTATAGTAGAGGATAATGATGAAGAAGCATTTTTTTCAAAGTGTGGCGTTTCTGTGGGCTCGTTTTTGGAGCTTGTGTCATTTTATCTCAAATCCACAATTGTTCAATGGGAAGGCAGGCTATATGTTCAAATAACAGGGGTGTGCATTGGCTCAAAAGTGGCTCCAGTACTTAGTAATATCTTTAATAATCTGTGTTTTTTCAAATAAACTTTCAGTTGTTAGTAGCGCTTGTCCTTGTCTTCCTTCGCTGTTCTTGTTCCTAGTCGCAGCGCTGGTGAAATTTTGAAGATGTACCAACTAGCTCAAACCACCATTTTGCTACTGCCCCAAAAAATTTATTCGTGCCGGTCCTAACTTTCAAAGAACAGGTTTGTACAGAGAGAGGACAATATCTGTATGAAATGCCTACTTAGCGGGAAAAAAAAGACGCAATTATATTTCAAGTTGAAAATAATAACCGCTCCGCCTGCCCCGGGTGAGGATCGAACTCACGACCTTCAGATTATGAGACTGACGCGCTGCCTACTGCGCTACCGAGGCGGATGGAAACCGGCTTTTTGCCGAATGCATTTATGACTTCTCAAACACAAATAGAAAGTGTTCTGCAATCTTTTTTAGAGTGATAGCTCTAATAGATATTGGTCTCCAGGATGTGCATAAGTTTGACCTTGGTGTGGTAGGTAGGTAGGAAAGACTTTTATTGCTCTAGAAAGGTGCTAGTAGCAGACGAGAAAGAAGAGGTCCATCTTCCTTCTTCTCACAGGGTCGGTGCTGGGTCGGAATCTTCGAAAAGACACGGAGCCGATGTGGAGTGCGTCCGTCCACATGCGAACGCCTCCACGTCGTTGACCTTGGTGTGACATTGGAAAGCCTTAGTCCCAGGCTACCCCGAAATTTGACCTTGGACGATTTGAACCAAAATCGATGTAAATCCATAACTGAGCGTGCCCGACACGGTGGCGGTTTCCAAATTAGGCCCGGGCCACCCCCGAAATTTGACCTTTGCCGATTTGGGCCAAAATTGATGTCCAACCATAACTAAACGTGCACGACACGATGGCGATTTCCAAATTAGGCACGAGCCACCCCCGAAATTTGACCTTGGCCGATTTGGACCAAAATCGATGTCAAGCCATAACTGAACGTGCCCGACACGATGGCGATTTCTAAATCAGGCCCCGGCCAACCCCGAAATTTGACTTTGGCCGATTTGGCCCAAAACTGTGTCCAATCATAACTAAACGTGCGCGACACAATGGCGATTTCCAAATTAGGCCTCGGCCACCCCCGATATTTGACCTTAGCCAATTTGGACCAAAAGCGATGTATAACTGTGCGCGACACAATGGCGATTTCCAAGTTAGGCCCCGGCCACACCCCAAATTTGACTTTGGCCGATTTGGCCCAAAATCGATGTCCAACCATAATTGAGCGTGCCCGACAGGATGGCGACCTCCAAATTTGGCCAAGGCCATTGCCAAAATTTGGCGTTGGTGATTTGGGAATGCTTTCTCAGTATAATAAGTTTAACCAAATTAAAACCTTATTGTGTCCGTGTCTACCAAAGGTGCACCATGGTGCCTTATGTCTACCATGGTGGCTGACCTTTACACCTTTGATATTTCACCTTAAATGAGTTTCGTCGAGTTGGCACTACTGGCAGGTCACATGATGAGTGTAAGCGTGTGGCACGTATATAAACGCCGCGTAGGTGTGCTTGCCTTATTCTCAATGGAATATGAGGAATCGTAACCGTCTGCATAGACATTGGAAGGAGTCCTTGTGTGCTCTTTTCTACGTGGCGTCCGTTTGTCGGCTGTTTTCTAGTATGCCTAGCATATCAGAGCAATCGCTCGCCATTTTGGTATAACCTTGGTTAAACCATGCTTAATTTATTTTTCGCTGATTCTTCATTACCTAACACAATACAACACAGATGCGTCATGCAGTGTCTGCTGCTTGCACCAGACACTGCAGCTTCTTTCAAAGGCGACCAGGGAATACTCATCTGGTGGCGCACACGCATGCGTACACATATGAGCTCACTGGAGAGAGTTTTCTGCCTCTCCTGCGAGTCTAAACATTAGGTACACGTCGATCGTACTATCTTTCTTAATGCAACGCTCCCGGCAGAGAATTTGCCAGCAGCCGAGCTGCCGCATGGAATTAAGCGATAAGTTATGGACGTAAATAAGGCATGATGGATTCAGTGCGACATAGACAGTGTCATGCATGGCGCTTGTTCAGTGTGGCCCTAGCGCTGGGGATAAAACTGAAACATGCACGCTGGAGCGGGCCCTTACTGGGAGAGTGATCCTGACTTATGGAATAAAGGACTTCAGTGCACTCATCCTACCGTTTTACGAACTCTTGGTCTAAGACGGGCGCTTCGCGGGCTGCAACATTTAGCGGGCAAGCTATTTAAACTGAACGTATGAGCTAATTTTTCCGCACAGCCAGAGCATCAAGTGTTAGCCGAAGCCATTTCCCACGTCTGTCAGCGCTCACGTTGGTATCGGGAAACATCCCGCCAGTTTCCAAAACATCGGGCTAATCGAACGGTGAAGCGGCGGTCAGTTCGAGTCGTTCTCCATTCGTTCCAACCCTTCTGCTCATACAGGTCCGCGTCTCCTCAAAAACGGCACCTAGCTAACGGCCGTATGCTGCCCTATATTTAGCAATGAAAACCGCGCTTGCCTTGACTAAGAAAAATCAAATATGTCCAAGCGGTGCAGCTTGCATGCTTCCTTGCAGTGTGGCAATATTGTGATCAAAGGCATTCAATGCAGCTAATTTCACCTCCCCAGAGTATACTTGCTCACAGTTGTTTGTACAAATCCTTCCATGATAACAGTATTCTCATGGACTTCATTCTCTAATGGAAGCAACTAGCTGTTTCATAATGTTCCATTCTATTTCGAACCAGCTACACCTTAATGGGCAATGAAATAAGTTGTCAGGGAGCGTAAACGTTTCCGTACAACATTCCTGAGCTCCAGAAAGCGTGGCATGATAGACAACATAAAATGTCAAGCCTTGTGTCCTTACATACGAATTGGACACGTCCAGAATTCTTGTACATCAATTCTGAATAGTGGAATTGAAATGAACTTCTATGGAAATACTGAAGATAATGGCCCATTCTTGCAATGCGTAGCAAAATATTTCTGTTAGAGCTTGTCGTTTAGTGTCCCTCTCTGGGCGCATAATCTGGCAATGCCCCTACTCACCTCAAGCTGCCGTAAACATTCATGATGAGGAAGCCTGGGAGTCTCTGCTTCGAAGCTCGAAACCCGAAGACTAACTTGAAGCCATCCGCCTGGCGACCGAGGCCTCGAAGAACCAAGCGGTTCGCCACACACGCCTCTAGGCGCGGAGTCCCTCCCGAGTCTGCGTACCTGAGTTGGGAAGGTAAAGGTGCCTCCTATATCGGTGGACAATAAAGTTTGTCTCTCTCTCTCTCTTAGTGTTGTCCATCGCTCGCATCGGGGGGTTAAGACTGCCGCAGAAAACTAATGGGGTATGTTTTTGAGGAGAGGAAAAACGTTAATAATCTGCGGATATATTCATTGTTGTAGCGAAATATTACAATATTGTCACGTTGTAGTGACGGCAGTCCAGCGGTCAGGAATAGAGCAGCAAGGGTTGCAAACGAAGCTCTGTATTTGGGCTGACTTGCGCCCGCAAAGGAACTGAATCACTCGGCGACAGCGTAAGCAACAAACGTGCTCGTCAGTCGTCGAACAACAAATACCTGCCGATCGCGGCATCGCTCAATTTAAAGCCGGCAAGGAAACTTCGAGATAACTGGTCAAGATCATCTACAGTAATCTGGAAAAACGTAGACGCAGCTCTTTATGGCAGCGATCAATCGAGATTAGTCCGACCGCTTGTCGCGTCACGAACAAAAATGATAACACCCCTTTCCTACGGCCTGAGAGCGAACGAACGGACACTACATTGATACGTGGCAATATAAAAAAATTGCGTTAATAAACTGTTTGAATGCTTCTGTCCAGAATTCCTGGGTATTATATCGCCGAAATTCAACATGCTATTGCGAGAACTGTATCTTGCACAAAAATATAATTTCGATGGAGGCCAAATTCTAGAGACCCGTGTGCTGTGCGATGTCAGTGCACGTTAAAAGAACCCTAGGTGGACGAAATTTCCGGAGCCCTTCACTACGGCGTCCCTCATAACCTCAGTCACTTTGGGACGTTAAACCTCCATAAACCTCCATAAAACAAAATCATTGTATGGCAACAAAGTGCTTTCCTAGAGCCTCAACAGCGCATCAAGGATGGGGTGGAACGGAAACAGACAAGCGCTGACCATCAACTGATATTATTTTTTATTTATCAAATTATTCATCTTTCAAAGTGAATACAGAGAGCATATGCAAAAATCTGATGGGCCAACAGACGAATCTAGTAGAGGCCCATATTATGCGTTGACAGAATGCACACAAAGTTCGGTTGTACATGATCAACAATGATAATGAATGCTCAAGCAAACATGTGTAAATGATCACCAAACGTGCCCTTCAACCTTAGAAAAGTAGAAACGTTTAATGCAGAAGAGAAAGTTCCTAGCCATTTTAGTTTGCAGTGGCACGCTATTCCATACTTTCACTCCATTATACTTAATTATGCGCTTTCCGTAGGCGTTTCGGATTACAGGCTAATTAAAATTTATATTGCTTGCATGCCTGGTATTCCCATTAGGCAACACAAAAATGTTGTTTGAAAGAGGGTATTTATTTCGTATTATGTTATTTACAACTTATGAAAAAGTTTTGCGCCCACAACGGACAGGACGAAGCAAGATGGATGGAAAACTTTATTATGCAAGCGAGTTTGAACCGCGCAAGCAAGAGACACACACACAGGCGCAACCATCGCGATTTTCATTTCATACAACAAAGGAAAAGGCAAAATCTGCAGTCTTTCGAACAAGGGGGCACTGAACTGATACTCGTTGGAGCATGTTATTATACGCAATGCTCTTTACTGCGAAGAAAAAAATTATGGAATCGATGGCACGTGCTGCTACAACCACCGAAGGAATGGAAACATAAGATACCGAGTTTTACGAAGAATATCGAGCGCCCTCATTTCCGAGGAAATGCAAATTATTAGTTAAGGTCCTAGTCACATATAATAACTCTAAATTAGCTTTTTATGGTTTTTCTGTTAGGCACATTATTTCTTTACAATGCCGCGCTCACTGGCAACTTTGCGAGGGCCACAGTGCACGGCATCTTCGGTCCAGGCATCTA
Organism: Amblyomma mixtum; assembly: GCF_055824585.1. Lineage (NCBI taxonomy): Eukaryota > Metazoa > Arthropoda > Arachnida > Ixodida > Ixodidae > Amblyomma > Amblyomma mixtum. Next base: position 120,490,033 of record NC_143019.1, on the reverse strand, counting down.
TGCAGCATACTTACCTGGTGCCGAGGCGTCCTTGGTCAGGATGGAGGAGCCTCCAGGGCGAGGCGTGGGCATTGCACTGCGCCCGCGTTGACCCCTGCCACATCCTCAGTAGAGGCAGATGGGGCATGCAATTTTTGGTAGTGGGGGACTGCGTGCGCGCGTCCCCCCAACCACGTGAAACCTCTAAAATAAGAAATAGCTACCAACACAGACCTAGCGTTGATAAATATATTGCTGAAGACGGTGCTGAAGAGAGACAAAAAAAAATGCTGACGATTATGTTACTTCCTCAGCCTCTTCGCGTGGCCACGGCGGTAGGCACGTTTGACCTTTAGAGCGACCGCAGATGGGCCCCCCGCTTCAAGCCGTCGGGTGGTCGCGACGGTAGTGGTGGTGGTAAAAAACATTTATGGGCAATTAAATTTTTACAGAAAGGTGATTGGGGTAGAACCCTATTGGCCCTTTCCCTTACAATACTAGGTGGAGCCCCTATTCCGGTGCCCCATTGGCAAGCAACGCCGCCCGCGTCCGTTGAACCAAGGCATTTTGGCTCCTTAGGTCTTGACAGCCGAGCAGGGCCGCCTCCCAGTCCTCTCTGGGGGGGTTGGGGCTGGGGGGGGGGGGGGGGGGGGGGGGGGTAGATGGGTTTGATTGACACGCCCAAACCATGTGGAAGGTGTCAGCCACCTCCCCACAGAACTGGCACGCGCCATCAACGGATGTGTTGAAATGTTCCATCGAGCGTACGGCCCCGACCCGGACGCCGTATGGGTGGACGCTGCCTGCACGGGTGATGAAGCGACAGCAGCTGCGGTGGACTCCTCTTCATCCACCCTCCTCACACTACCTCTCCCTCCAGGCACCTCCCCAGAGGCTGCAGAGGAAGCCGCCATTGCACTTGCTATCACCCGCACGGAAGCCCGGTATATTTTAAATGACTCTAAAACTGCGATTCTAAATTTTGCTCGAGGCCGAGTTCATGTCCCTGCTTTTGACATACTGTACTCGCCCGATGCACCCCCGCCCCGCCAAGTGGAGCTGATATGGGTGCCTGCGCACTCCGGCAATACCGGAAACGAGGTCGCCAACCTTTTAGCCCGAGGTTCATTAAACCGGGCTCAGGTGGCCTCGGATCGGGGATTCACGAAGGATCGCATGCACTCATTCAGTGAGCTGACCCAGGCATACAGAGCCTCACGCCAGCTCTACCCCCCGCCCAACCCCTTCCTAGATAAGACACGCAACACTGGCGCAGATTACAAACATACTCTCCCCTCGCCCCTTACCCTAGCCAACTATCATCCCTCCTTCCCCACTCCTGCTTGCGCCCTATGCCCAGAACCCTTCGCTTCTTCTCTCCACATCCTTTCCCTCTGCCCGGCGGACCCTCCCCCGCGGGACCTAGAGAACCTCAAGACTTGGGAGGACTGGGAGACCCTGCTGCGCTCGGAGGACCCGGCCGTGTAGACCATCGCCACCGGCCGTGCTGCCAGTGTTATGGACCTTCGGAACATAAACACTTGAGTGCAGTGGGGTCGTGCGGGGACCCAGGGTCGTGCCCCGAATTCCTGTAGAAATAAAGTTTTTCTCTCTCTCTCTCTCTTGAAATTTTTGAGCACCGCCGGGCACAGTACAGTGTTAGTAAGAATTTTGATGAGGAGGCACTCGTCAGCGCGATCCAGACCCTTACAAGGGGCCGGGTAGCGCCGGTTTTCCTCCTTGTAGTAATCGGTGATTTGTTTGAATGTAAGGGCCAGATTGTCTGATTGGGAGTACCCTTCCAAGGACAGGGAGATAGCCCGAGGAGAGAGTGCGCGGGCGGCCTGATCGGCCTGTTCGTTTCCCTGGAGTCCCTGGTGACCGGGGGCCCAAATCAGGTTGCGTGGAGTTAGATCTTCGCATCGACAGCTATATTCCAGTATGCGCCAGGCAAGCGGGGGTGGTGGTGGTGGTGGAAACTTTTATTGCCAATGATGTAAATCGTGGGGGCGAAGCCCCCTACATGACACTTGGATGCCTCCTCAATGTGAGGAGGAGGCACCTTTACAACGCGAAGGATAGCCCCTGGAGCGCAATCCTACTGTGAGCGCTGGAGATGATCCGGCGCTGGTCTTGAGCGGACGAGCTGGTCAGAAGAGACTCCCAGTAAGACTCCGCCGCGGTTGGTGATGGGGGATGAGGGAAGGTGGGGCATGTGAGGAGGGTGTGTAAGAAGTCTCCTGGTTTGCCGCAAAGTTTGTATGATGACGGGAATTGGTCTGAGTATCGGGCATGCAGCAGTATTGGGTATGGAGCAGTTCGGGTTTGTAGTTGTCGCCAATGTGCAGCCTGCGGTATGGTGAGGGATGGAGCTGGGGGTGCGTATTCCCTTCGTTTGTCTCGGTAGTACGAGAGAATATCACGGAAGGAGAGCAGGCGCTCCGAGGCTCGTAGAGGGGGCTCGACTCCTGCCCGGAATGTGAGACCTCGGGCTAGGGAATGAGCCTCCTCGTTGCCAGGGAGGCCAGCATGTGCTGGCGTCCAGATGAGGGTGATGAGGCGCCGGGGCTGCCAGAAACGTAGTAAACGAGCAGCGGTGCTGGATATGTAGCCCTTCGCATAATTTAAAATTGCAGATTTGGAATCGGAGATAATTTTTGTGGCAGATGTAGAAATGAGAGCAAGCGCGATGGCTGCCTCTTCTGCCTCTGTGGTCGAATTTGGTAATGATTGAGCTGGAGGTTAGAAGCTTTGCATTATTGTCGGCTACCGCCAGGGCCATACGGGAGCCTGTCGTATATTCCGCTGCGTCCACGTAGACCACCTCATGGTCCTCGCTATACTGTTTGTGAAGGGCCCGAGCACTTGCTACTCTGCGTTCCCTGTCTCGCTCAGGGTGCATGTTCTTGGGGATGGGGGTTACGTTGAGGTTAGAGCGGAGGGTAGCAGAAAGGGGGACCCCCTCGGTAGGCTCTGTAATTGGGGTCAGGCTCAACTGGGACAATAAAGTACGACCAGCCTCTGAGCTGGATAGACGGGATAGTTGTGCCATAAAGGTAGCTTCTTTTAGCTCCTCAAAGGTGTTGTGTGCACCTAGTCTGAGAAGTCGGTCGTTGGATGTGCTGGGGGGAAGACGTAGAGCCGTTCTCGTGCAACTACGTAGGAGCGCATTAACCCGGTCTCTCTCCTTCTGTTTGAGGGGTAAGTATGGAAGGGCATATGTTGTGCGGCTTATGATGTAAGCCTGGGTGAGGCGAGTCGTGTTTCGCTCGCGTAGGCCAGCCCTGCGGTTCGCTATGCGGCGAATCAGTCGAGTGGTGTGTTGAGCGTGTGTTTGAAGTGTCTTTATGACTTCTCCGTGCGCACCGTGGGAGTGGAGAACCAGTCCTAGCACGCGGACTTTGTGTACTAGTATGATGGGATGGGTACCTAGGGCGAGGGAGATGGGTGCATTGGCTGAATCGTGTTGCTTGGGCCGGTAGAGGAAAAGCTCCGATTTTGAAGGGGAGCAGGTCAGGCCACGCTCCTGTACATATGCGTCGATGGTGGTTAGTGCCAATTGTATGTGTTCTTCTATTTCGGCATCGCTGCCATGGTTTGCCCAGACAGTGATGTCGTCGGCGTAGAGGCTGAAATGGATGTCGGGAATTTGAGCTAGCTGTTGGGGTAAGTGAAGAAGTGCTATGTTGAATAAAATAGGGGAGAGGACGGCTCCCTGGGGCGTACCTCGTGCTCCCAGCGTGATCCCTGGTAGGCTGTGGTCGCCGAAGGTAAGCGTGGCTGTGCGGTGGCTGAGGAAGTCTCGGATGTAGTTGTACATCCTGGCGCCGACTCCCAGGGTCGTAAGGTTTTCTAGGATAGCTGAGTGTGTAACGTTATCAAATGCCTTAGTGAGATCCACCCCCAGGATAGCTTTAGTGTCGGAGGTCTGTGAGTCGAGAATGTGATGTTTTAGCTGCCAGAAGACGTCCTGTGTGGAAAGCCCTGGTCGAAATCCAAACATGCTAGTGGGCATGAGATTGTTGCTTTCTAGGTATTGGCAAAGCCTGCGCTGGAGTACATGCTCCACGAGTTTGCCAACAGAAGATGTGAGGGAGATGGGTCTGAGGTTAGAAGTAAGCAGAGGTTTGCCAGGTTTGGGTATGAAAATGACTCTTGCCTCTTTCCATTGTGGTGGGAGGGTGCCCAGTCGCCAGCACTCATTAAAGTATTCTGTAAGTACAGCAATGGATTGTGCGTCGAGATTCCTGAGAGCCTTGTTATGTACCCCGTCTGGGCCGGGGGCTGAGGACGTGTTAAGCGTCTGGAGTTCAGCCTGGGCCTCTGCTTCTGTAATGGGTTGATCAAGCTGGTCGTTAGGGGGGCCTGCATAATCAGGGTGGTGTGCAGGAGGGTATGTGGGGAAGTATTGATTTCGAATGTCTTGGAGGAGGTCTGGTGGAGGTATATCTGAAGTATGTATGAGTTTGGGTGAGGGCGTGTCTCTGGCCAGTCATAGAGTGAGTGGAGTCTATTAAGTGCCGAAAAAGGTTCCAGGTCTGAGGCACACTCATATTGCCATCAAGCTTGTTGCAGATAGATTCCCAGTTCTGACGTGAAAGATTCGCTGCGTGTGTTTCTATCTCTTTGTTAAGGCGGGCGAGGCGACGCTTAAGTGTCCGGTTCCATCGCTGCCTTTGCCAGCGGCGCTCTAGGCCTGTTTTAGCCTCCCATAAATGTAGGAGGCGGGAGTCAATTGTGTCGCTTGGGCAGTCTTCGGGTAGAGTGCAAGTTACGGATCGGACATCGCTTTTTAGCTGCTCGGTCCATGCGGTGATGTCCGTGATGGGAACGAAAGTGCGTGCTGTTCTACATGAGCGGAAAGAGTCCCACTTTGTAAGAGTGGAGCCTCTGAGAGGCCTGCGATGTAGTTGAATGTGTAAGAGAATCTCGATGATGAAATGGTCACTACCAAGATTCTCTTGTGTGTTGCACCATGTGGCGTGAGGGAGGCGATGTGCGAACGTGAGGTCTGGCGTAGTGTCTTTACAGACACTGTTTCCCGTGCGTGTAGGAGAGGTGGGGTCTGTGAGAAGGGAGAGACCGGCTTGTTGCGCGGCTAACCATACCCGACGTCCTTTCGGTGTGTCGTGTGGGTAACCCCAGGCTGTATGTGGGGCGTTAAAGTCTCCCACGACGAGTAAGGGGCACTTGTTGGCTATGCGCTTCGCGATGGTAGAGAGGCGTTCGAAGTTACCTTGAAGGCACTTAGGGTGGCTATAAACATTTAGGATGAAGACACTGTTCGCTCGAGTGTGTCGCGGCACAAGCTCAATAAAAAGGTGATCAATGTCTTCAATCACTATGGAATGGGAGATGGTGGTGATTGAACGACGAACCAGAAATGCTACCCGAGGGGGTGGAGGGATGTGGGCAGAACAGGAGCATAGCCGGGTAGGGTGAGTGGGTTTGAGGGTTCCTGCAGGGCAAGGATGTCGGGTCCTGCAGCGCAGGACAGCAGTTGGTGGATTACGTGACGCTTGTGACCAAATCCCCGGCAGTTCCACTGCCAGAGTGTAAGATTACGGAGTGTAACTGCCATCATGATAATCTATAGAGGAGGGAGCTGTAACGGGGGGTTGGGAGCCCTGAACTATGGTAGGGATATGGTTGGTCTGTTCCTCCGGTGCTTTGGGCTTCTTGCGTCTGTTTGGTGTGGGGTCACGCTTTGGGAGTCGGGACTCAAGATCGTTACAGCATTCAGAGAATCCTTGAGTTAGCACATCGAATCGGTGGTTAAGAATAGCGTTGTCTTGTGTTATGCGGATTACTGCGTCTTTGATGGGTGTGTATTCCTCGTTGATGCGAGTTATAGCTTCCTGCAGTTTTGCCTCAAAGCGAGCTGCAAATGATTGAAGCAGGGTTGGTATGTTGTTTAGTGAGATGGGTGTGGAGGGAGAGGGCGTTGTGCACGGAGGTGAATTTGTAAAGGGATCAGTGTCAGCCTCCATTGCTAGCAAATCAGGAGAGGAATTAGGCTCGGAGTGGGAGGACGAGGTATCGGCGGTAGGCGGGTTGGGAGGAGGAGTTTGGGATGTGGTAGGAGCGGGAGCAGGTGGAAGGGTAGAACCAGCGGCAAGAGCACTTATCTGGGCTTCCAGCTTGGCGATGTGTTGACGCAAGGCAGCGGCTTCTGCTCGGGCTGCTGTAGCTTCTGCCTTAGCCGCTGCTGCCTCCTCCTGAGATTTTGCCAGGGCTTGTTGTAGACTGGGTTGTGCATGCAAGGATGTCGTGTGCCTGTGTGAAGAGGCGGAGGTGCCCCAGACTTGTTTCAACGGCACTGACCAAGCTGGTTTGTTTTGGTTGGGCTGTAGGAGTCCGGATGACAAATGGGGAAAATTTTCTCTGGATAGGACCAAGTCGTGCTGCTGCGTTTGTGGGTGGTTTGGCTGTTTCCGTGGCTGGTGGATGTTGCGTCCCTTGCAGGATCCCGTGCCTGTCAGGTGTGGGCCCTCGCACAGAATGCACTTGGGCGTGCAAAGTGTGTCTTCTTGGGAGTGTTGTGTTCCACAACGGGGGCAGATATTTGTCTTGGGACTCGGGCATACGTCGTGGCGGTGACCCGGCTGTCTGCAGTTAGTACAGGCATCCGGACTGCCACGGTATGGGGTGCAGCGGTGGATGGCTCCCATGTATTTGATGGAGTGAGGTACTGTGGTTTCGTCGAAGGTGATCAGGATGGAGTGTGTCTTTCCCATGCGTCGTGCTGCTAGAATGGTGTATTCAGGATTTCTTTTCACCAGGTCGTGGTACAGTTGCGTCCGCGTCTCGTCGTCATAGGCGTTCGTGATGACTCCTCTGGTAGCCCCCGGTGGTGGTGCTACGTATGCCGCGTAGGGATATGTTTTGCCTTCGATGGTGAGAGAGGTCAGCGTCTTGAGAGTCTCGACTGTTGGGAAATGTGTGGTTGCCATGGTGAAAGTATTGTTTGTCTGGTGGACGCGCAGGCAGAAGTCGTCCGGTGGAATGATATCGAGCTGGGTCTGCACTGTCTTCAAGAGCCGGGGTGCTGGGACATCTGGGAGTCGTAGTTCACCTCGCGGGCGAACGTCTACTCGAATAGCGTTAGGTGGGAGTGGTGGCAGCTGCTTGCTCCGCTGTACTGCGAGGCGAGCCTCCTTAGTCGCAGGTGGTAGACGGGTCGGCGTCTTGCCGCTGCCGGTTACGGCTGCTGCGTGGCGCGACGCGTTGTTGGCGTTCGGGTGAGCTGCGTCTGAGGTAGCGTTGTCGGAGCGGTAAGGTTTCGGCGAACTGGCTGGTCGGGAGGCGTAGGCTTTATACAGCACCGGTGTCCAGTCGCTTGAGTTTTGCTCTTCCGCGCTGATGGTGCGGCCTTCAACCGTTACCTCCATGACAACGGCTCGAAAATAGACAGTTCTCGAAAATAGACACCTTTAGCATACCGTGTACCTTGTTACCGTTTGCGGAATACCGGGAGCTCGCCTACCGCCGGGGAGCAGGCGCTGATTGGTCCCGATGCTGCAGGCGCGCGCGTAGCTGCCGGGTACGTGGCGCCGTCTGGCGACGTCAAGGAGATTTGCGCATGCATTGGCTGCGCCTCAGTGATTTGTGGCTTCTCGTGTTCTAGTGTTGCTAGAACCATTGGTTTTAGCAACATTGTTTTGTCCTGTGACGTCATCACGCTTGTACTTGCGAGTTTGGCCTGTGGCGGCGATACCTGTATTTTGGTTCTTGCTCTTTTCTACGTTACAAGAGCTTTGTTGTCGGTATGAGTGGCCTTTTTGTAATCAGGAGCTGGTATTCTGTCGATACAAGCCAACTTTAATTTCTCCTCAGTGTCCCTCAAGGAGAAAACGTCTCTGAAGATGCCCCCAAAACGCAGGAAAAAGGACTAGAGTAAAATAAAGTTTTCCCTTCCTTCCTCAGTGTCCCTTTAAAGTCCCCACCCACCCAGCCACCCTGGCAGGTAGCATCGTTTCTGGCACAACGTTGTCAATGCAAAAGTATGCAGCGCACATCGGTTGCCACCGCCACGTAGCTTAAAGCACGATTGAGGGGACCACTCTTCCAAGAGTGCGCCTTCCCTCTGGTTCAGGTGTCCACGGAGATGTGTGTGACACAGATACTGCTCATTTCCTTTCCTCAAAAAAGAATTTACAAATTTTAACCTCTGCTTTCCAGGCATAAATTGTAAAGTAAAATGGTTTTTGAGGAAAGGAAATGGCGCAGTATCTGTCTCACATATCTCGGCGGACATTTGAACCGCGCCGTAAGGGAAGGGAGGAAGGTGGGAGTGAAAGAAGAAAGAGAGAAAGAAGTGCCGTAGCCGGAATAATTTCGACCACTCCCCCGTAGTGGGTATGTGCCATTTTACTTGAGGCCAACCAACCAATTTCGACCACCTGAGGATCTTTAACGTGCACTGACATCGCACAGCACACGGGCGCCTCTTGCGTTTCGCCTCCATCGAAACGCGGCCGCCGCGGTCGGGTTCAAACCCGGGTACTCCGGCTCGGTAGACGAGCGTCCACTCTATTGGTTTCGCAGCTGTACCGAAAAAAAAATACCGAAGACACTTTGGAAATTCTGAAGTGTGCTTGGCGAAACCCTTGTGGTCAACCCACTGCCGATTCTCCGAACCGCTTGGCGCGGAATCACCGGGCCGCTTCGGAGCCATGTGTCTCACTTACTCGACTGCAACGAGACGGCTGGCGAAGGAGCGTTGGTGTAGCTGCCAACGCCGACGCGCGTGCGCTTGTTCTACCGCTACCATGTGACGTCACGGTTTCTATACACAGCTGCGCCCCCTACGGGCACACCGGTTGCTAAGGAGGGGAGGAAGTTTCGCTTTTACATTCTCCTTTCCAAGCTCCCGCTCCAACATTACATTCGCGGAGGAAGTTGCTATCGCACTTGCAGCTGCGGATCCAGCGTCCCGAGTCATTATCACCGACTCAAGAGAAGCTTGCCGCAATTTTGAACAGGGCCAAATTCCAGATCGTGCTTTCCAAATTTTACACAGATGTGAGTACCGGGATTTCCCAACCCGGCGCACACCATCATCTGGGCCCCGGCACATGCGGGGATAGAGGGAAATAAGGTAGCGGACACTACCGCCCGCGCGCTTAACCACCGGGCATCGCCTCTTTCGCCGCCTGGTCCGGCTACTGATTTTAATCCGGCTATTACTTTTCGGGAGATCTCTCTCCTTTATCAAAACGCTCACGGCCGATACCCACCCCCCTGTAAAGGCCTCAATAAGGCAGAGGAGCGTTGGCTACTTCGCCTCTACACCAACACGGTACTGTGCCCGGCAGTGCTCAAACATTTCAATTCGGCTTTTTCGGGCGAGTGTCCACACTGTGGGGAAGTGTTTGCGGACACGTATCACATGGTGTGGGCATGCCCTGCCAATCCTGCTTTCCCACCCCACCCCACCCGAGAGGACTGGGAGGCTGCCCTGCTCGGCTGCTCAACTCTCCAGGACCAACGGGCCCTGGTGACAAGAGCCCGGGCCGCCGCGGTGGCCACAGGGGTCCCGGACTAGGTATCCCTCCTAGTGATTGTGAGGGCCGGGCCCTTCAGGCACGGTCCAAGCAATACCTCTGTATATAGTATAAATAAATGTTTTACACCACCACCACCATTGTTTAAAGGGTGTCCACTGCTGGTTACAACGGACAACCGCGACGGCAACGGCGATGCCACGAAACGCAGAAACGGGCGCCAAAGAGTTGCGCTCAAAAAATTTGATCAATATAGCCTGTATGTGGTAGCCCCCGATGCGCAGCAGTATCTTAAATGGCAATGAAAAAGAGAAAAGTTTATAATTTTTAACACAGATATGTCCAGCAACCCCGGGTTTCAAATAGGAAGCAAGTTGTGATGCGCCACCAGCGCCCTTCAGCACTAGCGGCGGCCTAACGCTCTCTTAGGAAAGAGACGGAAGGAGAGGAAAAAGAAGAGACGCGGGGCGTGGCGCAAGCGGCGCGAGGAGACGAGCTTAGGCAACGGAGCAGGCGAGGTCACGGCTGAACGGCTTCTTCAACCCGGGTGGTGGTGGTGAAAACATTTATTACGAATGAACAGGAGGTATGTTTGGATCAGCCCGTAAGGGACCGATCCTTACAAACACTAGGTGGAGGTCCCTAGTATGGGACCCCAGTGGCGGTTGCCGCCCCCCGGGCGCGCCCGACTAAGGCTTGTTGGGCCTGTAAGTCGTGGCTGCCGAGCAGGGTCGCCTCCCAGTCCTCCCGGGTTGGGTTAGGGATGGGGGTAATAGCGGGGTTGGAGGGGCAGGCCCACACCATGTGATAGGTGTCAGAAGACACTGCACTACAGTGTGGGCAGCTGCCGCTAAAGGAGGGGTCAAAATGTTTTAGCGCTGCCGGGCACAGCAATGTATTGGTGAGAAGGCGGAGAAGGAGCCGCTCATCCGCCTTCTTCAGGCCTTTACATGGGCTAGGGTAAAGGCGATGACAATTTTGATAATATGTTGTAATATCTTTGAATGTATATACCGGATTAAAATCGGGTTCCTGATCGGATGGGGAGGAGAAAACAGCCCGGTGAGAGAGCGCGCGGGCGGCTGCGTCTGCTGCCTCGTTTCCTGCCAACCCCTGATGAGCAGGGGCCCATATGAGGTAACGGTGTGCGGGGTCCGTATCCCGTATGCAATTTTGGTATATTCGATAGGCTAGGAAGGGAGTGCAGCCTTGTTCGATGTTCCGACAGGCCCCTCGCGAGTCGGTGATTATGTATTTTGAATTGGAATGTGAGGCCGCGAGAGCGATCGCGACCTCTTCTGCTTGTGTTGCACTGCGGGCTCTGAAAGTTAGGCCGTTAACTGTGTTGCTGTTGTGAACTACCGCGGCCGTGTACCATCCCCCGTGGTGAGGGCCGGAGGCGTCCACGTATGATACACCTGTTTTGTTGTTATAATATCGGGCTAGCGCTTCCGCTCGTGCCAGGTGCCGACCATTATGGTCTTCATGTGACATGCTTGCTGGAAGAGGCCGCACGTGGAGGGCACGTCTCCACAGTTCCGGGATGCGAAACCTGTCTTCCATTGGAGGGATGTGTTGGATATGGAGTCGAGCAAGAAGGCGGCGACCCGACTCCGTTAGCGACAAGCGCGTGTACTGGTTTGTAAGGTGCTCCTCCCGGAGCTCCCGGAAAGTATTCACCACCCCAAGAGCCATAAGCCGGCTGTTTGAAGTAGTGATGGGGAGGTCAAGGGCACGTTTAACAATTTTGCGAAAGATGACCTCAAGGCCGTCCTCCTCTTGTTTCCGTAGGTGGAGATAAGGAGTCGAATAGAGAATTCGACTAGTTACGAAGGCGTTTGCCAGCTGCAAGGCATCCTTCCTTCGTAACCCTCCGCGTTTGTTGGAAACCCGGCGGACCATGCGGCCCACCTGGTCCCTCACTTTCAGAGCCCGCAGTGCAACACAAGCAGAAGAGGTCGCGATTGCTCTCGCGGCATCACATTCCGATTCAAAATACATAATCGCTGACTCGCGATGGGCCTGTCGGAACGTCGAACAAGGCTGCACTCCCTTCCTCTCCTATAGAATCTACCAAAATTGCATACTGGATACGGACCTCGCACACCGTTACTTTATATGGGCCCCTACTCATCAGGGGTTGGCAGGAAACGATACAGCAGACGTAGCCGCCCGCGCGCTCTCTCACCGGGCTGTTTTCTCCTCCCCACCTGATCAGGAATACGATTTTAATCTGGTCTATACGTTCAAATATATCACAACCTACTACAAAAATAGCCATCGCCTTTACCCTAGCCCATGTAAAGGCCTCAAGAAGGCGGATGAGCGGCGCCTTCTCCGCCTCTTCACCAATACATTGCTGTGCCCGGCAGCACTAAAACATTTCGACCCCTCCTTTAGCGGCAACTGCCCGCACTGTAGTGCCGTGTCTTCGGACACCTATCGCATGGTGTGGGCCTGCCCCTCCAACCCGGCCATTCACCCCATCTCCATCCCAACCCGGGAGGACTGGGAGGCGATCCTGCTCGGCTGCCACGACTTACAGGCCCAACAAGCCTTAGTCTGGCTCGCCCGGGCGGCGGCCACCGCCACTGGGGTTCCTTCTCCCTTCTGAATAAATGTTTTCACCACCACCACCTAAAGGCGAAGCTTAAGCGTAATTAATTAGCAGTTAGTTAGTATTTAGTCATTAATCAGTAATTAGTCACTAATTAGTAATCTGTCATTACTTCGTCATCAATTATGTGTGACGTCATCCAGTGGTGACGTGACCAGTGTCACATATAGTCAAAGTGGTGCGGAAAACGCTTTCGCCTCTACGCACTGTAGACAGTTTCGAACGCGCTGCATATACATTCTTGTCAGGCCTGCGTCTCGTCGTGTCCGCGTACGCTTCGTGTTAAGCCCGTAAACATTTCATGCTTACTCTACTCTCGGTTACGGGAGAGGCAGAGATTTTTTTCCTTTGGATGTGCATTTATTCAGTTTTCTACTCCTGTAATAGCCTGCACAGGCTGACAGTATGAATTGATTGATTGATTGATTGATTGATTGATTGATTGATTGATTGATTGATTGATTGATTGATTGATTGATTGATTGATTGATTGATTGATTGATTGATTGATTGATTGATTGATTGATTGATTGATTGATTGATTGATTGATTGATTTACTAATTATTGTGGAGCCACCGAACCTACTGGCTGTTCTCAGATACACCAGGACTAGACAGCGACGTCGAATGTGTTAGTCCACTTTTGCCAGTCGACTCTGAAGTCAGGTTGCACTTCAGTGCTGGCGCATATCGAGACGGAGTCTGCCGGTAAAAATCGTTTGTAATCAATTATTAACGCTACGCACTGGTGTTTCGAGCTCATATCATTACTGAGCCCATAGGTCTCTTTCAAGGCAAAAAAAAAAGGAAACCCCAAAATTTTATGTCTGTAAGCCTTCAATGGGAGTGTTAATGTACCGTAACCGGATGGCGTTATTACCATGGTCAGGTGTGCAACCACCGAGCTAACTGCAGTGTACATATGAATGCGAATTCTGCAAGGGGACACTGCCACAGCGGCGCATTTGAACCAATATATTTTGCTGCCAATAGAGAAGCTTCGATTACTGCAGCAACAATTTTGAGAGCTGATTAGTGCATAATTAAAGCAGCGCCATGAAAATGAACAGGCGCAAATGTCGACTGGATGGGCGCTCAACTTCAAGGGTACACTGTGCGTACACTTTAAGCCTGTGCGTACCAGTGCCCTTAAGCAAAAAACGAGGCGTTAAGGCTGGTAGGTGATATGAATTTAGTTGGCCTGCAAGCATCCATTAAGAAGGCGAGAGGCAACTTTTTAGAAGTGTTTTTTGCTGCCAAAACTCACAAAACTGACATCCCCTTCCGTTGCATTGTTACTGAACGGGGAACTTGGCAACATGCTGTTTCAAGTTTTTTGCAAAGTAATTTGTGTTCACTGACTGTAGAAGACCCGTTTCTTGTATCTAATTCCGTGGCGGTTGTGCAATATCTGAAACTAAATAATCCTGGTGCGTGTGATATGTTTAGTATTGATGTGCAGGATTTATTCTATTCATTGCCACATGATAGGCTCCTCCAGTGTGTTAAGAAATGTATAGTAGAGGATAATGATGAAGAAGCATTCATTTCAAAGTGTGGCGTTTCTGTGGGCTCGTTTTTGGAGCATGTGTCATTTTATCTCAAATCCACAATTGTTCAATGGGAAGGCAGGCTATATGTTCAAATAACAGGGGTGTGCATTGGCTCAAAAGTGGCTCCAGTACTTAGTAATATCTTTAATAATCTGTGTTTTTTCAAATAAACTTTCAGTTGTTAGTAGTGCTTGTCCTTGTCCTTCCTTCGCTGTTCTTGTTCCTAGTCGCAGCGCTGGTGAAATTTTGAAGATGTACCAACTAGCTCAAACCACCATTTTGCTACTGCCCCAAAAAATTGATTCGTGCCGGTCCTAACTTTCAAAGAACAGGTTTGTACAGAGAGAGGACAATATTTGTATGAAATCCCTACTTAGCGGGAAAAAAAAGACGCAATTATATTTCAAGTTGAAAAAAATAACCGCTCCGCCTGCCCCGGGTGAGGATCGAACTCACGACCTTCAGATTATGAGACTGACGCGCTGCCTACTGCGCTACCGAGGCGGATTTTTTTTTTTTCTTTATTGCATGGAAGAACATCCGTAGAAAGGAGGAAAACTTCGATCAGACTGGATCGCGTCTCAAGTTGCCGGGCTGATTAATAGGAGCCCGCCATTGCCCTAACTCAGCACTGCAGCCCCATAAAAACATCAAAATCCAGGGAGGCACACACATGCATCTAGGCACGGCAGCCAGCTTGGAGGTTCTTCGCGTGCAGCATATACACTCCTCACCAAAGCACACTGTTCTCGAAACACAGATTTGGACGATCTTGGTGGCTCAGCATGTCTGTCCATCATACGGCTTTTCCAAAGACTGAATAGTCCCATCAGCATAAACAGATCATAAGGCACAACAGAGTTTTTGTCAACAGGCAGAAATCTAATAGTGTACGGTGTAATTCCAATGTCCTTCTTGAGAGTTCGTTGTAGTATGTCCCAAAAAAACATGGCATCACGGCACAGGATAAAACAATGATCAATTGTCTCAGGCACGTTACACAGACGGCAATTCACATTCCAAGGTACAAACATCCTCTTGTCATTAAGAAATGTCTTGACAGGCAGCGTCGCTGTGTGTAGTTTGAAAAAGAACGTTTTAGCGGCTGCCTGAATACACATCCGCCTAACACGCTTTAGAACACTGATGTCCAAAGACCCCAGATAAGGCTGCCGATACAATGGTGTAGGGAACAAAGACTCAGTGAGAGCCTGGGTCATCTGTTTTCTCGAGAGGCTATACAGGTAATCTAAAGAGAAGCGCACAGTGAGGAAATTGAAAGTGTCAGCAACCTCCTTGAGGAATCCCCACAAAGTCCCCTCACGAGCCTGCACAGTCGGTGCGAATAAGTAAGGCAAATGAAAACTAAGCCGCCTAATGAGCACAGCTACCAGAAATGGGTGGTTTGCCGATTTTAAAAAGAAAAAACGGGAAACAAGTTGATGCACGAACAGGTGAACAAGACCCACTCCACCACCCTCTAAGGGAAGGAACAAGTTGTCACGCCTCATGGGCTCCCATTGAGAGCGCCAAACGAATGTTGCAAATATTCTGTGTATTGCTTGCACCTTCCTCCTCGCACAATGCAGGACTTGAAGGACATACGCGAGCTTTGCAAACAAAAATATGTTACAGACCTGTGCCCTCGCAAACACTGAGAGTTCCCTACCCATCCAAGCCTGTGTTTGTCGCCGTAGAGTTACAATTTGTGAATCCCAGTAGGCTGTACTGTTGCGAACTTGGTGCAGCGGAACGCCTAGGTACTCAAGAGGGCTACTGTCCCAGCATATGCCACCGAACTGGCTTGGCCTAGTTCCCCAATAACCCAACCAAAAGCCTTTGGATTTCTCTAAATTAAGAGCCGCGCCTGATACATCACAGAACTGTTTAGTCAAGTTTAGAGCCTCAAGTACACTCTTTTTGTCAGAACAAAAGAGGGCGACATCATCAGCATAGGCTAAAACTTTAACTTCACATCGAGCCAGAGAGAAACCGCGGATAGCTACGCTGTTAATTATACTGAGACAGAGGGGTTCCAGATATAGGGCAAACAACAATGGAGACAGTGGACATCCTTGACGAACAGATGCTTCTAGTGGTATTGGTTTCGTTAGCTCCTGATTAACAATAACCCTTGTATAGGAGTTCTTATAGCACAGCCTTATGCCTTTGAGCAAGACGTCACCAATATTTGCATACTCCAAGACCGCGCTACCGAGGCGGATGAAAACCGGTTTTTGCTGAATGCATTTATGACTTCTCAAACACAAATAGAAAGTGTTCTGCAATCTTTTTTCAGAGTGATAGCTCTAATAGATATTGGTCTCCAGGATGTGCATAAGTTTGACCTTGGTGTGGTAGGTAGGTAGGTAGGTAGGAAAGACTTTTATTGCTCTAGAAAGGTGCTAGTAGCAGACGAGAAAGAAGAGGTCCATCTTCCTTCTTCTCACAGGGTCGGTGCTGGGTCGGAATCTTCGAAAAGACACGGAGCCGATGTGGAGTGCGTCCGTCCACATGCGAACGCCTCCACGTTGTTGACCTTGGTGTGACATTGGAAAGCCTTAGTCCCAGGCTACCCCGAAATTTGACCTTGGACGATTTAAACCAAAATCGATGTAAATCCATAACTGAGCGTGCCCGACACGGTGGAGGTTTCCAAATTAGGCCCGGGCCACCCCCGAAATTTGACCTTTGCCGATTTGGGCCAAAATTGATGTCCAACCATAACTAAACGTGCACGACACGATGGCGATTTCCAAATTAGGCACGAGCCACCCCCGAAATTTGACCTTGGCCGATTTGGACCAAAATCGATGTCAAGCCATAACTGAACGTGCCCGACACGATGGCGATTTCTAAATCAGGCCCCGGCCAACCCCGAAATTTGACCTTGGCCGATTTGGCCCAGAACTGTGTCCAATCATAACTAAACGTGCGCGACACAATGGCGATTTCCAAATTAGGCCTCAGCCACCCCCGATATTTGACCTTGGCCGATTTGGACCAAAATTGATGTATAACCGTGCGCGACACAATGGCGATTTCCAAGTTAGGCCCCGGCCACACCCCAAATTTGACCTTGGCCGATTTGGCCCAAAATCGATGTCCAACCATAATTGAGCGTGCCCGACACGATGGCGACCTCCGAATTTGGCCAAGGCCATTGCCAAAATTTGGCGTTGGTGATTTGGGAATGCTTTCTCAGTATAATAAGTTTAACCAAATTAAAAGCTCACTGTGTCCGTGTCTACCAAAGGTGCACCATGGTGCCTTATGTCTACCATGGTGGCTGACCTTTACACCTTTGATATTTCACCTTAAATGAGTTTCGTCGAGTTGGCACTACTGGCAGGTCACATGATGAGTGTCAGCGTATGGCAGGTATATAAACGCCGCGTAGCTGTGCTTGCCTTATTCTCAATGGAATATGAGGAATCGTAACTGTCTGCATAGACATTGGAAGGAGTCCTTGTGTGCTCTTTTCTACGTGGCGTCCGTTTGTCGGCTGTTTTCTAGTATGCCTAGCATATCAGAGCAATCGCTCGCCATTTTGGTATAACCTTGGTTAAACCGTGCTTAATTTATTTTTCGCTGATTCTTCATTACCTAACACAATGCAACACAGATGCGTCATGCAGTGTCTGCTGCTTACACCAGACACTGCAGCTTCTTTCAAAGGCGACCAGGGAATACTCATCTGGTGGCGCACACGCATGCGTACACATATGAGCTCACTGGAGAGAGTTTTCTGCCTCTCCTGCGAGGCTAAACATTACGTACACGTCGATCGTATTATGTTTCTTAATGCAAAGCTGCCGGCAGAGAATTTCCCAGCAGCCGAGTTGCCGCATGGAATTAAGCGATAAGTTATGGGCGTAAATAAGGCATGATGGATTCAGTGCGACATAGACAGTGTCATGCATGGCGCTTGTTCAGTGAAGCCCTAGCGCTGGGGATAAAACTGAAACATGCACGCTGGAGCGGGCCCTTACTGGGAGAGTGATCCTGACTTATGGAATAAAGGACTTCAGTGCACTCATCCTACCGTTTTACGAACTCTTGGTCTAAGACGGGCGCTTCGCGGGCTGCAACATTTAGCGGGCAAGCTATTTGAACTGAACGTATGAGCTAATTTTTCCGCACAGCCAGAGCATCAAGTGTTAGCCGAAGCCATTTCCCACGTCTGTCAGCGCTCACGTTGGTATCGGGAAACATCCCGCCAGTTTCCAAAACATAAGGCTAATCGAACGGTGAAGCGGCGGTCAGTTCGAGTCGTTCTCCATTCGTTCCAACCCTTCTGCTCATACAGGTCGGCGTCTCCTCAAAAACAGCACCTAGCTCACGGCCGTATGCTGCCCTATATTTAGCAATGAAAACAGCGCTTGCCTTGACTAAGAAAAATCAAATATGTCCAAGCGGTGCAGCTTGCATGCTTCCCTGCAGTGTGGCATTAATGTGATCAAAGGCATTCAATGCAGCTAATTTCACCACCCCAGAGTATACTTGCTCACAGTTGTTTGTACAAATCCTTCCATGATAACAGTATTCTCATTGACTTCATTCTCTAATGGAAGCAACTAGCTGTTTCATAATGTTCCATTCTATTTCGAACCAGCTACACCTTAATGGGCAATGAAATAAGTTGTCAGGGAGCGTAAACGTTTCCATACAACATTCCTGAGCTCCAGAAAGCGTGGCATGATAGACAACATAAAATGTCAAGCCTTGTGTCCTTACATACGAATTGGACACGTCCAGAATTCTTGTACATCAACTCTGAATAGTGGAATTGAAATGAACTTCTATGGAAATACTGAAGATAATGGCCCATTCTTGCAATGCGTAGCAAAATATTTCTGTCAGAGCTTGTCGTTTAGTGTCCCTCTCTGGGCGCATAATCTGGCAATGCCCCTACTCACCTCAAGCTGCCGTAAACATTCGTGATGAGGAAGCCTGGGAGTCTCTGCTTCGAAGCTCGAAACCCGAAGACTAACTTGAAGCCATCCGCCTGGCGACCGAGGCCTCGAAGAACCAAGCGGTTCGCCACACAGGCCTCTAGGCGCGGAGTCCCCTACTCCCTCCCGTGTCTGCGTACCTGAGTTGGGAAGGTAGAGGTGCCTCCTATATCGGTGGACAATAAAGTTTGTCTATCTCTCTCTCTCTTAGTGTTGTCCATCGCTCGCATCGGGGGGTTAAGACTGCCGCAGAAAACTAATGGCCCAGACAACACACCAACATCCTAAGGACGTCCTTGGGAAGTACGCAGCAGGACTTTACGCACATCCCGCGGATGTCCCGAAAAAATCCTGAAAACATCCGAAGTGAAACGCCGAAAGAAGTCCTTCGGATGTCTGACGAGTGCATTTTTAGGACCTTCGCAGGACTGCAATTGGACGTTGCTATTTTTATTTTTCTTTCGCCAGGACCCAATATAACCTCGTGTCCTTTTCAAAAGTGTCACTACTGGTCACGCATGACTGACCAAAATACCAGAAGCAGAAGCAGTGCCTTATAGCCGCAACAGAAGCAGCTTCCGCTTCTGGCATTTCGGCCAATTACATATGGCCGAGAATGATGCTATAGTAAAAACGACACAAAGTTAGAACACAGGCCTGGATTATGCTGCACAGGGATTTAAAATACGAAGCTTTGGCTAAAATAGTTTTATTCAAATATATGGGGCATGGTGATGATCAGGCCGAATGTTGATTCACGGCTGAATTTTATTTTTTAATAACAGCACATGAAACAGAACAACTCACATAAAGGAAGTACTAACACAGCTTTAACAGCTCCTCTCAGGCATTTCTCGTTATTGAGAGCAAGGTCATGGATGGTGTGCACATAGGCCTTCCTTCGCAATGTGTGTAATAGGCTTCATTAATTTTGTTTAGCTTGTCTGGTTAGTATAAGCCAAAATTATCACGTTTTCAAACTTGAAACAGTAGGATTCCAATACAATAAGTAGCCAAGGTAACCCCAGATGCAGAGTTGGCTGGCCCAACTCAAAATAACTATACGGCTAAAACAGCAGGTATATACATATGTCACGGAACGTCTAAACAGGCTTCGGCATGATTATCTTGGTCAGAACAAAAAATATTAATTGCACTGCAAAGGGCATGACATTAAAACAAACAGTAGCGGCATACTGTGAGGCATAAATATTATATGACTGTCTTATTTCACATTTCAGAAAGCACAAGACTAGAAATAAAACGCACGTATAAGTGTGGATAAGGAGTAGATGAGCTTTAAGCAACTAGCATGGCTAGAAGAAAAAAATCTAAAACACGCTGCATATAGTATGATATAAACATTAACAAGTTATAAGACTGCTACAAGCCACAGGAACTATGGTCAACTCTTACATAGACAATAAAAGTCATTAAAATCCACATATCCTCTCTTTTTTGCTCGAACAGCAATACAAACGCACTATGGGGGTGAAAAATAACTCTAGTACTAGCAGTCAAGAACAAATTTACACAAGCATAGTGGGACTAGAGACCAAAACAGCGAGTATGGCTCGATACAAGCAAATTTCAGATGGGCAACAAAATGCCCAGCTTGGTTAGAGAAAAAAAATTGTTCAAGCACAAAGCATCGCATTTCTAGACACTTAAGTACACTACAACTGCTAGGTATCAATAAAGTGACACGTTTTCAAGATATTGCTTGGCTTCCCATTCTAGGCAGTCTTCTTTTCGGTTCTGCTATAGTGTCATCGAAAAGAAGGGTCATGTATACATGTAAAGCAGAAATCCTGCCACCTGGGCCAATGCTGAAATAGGCTGCCTTGCTGCAAGGAAGACAAAAAAGACCCATAACATATAGACACTTCTTTCAGTTCACTTTTTTTTTCAATCACTGACTGCATTTGAAAAAAAAAAACTTGCAGCACAATATACAAATTGCAGCACCTTCACATGATGTTGGCACTGCTGGATTGCTGTCGCTACAACGTGACAATATGGTACTTGCGGCAAGGAATTAATCTTTGCACAAGTAAATGTACATACTTCCAGGAGTAAAACCACCACAAACAGACGGCCAAGTAAAGAGAGGTGCGTGAGGACTTAGCAGGCTAAGAATACCCAAGTTAACTTAAAGATACATTTCATGATTCTACCTAACTACACAGGCTGATATGCAGAGGTTTTCACAGTATCTATTGAAATAATCTACTAAATTCTGTGCTCTCTCAAAATCAATCACCTCTTAGCACAGTGTTACAGGAAAAATATCAGCAGTTTGGAATGAAAAATCCTCGACCCAAGATGTTAATATCAACAAAAAAATGTAACACACTAGCAACACACTCACCATTCAGTTTTGCTCAGGAGCACAACTTTGTTCGCCAGTTTTCTTGCGCATTACCCGTTCAGTTGCATGCCGAAACCATGACATGGCTGCCTTTTCGATTTCTTACAGCATAGTTTGCTGTGCCTGAGTTGAGGTCTGCTGGTCGGTTAGGCAACCTATATATGTACAAATGAGACGGTAGATGTTATGTATTTTTATAGAAAAATATATCTCGCCTCTAAAAATTTTTGTAGCCAAATTTTACCGCATCTTCTTCATTTTGAACCAGCAGGCAAAGGGCATGGGCTTGAGTAACGAAGGATGGCATATTTCTACACATCTTATTACCAATTCCATTGCTGGACCATGCCTTCTGTGCAGGCAGTGTGAAAACAATCCCAAATGCAGACTATGAAAGCTGTAATTCTAGCTTGTTCTAACCTGTGGTAACATTTATCGCACTGCAGCAATGAGCCAATGGACCAGATGACAACAAAAATCCATGTGGCTAGTTGTGAAGTGCGTGAATGTGCAAATTGAAAATAAACAATGAAAATTTGGCTTTTTTTTTCAAAGCAAATATCACTGGTATTGATGCAAGACCTACAAATTCAATTATAAACACTTAATGTAGATATTGATTCTTTGATCTGATTTATATTCAAAGTCTTAAAGGGATACAGACATAGTGTTTTGGGGTGTTCATTTTTCTGCTTTTAATAAGACATAGAAGCCTATTAATCATGGAAATGAGCTTAAATATCTAGTGCACAGAGTGAACAGTTAAACTGTTTTATATGAGTACTTTTGGCCTCTGTCAGGTCAATGCCAGTGCTGGAGTCCATTATGGCATCATGTGATGGCATGGTTAGGATTTACCCCATGTTTTGCTAGTGACTGCCAATCAGTCTATATATAGATGATAGATGTCAGCATTGGCTAACAGCTACTCTGTCAATGATTTTTGGCATGTGGAAACAGTGAAATCAGAGAATTTGGAATAGTAAAACCCTTTGTGCCCAGGACACAAATCGGATCACTTATTTGAGTTTAAAATTTTATATCTTTGCTACTTTAAGATTTGAAATAGCTTCCTCAAAATAATACTTACTGCGCATGATTTTGCATATATTCAGCTGCATATAGAGCCTGTTCTTCCCTTGGCACCATACCAGCTGTAGCTAGAAGCCAGTTCAGATGTTAGAATACTTCGCAGAATGCGAGATGTCTTTTCTCTTGCAGTGTCTCCATCTTGCACAGTCATTTGATTTCTCTAGATCAAAACAGAATTAGGTTTGAAATCAGACCAAGAAAATAAAATCAGGATTTCTCAAGTTAACAGTGGGGAACTCTATTGTTATAGTCAGTTTTTATCATATTGAAGGCACCTGGCATGCTGTTGTGAGATATCCCTAGGTGGTACAATTAAACATGCATATTCCCTCCATTATGAGCCCTCCATATGACACAGGGGCAGATTTGGCCCTCGCCAGCCAAAAAATTCATGTGTAAAAACATGCATGACCTCATTTTTTGGATGCAAAAGGCCCAAACAACACATATAGTTCAAATGAAATTGCAATAGTTCTCTTCAGTACTATATATATCTAGGTTACAAACCAATAAAAGGAAATCTGTGCGCATGCAACAGTTATAAACAGAATACAAAATTAAAACAGCCCCGCCCCGGCTCAGTGGTTACGGTGCTCGGCTGCTGTCCCGAAAGATGAGGGTTCGATCCACGTCGCGGCGGCCGAATTTCGTTGGCGGTGAAATTCTAGAGGCCCGTGTACTGCGCGATGTCAGTGCCCATTAGAAAACCCCAGGTGGTCGAAACTTCCGGAGCCCTTCACTACGGCGTCCCTCAGAGCCTGAGTTGCTTTGGGACGTTCAACCCGAATAAACCCATAAACCAATTCAAAATTAAAACAGGAGCTTTAGGCGCATATTTAGTCGAATGTTGAAGGCACGGAACATGCGACGAACTAGGATCTAGTTGCTCTTGCAGCTTTGCAGCAGCACACGGATCAGATTAAGAAGGGTCGTATGCAACACCATCGCCAGCAGCCGACGCTATTAGCTCAATATCACGACGTGCCTCTCGGCGTGCACGCCTGTAAGCAGTACTCCTCGGCACCGTAGCCATTATGCTGTCACCAGATTAATATACTGGCCCCCAGCAAGCTTCTGCTCATGTTGAGCCAGCATCGGTGACACTGAACTTTAATACTGCCGCTAAAATTACTTCAAAAGTAGAAGATGATGGTAGAGAGAGGGTGCGGTAGATGGTCCTTGGCGATCACAAAATGAACAAGGGAGGGGAAAACCTCAGTTTGCTAGAGCCAACGTTTCGACAAGGGGACTTGTCTTCGTCTGGGCAAAGCGTTCATCATCGGCAGGGATTATATAGGGCCTTCGCTCCGAGGAGGAAGGCCCCGGGGGTGGGGAAGGAAAGTGGTGTGGGAGGGGATGCGTGTCAGGAAGGGGAGGGAGGTGAATCATCATTCGCTAGGCTACAATAGTGCAACAACCTATATCCGGGTGGTATGCAATGAACAAAAGGCTTTGAAGGGGCTGCGACGGGAGGGCGGGGGGAAGCGCTGGGTGAACCTGCAAAACTCAGATAAAAGGATTAGTCAGTGTGGTACAGGGACATGATAACAAGGAAAAAAAAAAAAAAAAAAAAAAGGGGGGGGGGGGGGGGCTGGCACTGGAAGGAGAAAGGAAGGGGGGCATTTCCCAGGAAGGACTAGGCAGGGGGGGGGGGGGAATGGCTCGTGTTCAGAGAAAGCCAAAAAGTGGGGGCAGAGGGGGTAACAGGTTTCCGAGAACTGGTAGCAGGGGATTAGGAGAAAAAGAAAAAAAAAAGAGAGAAAAAAAAAAAAAAAAAGGTGAACAAAGGAAGAGGGTGACAAGGCCGGAAATGGGGTGGAAGATATGACTTGGGAAGGGTGCAAGGAGCGACAATATACTTATGTGAGGTTCTAGGAAATAGTCTGACCACGTGCAAGACATTTGTTAATTTAAAATTATGCTGAACCTGGAATGTACCTGAGAGATTCCAGGTTTCCTCTGGACATGTTGATCCCTGTTGGTTGCAGTGTTTTAAATTTGTGGATTAGGAATGCTTCTCTGTATTTTCTGTCCCTAGTCGATTTGAAGCCTGACTGAAGAATGAACAATTTGAGTTCGTCGAATTTGTGATGGCGTTGATTAAAATGGGTCGACACTGGCTTCTGTTCATTCCGTGTTGTGTCAGCCCGGTGCCCGTTTAATCTGGCACTCATTGTTTGTCCGGTTTCTCCGATATATTGTTTCTGGCAGTAGGAGCACTGGAGCATGTAGATAATATTGGACGATGTGCAGTCAAAACTGGTCTTTATATCGAAACTGAAATCGCTTGCCGTACTTTTAATCGTAGTGTCCCTTTGTAAATGTTTGCATGTCTTGCATCTGGGTCGAGAGCATGAAGTTACTGTCGGTGGTGGTTTCTTACCGAGCCTAGCATGCACCAGGATGTCC
Organism: Amblyomma mixtum; assembly: GCF_055824585.1. Taxonomy (NCBI): domain Eukaryota; kingdom Metazoa; phylum Arthropoda; class Arachnida; order Ixodida; family Ixodidae; genus Amblyomma; species Amblyomma mixtum. The sequence continues at coordinate 120,465,551 of NC_143019.1, read as the reverse complement.
CTCAGGTTTGTGTTGCGTCTGTATGTTACCCTTGGTGCGTCGGGAAATATTTTCTTGAGACGGTCGTTACCACTTAAAATGGGGTGGTATTTCCGCAGGATATTGTTTATGTTTGGAAGCGCGTTTGAGTATTTCGTTATAAGTGCAGGAGGTCGTTGACTGTTAGCTTTTGTTCGTTTTTTAAGAACTACATCTCGTTTCAAAGTGGTTGCTCGTTGGAACGCATTATTAAGGGTTGTCTGTGGATGGTTTCTGGTGATTAGTGTGTTTTTTAGCGAGTGGAGGTGTTTCAGGTAGTCATCGTCGTCGCTACATATTCTTCTTAGTCTCGTTGCCTGTCCTACGAATATACCTTGTTTGCAGTGTCTTGGATGATGGCTAGTGAAATCTAAGTATTGTTGTCGGTCAGTAGGCTTCCTGTAAAGTGTGGTTTTGAGCTTGCTATTTTCTAAATGGACAGTGGTGTCAAGGAAATTGACTTGCGTTTTCGAGGAGTTGAAGGTGAATTTAATGCTGGGGTGGAATGAATTGAAATGTGTGACGAATGCCTTCAGGGTCTCAGCCCCGTGCTCCCATATCATGAAAATATCGTCTATGTACCGCAGGTATATGAGTGGTTTTTTTAGAAATGAATTTAGAAGTTTAGATTCTAGTAGCCCCATAAAAATGTTCGCGTAGGTGGGTGCGAAGGGAGTGCCCATGCTTGTTCCAAATACTTGAAGGTAGTAAGAAGAATTGAATTCAAAGTAGTTGAGTGTTAGTACCAATTCAAGTAGCGTGAGGTACACTTCAGTTTCGTGCGGGTGAGGACTTTGAGTTAGAATTTTTAAGAGTGCGTCGATACCTTCATTAATGGGAATATTTGTGTACAAAGCGGCGACGTCAAGTGTGACAAGTATGCTATCTGCTGGGATAATGGAAGCGTCATTCAGAGACTCTATTATGCGGAGAAAGTGCGGTGTATCCTCGACAAAGGAAGGGAGGTGGGTGGGAATATCTGCAAGATAGTTGTTCAGGAAAATTGATAAGTTCTCTGTGGGCGTGTTATTGTTTGAAACGATAGGTCTGCCGGGGATATCTGCGGTAAACAAGTCTTCTGCGGAAACCTTATGAATTTTGGGAAGTAGGTAAAAGCGTCCTGCCTGTTTGTTTAGCGGATTTAAAAAGTGGTAATCGGACTGCGTGATTAGTTCTCTTGATAGTAAGTTTGCCAGTTTGTTCAGAATCAATTTGCAGAACTCTGAAGTGGGATCTGAATCTAATTTCCTATAATGACAAGGGTTGTTAAGTTGCCTAAAAGCTTCTTTTTTGTATTTTTCGGCTGGCAGGATAACTATGCTACCTCCTTTGTCTGCAGGTTTAATGACTATATCGGTTCTAGAAGCTAAGTGGTTCAGAGTAGCCTGTTCCGTTGGGGTAACGTTTCTGCGTTTTCGAGCTTGCTTTGTTTGGTCTATAATTTCTTTCGAGACAGATTTAATGTACAAGTCTAATTCGGGACTCTGCTGCGCTTCCGGCGTCCACGTGCTTTCGGCTTTGAGAGGGATGGGATTAAGGCTGGTTACTGCAGTAGGGTGAGCACGTGTTGACCACGTGTTACAGGAAAGAGCTAGGTTAGTAATTGGGGTGTTTGCTTTTTCGGCAAAGAATTCCTTAATTCGCAATCTTCGCGCAAATTCTGTGAGGTCTCTGTGAAGTTCATACTCGTTAAAATTATTGTTAGTTGGACAAAATGTAAGGCCATGCTTCAGAATCCGTTTGTCGCCATCACTTAGGGAATTGGAAATATCGACAATGTTGCTGTCAGTGTCCTGCGGCGGAAAATACGCATCTTTTGTCTGTATCGAAATTGGAGGGCGGTTGTTAAACTGTACAGATGTATTCGTATCTAGCGGAAATTTATCTCTAATTTGTTTATGCTGCTGTTTATCGCGCAGCTTGCGTTCCTTTCTGGCTACAAAATCTGCTAGTGCCTGGCTTTCGCCCGAATTTAGTTCTATCTTACTAAGTTGATCATCGAGGGAATTTAACTGCTCTTGACAATGTTCTTTTAAAATAGCTATGAATGAAAGGGATGCGTCATTTGAAACCTTTTCCCATCGAGCGAGGAGTTCAGGCCTGAGCGCACCGAGGGAGCACCTAACATTAACTCGAAGTCCTTTGGGTATTGTCCTGCTCTGCGAGTAGGATTTGTAAGTGTGTAGGTGGAATCGGTAGTTAGTTTGTTTAGTGGCTATTTTTCTGGCGACCAGGAAATTTCGTCTTTTGGGTTCGGGGCGATTGGTGCTGCCAGATGTGAGTCATCTGCGCTTGTGCCGAGTGGACCTCTTGACGGGTGTTGTGTGTTTAGGGGACTTCTGTTTGGGGGTGGTATCGGTGTCGAGGTCCGCGTCGGTGACAATCTGGGTGCTAGTGTGCGTCACTAATCGCTTAGGTGTCTGTGTGAAGTGGTCGCTTTGTTGTTTAGTGGCTACTTTCGGTGTGATTCCTACGTGCTGTTCCGCTGGTGTGGGATCCACGGTTACCGTCTGTGTGCCAGCGTCGCGAGTCTCTGGAGTGAACTGTGTGGAGGTGTCCTGGGTCCTAGCGGGGGCAGGCTGTGTTCGTTCAGGGGTGTTGTCTCTTTTGTGGGTGGTCTGTTGTTGAGTGTTGGCCAGAGTGGGAGAGGGAGCATGAGTGGTCTGTAGCGTCCGCCTAAATGTGTTTCTCAGCCGGTACTTTATGTTGTCTGCCATTACTTGGACGCCAAAAAAGTTAGGGTGAAGTCCATCTCTGGCCAGGAGTGCCTCGGGGTCATGATGGATCTGAGCGTGGTGGATGATTTCAACGTCTTTTTGGTAATGTTCCATGTCCAGCAAAAAATTGTTGAGCTTAAACGAGTCCTGTGCGTGAGCTGCGAGTTGGCGGAATTGTGGCATGTGTCTGTGGTGCAAGTTGACTACCCTAGGAAGCACGGTTGTCAAGTGCAGTTTCGTGTTTGGTCTGTTGGCATGGACCTCGTGTACCAGTGTATTCATGGCCTCAATGGTCTGTTCCGCACTGCTGTGTTTCAGGTCATTAGTCCCGCAGTGAATGACGAAGTGCGTGATGTTCTGTGGTGCAGCGGCTATCAGTTTCCTTATGTCATTGGTTTTGGCGCCGCTCTGAAACCTAATGTATGGTGCATGTTCTCCGGGAGGAAAGTGATTGTGGATGTGCTTGTATTGACTATCACCTATCAACGCTACATGTGCCAATGAAAGAAGGGGGAGTAGAAGTCAAAAGTAGAAGTCACGCTACATGGCTCACACACCAGGCAAGGACTACCTACTGCCACTTACTTTCACTTGCCGCATGTGCCATCCGTGTTTCCCGCCGCTGGAACCTTGCTGAATACGTAAAAAAAAATACACTCGTTACGCAACTAACATGCAGTAGGAAGGTCAATAATTACCTGAAATTTTGGTCCGAAGAACGTAAAATTGGCTAATACACGCCTCAAACCACCAAGCTAATCAAATGATGATGATGATGATGTCCTCAGGCTGAATGGCACATACCCACGGCGGGGGAATGGCCGATATAACTTGCATTGTCTTCCTCCATTGTTTCAGTAGTGCGATGACGATGGTGGTGCCATTTAGCTAATGAGCAAAGAGCCTTTTTTATGCAACATGCACCTAAGACAAAAATAAAACTGTGATCCTAAATAAAACAAAAAAGAACTGCAAGAAAGGATGTGTGTTATTAATTTTTATAATCGCTGCTCTAAGAACCCGAACAGGTAGTCAGTTTTTGCTGTGGTGTCACTGTCGTCGTCAGTGGCTGTTATGGTCGGAAGGCGGGAATACAGTTGGCGTCAAGGTGGTTGATTATATTGTGAGCTTCATCCTGTGGGACTGAAAAATAGAGCCACCTCCGGGTGATCTAGTTACAGCTCCTTCTCTCGAGAGGTGGGAGACCGTGCTGGCTAGCTCTGACCCCAGAACGCAAGTTTTGGCGGTGGAGTGGGCTGACAAAGTCGTCGAGGGCTATGTACTCTCGACCACTTAACGCGACCTCTTAAGCCAAGCTCTTCCCGGCGAATAAAATGTTTTACAATCAATGTTGTGAGCTTGGAGGAGAAGATTGTGTAAGCACACCCTGGATAGCTATAACAAAACGGGGATTAGACTATTTGAGCCAGGTTCAGTAATTAGGTCGCCCTACCCTAATTCCAAAGTTTCAAAGTTTAGAGTTTCTGTATTCAGCTAATGGCCCTTTTGGAATTGCTTACTTTCGTCCTGCTTTTAACCGTTTTTTTTTTTTGGCTCTTTCAAAAAATAAGTCCTGGGTTGTGTATTACTTTGTGACACCTTGCGCTTATACATCGCATGGATTATTATTTACTTGTTCCAAACAGCTGCATCAAGCCCGCTAGCCAAAGACGTCGGAAAAGGACAGTGGAGCGTGCCACTCGAGCGCTCATGAGAATTGTATGTCCATCTGCACGATTCAGACCCTCTGAATATAAACACTTCCTTATAACATCCGATCTACGACTGTTTTCGGGATGATCCCACCGCGGCTTTTATACGGACGTCATGTCCGTATAACGTTCGAGCCGCGACTGTTTCCGGGATAATCCCAGTGCGGACTTCATACGGATGTTCCAGGAACATCCTGTTAGGAATGTGGGACATGCGTACATTTTTGGGACGTCCTACGGATGTTTGGTGTTGTCTGGGGGGGGTACGTTTTTGAGGAAAGGAAAAACGGTAATAATCTGCGAATATATTCATTGTTGTAGCGAAATATTACAATATTGTCACGTTGTAGTGACGGCAGTCCAGCGGTCAGGAATAGAGCAGCAAGGCTTGCAAACGAAGCTCTGTATTTGGGCTGACTTGTGCCCGCAAAGGAACTTAATCACTCGGCGACAGCGTAAGCAACAAACGTGCTCGTCAGTCGTCGAACAACAAATACCTGCCGATCGCGGCATCGCTCAATTTAAAGCCGGCAAGGAAACTTCCAGATAACAGGTCGAGATCATCTAGACTAATCTGGAAAAACGTAGACGCAGCTCTTTATGGTTGCGATCAATCGAGATTAGTCCGACCGCTTGTCGCGTCACGAACAAAAATGATAACACCCCTTTCCTACGGCCTGAGAGCGAACGAACGGACACTACATTGATACGTGGCAATATAAAAAAATGCGTTAATAAACTGTTTGTTTGTTTATGGGGTTTAACGTCCCAAAGCGACTAAGGCTATGAGAGACGCCGTAGTGGAGGGCTGCGGAAATTTCGACCACCTGGGGTTCTTTAACGTGCACTGACATCGCACAGTACACGGGCCTCTAGAATTTCTCCTCCAAAGAAATTCTAGCCGCCGCGGCCGGGAGTTAATAAACTGTTTGAATGCTTCTGTCCAGAATTCCTGGGTATTATATCGCCGAAATTCAACATGCTATTGCGAGAACTGTATCTTGCACAAAAATATAATTTCGATGGAGGCCAAATTCTAGAGACCCGTGTGCTGTGCGATGTCAGTGCACGTTAAAAGAACCCTAGGTGGACGAAATTTCCGGAGCCCTTCACTACGGCGTCCCTCATAACCTCAGTCGCTTTGGGACGTTAAACCTCCATAAAACAAAATAAAATAAGATCATTGTATGACAACAAAGTGTTTTCCTAGAGCCTCAACAGCGCATCAAGGACGGGATGGAACGGAAACAACAGACAAGCGCTGACCATCAACTAATATTATTTTTTATTTATCAAATTATTTATCTTTCAAAGTGAATACAGAGAGCATTTTCAAAAATCTGCTGGGCCAACAGCCGAATCTAGTAGAGGCCCATATTACGCGTTGACAGAATGCACACAAAGTTCGGTTGTACACGATCAGCAATGATAATGAATGCTCAAGCAAACATGTGTAAATGATCACCAAACGTGCCCTTCAACCTTAGAAAAGAAGAAACATTTAATGCAGAAGAGAAAGTTCCTAGCCCTTTTAGTTTGCAGTGGCACGCTATTCCATACTTTCACTCCATTATACTCAATTATGTGCTGTCCGTAGGCGTTTCTGATTACAGGGTAATTAAAATTTATATTGCTTGCATGCCTGGTATTTCCATTAGGCAACATGAAAATGTGGTTTGAAAGAGGGTATTTATTTCGTATTATGTTATTTACAACTTATGAAAAAGTTTTGCGCCCACAACGGACAGGACGAAGCAAGATGGATGGAAAACTTTATTATGCAAGCGAGTTTGAACCGTGCAAGCAAGAATGAATGAATGAATGAAAAACTTTATTGTACAACAAGTGTTCTTTATCGAAGAGTAGGTGGAGCCCTCAGTCCAGGGCCCCAGCGGCCTTTGCAGTCTTGCAAGCCCTGTCGATCAGCTTGAGCTGCTCTTCAGGCTTCGAGCTGGACAGCGCAGCCTCCCACTGCTCCGGTGTTGGTGTGTTGTTTATCGGCGCTGCCTGCATTTTCTGACAGGCCCATGTAACGTGGTAAAGCGTTGGTGGTGGTGGTGGTGAAAACTTTTAATTACTGAAATAGAGTTTGGGAGCCACAGAGTGGCCCCGCTACATGGTCGGCGTCCCTAGTCCGGGACACCGCATGACAATGCCCCGTCTCTAGCCCGTTTCACCAGAGCCCTTTGGGACTCAAGCGAGGAGCAGTTGAGAAGGGCAGTCTCCCATGCCTCTCTGGAAGGGGTAGGGGAAGGGGGGAGGTAGGGATTTTGAGTACATGCCCACACCATGTGGAAGATATCACAGGTCTCCCCACAGTGTGGGCATCGCCCATCCGTGTTAGGATCGTAATGCTTTAAGATTGCAGGACAGAGTAGAGTACCTGTCTGCAGGCGCCTTAAAGTTCGCTCCTCCGTCTTACTCAGCCCCTTTGCAGGGGCCGGGAAAAGGCGGTGGATGTCGCTATAATGCGTTATAATTTCCTTGAATCGCAGCAGCGGCTGGTTAGTCTCCGAGCCAGAAGAACTGGGATGAGGAGCCCGGTGAGTAAGCGCTCGGGCAGCCGCGTCAGCGGCCTCATTACCTCGTAAGCCCTGGTGGCCAGGAGCCCAAATGATTCTTTTGGGTGTTGGATCAGTGGCAGTCCGTCTTAGAATACAAGCAGCTAAGGGGGAGATCTCCCCTGCCAAGTAATGATCACATGCTTTTCGGGAGTCCGTAATGATGATTCTCGAATTGGCGTGGGCGGCAGCAAGCGCTATCGCTACTTCCTCGGCTCGCATTGAATTCGGGGCTCGAAAAGAGAGTCCATCAACGTGCATTTCCTGGTGAACGACAGCGGCCGTGTAAAATCCCGTGGGCGATGGGCCTGCTACGTCTACATAATATACACCAGGTCGGGAGCCGTGTTGTCTCTCAAGAGCCCGAGCCCGCGCTTGTCGCCTGTTTACGTGCATGTCGGTGTCCATGTTACGGGGGAGCGGGGAGACCCAGAGCATATGGCGCCACAGTACTGGGATACGCTCCGCCTCCTCTGGAGTGAAGTCGTGTTGGATGTGTAAGCGGTTTAGCAGGCGGCGCCCAGGGGCCGTCTGCATGAGCCGCGTGTATTGGTTCACGAGGTGGGCCTCCCGCAGCTCCTGGTAGGAGTTTAGCACCCCCAATGCCTTGAGTTTGGCATTAGAGGTAGCCACCGGGAGATCCAGGGCTCGCTTAGTTGCCTTGCGGATGACGGCGTCTATTCGCGCCTCGTCTTGCTTAGTAGTGCGGAGATATGGCACGGCGTAGAGGATCCGGCTAGTCACGAAGGCATAGACGAGCCGAAGCGCGTCCCTGCCCCGCAGACCGCTCCGCTTGTTGGAAACGCGGCGGATCATGCGCCCTACCTGTTCGCCTACTCTCTTGAGTTTCAGAATGGTGGAGTCCGGTCTAAGTCTGTGGTGAATGAAAAGGCCCAGAATACGGAGCTCCTCCACCTCTCTAACAGGACCTCCTGACAGAGAGATGTGAATTGCTGTCCTATCCTTTGGGTTCGCTCTGACATGCAAAAGCTCTGATTTCGCTGGAGCACATTGGAGCCCACAGTCAATACCATACGCATCGACTATGGAAGCGGCCTGCTGAAGGCGGGCCTCCATGTCCCCAAGGCTCTCCTCAGTGGTCCAAATTGTAATGTCGTCTGCATATAACGCGTGTTGAATGCCTTCCACCCGGGCCAGTTGGCTTGGGAGGCGCATCATAGCTATGTTGAACAGGAGTGGTGATAACACCGCTCCCTGAGGGGTACCCCGTGTTCCCATCATGTAAGGGCCGTATTCCTCGCCCTCAATCCGAAGAAAGGCCTGGCGATTAGTCAAGAAATCTCTTACATACGCGTAGGCCCTAGCCCCACAATCGGTAGAACTCAAGTTGGCCAGGATGCTTCCGTGTTTAACATTGTCGAAAGCCCCTTTCAGATCAAGGGCGAGGATGGCTTTGTCATTGTGTTGCATAGTTGTGGGTTGTATTACATCCCTGTGCAGCTGGAGAAGGACATCCTGTGCAGACATGTGGGGGCGAAACCCGAACATGGTGACTGCAAAGAAGCCCTTACTCTCCAGGTATGGAGAGAGGCGATCCCGAACCATCGTCTCCATAAGCTTGCCCGCACATGAGGTCAGTGATATGGGCCTCAGGTTGTCCGTATTCACGGCCTTACCTGTTTTAGGGATAAACGTCACAAGTGACGTTTTCCACTCGGGAGGGAGTGGACGCCCGTCCCAGATCTGGTTGATGTATTCTAATAAATGGAGGTAGGCTGAGTCCGGTAGGTTCGCCAACAGGTTCACTGTTATGTGATCCCGTCCCGGAGCCGTACCCCGGCGCATTTTTGCTAAGGCCGCCTTAAGGTCGTGCAACTCAAAAGGGGCATCAAGTGTTTCATTAGGCCTGCCAGAGTACATGTACTTAGGCTCAGGCGGGTCCTCCGTACGGCAAAGATATCTGTCGCACAGAGTGTCCGCAAGTTGCGCCGTCGTACCTTGATACCCTTGCAGAGCCTGCCGGAGCTGCTTTTGCGTCTCCCCTCTCGTTTGAGAGGGGTCGATTAGACTGCGAAAGAGACGCCACGTCCCCTTCGAGCTCATCTGATGAGCTGCGGCGTCGCAGCGTGCTATCCAATTTGAATCTGAGAGTTCGGCAGCATAGGCTGCAGCTTGCTCTGTGAGTTTGACTATGCGGTCGCGTAATTTGCGATTAGTTTTCTGCTTTTTCCACCGTTTAGTTAAGCTCCGGCGCGCCTCCCACAAATGCAGGAGGTGGGTGTCCACTGCGGGGATCTCTTCGGTGGTTTCTAGTGTTGTGACGTGTTGTTTCTGAATGTTGTATATGTGGTTAGCCCACTCCGTGTAGCCGCCGGAAAATAGGACGGGAGGGATAGTGTTATTTCGGAATTTGTGCCAATCGGTCAGCTTGGCCTGACCCCATTTTTTGCGCGCTGCCTTCGCCATGAGTGTAATCCGGAGAAGGAGGTGATCGCTGCCTAGAGAATCTCCCAAGTTCTCCCAAACAGCCGCTCTAGCATTTTTAACAAGAGAAAGGTCTGGACACGTGTCGCGGGTTACCGAATTCCCCACTCGGGTGGGATACGCCGGGTCTGTGAGCAACGTGAGGCTGAGGGTGGAGATGAGCTCCGCCAGCTTACGGCCTCTTGCCTGTTCGAAGTGGTAGCCCCAATGAAGGCTGGGAGCATTGAAGTCTCCAACGATCACTAGAGGCTCTTTGGCTGCCATTTTTATCGCGCGAAGGAAGATTTCATTAAAAGTTACGCGCGGCTTATGCGGAGGGCAGTATATGTTGAGGATATGTATTGACGGGTCGCGGCGTCTGAGAGGCAGTACCCGGACCATTGTATATTCTTGCTCGGTACTCAAGTCTAAGTCGACCTGAACCCCGGTGTAAGCCTTATTCACCAGGATGCACGTAGAGGGGCCCCCCTGAAAGGTGCTGTAGCCTGATAATTTAGCGTCTATGCCGGGCTCCTGCAGGGCAACGAGTGCCGGCATGTCACCTAGGGACTGCAGGTAGAGCTGGAGGTGTGACCGTTTTTTCCAAGCCCTGAAACTCCTGCAGTTCCATTGGATGATTTGGAATTTTTCAAGGTTTTTATCATTCCTATTAGATGTGCTAGCCATCTTGTTCTATTTATTTACGGGGGAGCGGTCTAGCTCTGGGCGGGAGCCAGCGCAACCCCAGCGAGGGGCCGCACCGACCCAACAGCTGCCGAGCCTGAACCGTGTTCCTTCGCTGCCTGGCGGGAGGCTGTCTTACGTTTGAGGTGAGGGGAATCGGAGCTAGTGGCGTTCTGAATTTGGGTGCTGACCCAGGGCTGCACGGCTTTAAGGACCGAGTCAGTGACCTGGGCCATAAGGGTGTTCACCGCAAGCAAGAGACACACACACAGGCGCAACCACCGCGATTTTCATTTCATACAACAAAAAAAAGGCAAAATCTGCAGTCTTTCGAACAAGGGGGCACTGAACTCGTTGGAGTATGTTATTACACGCAATGCTCTTCACTGCGAAGAAAAAGAATTATGGAATCGATGGCACGTGCTGCCACAACGACCGAAGCAATGGAAACATAAGATGCCGAGTTTTACGAAGAATATCGAGCGCCCTCATTTCCGAGGAAATGCAAATTACTAGTTAAGGTCCTAGTCACATATAATAACTCTAAATTAGCTTTTTATGGTTTTTCTGTTAGGCACATTATTTCTTTACAATGCCGCGCTCACTGGCAACTTTGCGAGGGCCACAGTGCACGGCATCTTCGGTCCAGGCATCCGTGCGGCATACTTACCTGGTGCCGAGGCGTCCTTGGTCAGGATGGAGGAGCCTCCAGGGCGAGGCGTGGGCATTGCACTGCGCCCGCGTTGACCCCTGCCACTTCCTCAATAGAGGCAGATGGGGCATGCAATTTTTGGTAGTGGGGGACTGCGTGCGCGCGTCCCCCCAACCACGTGAAACCTCTAAAATAAGAAATAGCTACCAACACAGACCTAGCGTTGATAAATATATTGCTGAAGAGAGACAAAAAAAATGCTGACGATTATGTTACTTCCTCAGCCTCTTCGCGTGGCCACGGCGGTAGGCACGTTTGACCTTTAGAGCGACCGCAGATGGGCCCCCCGCTTCAAGCCGTCGGGTGGTCGCGACGGTAGTGGTGGTGGTAAAAAACATCTATGGGCAATTAAATTTTTACAGAAAGGTGATTGGGGTAGAACCCTATTGGCCCTTTCCCTTACAATACTAGGTGGAGCCCCTATTCCGGTGCCCCATTGGCAAGCAACGCCGCCCGCGTCCGTTGAACCAAGGCATTTTGGCTCCTTAGGTCTTGACAGCCGAGCAGGGCCGCCTCCCAGTCCTCTCTGGGGGGGTTGGGGCTGGGGGGGGGGGGGGGGTAGATGGGTTTGATTGACACGCCCAAACCATGTGGAAGGTGTCAGCCACCTCCCCACAGAACTGGCACGCGCCATCAACGGATGTGTTGAAATGTTCCATCGAGCGTACGGCCCCGAGCCGGACGCCGTATGGGTGGACGCTGCCTGCACGGGTGATGAAGCGACAGCAGCTGCGGTGGACTCCTCTTCATCCACCCTCCTCACACTACCTCTCCCTCCAGGCACCTCCCCAGAGGCTGCAGAGGAAGCCGCCATTGCACTTGCTATCACCCGCACGGAAGCCCGGTATATTTTAAATGACTCTAAAACTGCGATTCTAAATTTTGCTCGAGGCCGAGTTCATGTCCCTGCTTTTGACATACTGTACTCGCCCGATGCACCCCCGCCCCGCCAAGTGGAGCTGATATGGGTGCCTGAGCACTCCGGCAATACCGGAAACGAGGTCGCCAACCTTTTAGCCCGAGGTTCATTAAACCGGGCTCAGGTGGCCTCGGATCGGGGATTCACGAAGGATCGCATGCACTCATTCAGTGAGCTGACCCAGGCATACAGAGCCTCACGCCAGCTCTACCCCCCGCCCAACCCCTTCCTAGATAAGACACGCAACACTGGCGCAGATTACAAACATACTCTCCCCTCGCCCCTTACCCTAGCCCACTATCATCCCTCCTTCCCCACTCCTGCTTGCGCCCTATGCCCAGAACCCTTCGCTTCTTCTCTCCACATCCTTTCCCTCTGCCCGGCGGACCCTCCCCCGCGGGACCTAGAGAACCTCAAGACTTGGGAGGACTGGGAGACCCTGCTGCGCTCGGAGGACCCGGCCGTGTAGACCATCGCCACCGGCCGTGCTGCCAGTGTTATGGACCTTCGGAACATAAACACTTGAGTGCAGTGGGGTCGTGCGGGGACCCAGGGTCGTGCCCCGAATTCCTGTAGAAATAAAGTTTTTCTCTCTCTCTCTCTCTTGAAATGTTTGAGCACCGCCGGGCACAGTACAGTGTTAGTAAGAATTTTGATGAGGAGGCACTCGTCAGCGCGATCCAGACCCTTACAAGGGGCCGGGTAGCGCCGGTTTTCCTCCTTGTAGTAATCGGTGATTTGTTTGAATGTAAGGGCCAGATTGTCTGATTGGGAGTACCCTTCCAAGGACAGGGAGATAGCCCGAGGAGAGAGTGCGCGGGCGGCCTGATCGGCCTGTTCGTTTCCCTGGAGTCCCTGGTGACCGGGGGCCCAAATCAGGTTGCGTGGAGTTAGATCTTCGCATCGACAGCTATATTCCAGTATGCGCCAGGCAAGCGGGGGTGGTGGTGGTGGTGGAAACTTTTATTGCCAATGATGTAAATCGTGGGGGCGAAGCCCCCTACATGACACTTGGATGCCTCCTCAATGTGAGGAGGAGGCACCTTTACAACGCGAAGGATAGCCCCTGGAGCGCAATCCTACTGTGAGCGCTGGAGATGATCCGGCGCTGGTCTTGAGCGGACGAGCTGGTCAGAAGAGACTCCCAGTAAGACTCCGCCGCGGTTGGTGATGGGGGATGAGGGAAGGTGGGGCATGTGAGGAGGGTGTGTAAGAAGTCTCCTGGTTTGCCGCAAAGTTTGCATGATGACGGGAATTGGTCTGAGTATCGGGCATGCAGCAGTATTGGGTATGGAGCAGTTCGGGTTTGTAGTTGTCGCCAATGTGCAGCCTGCGGTATGGTGAGGGATGGAGCTGGGGGTGCGTATTCCCTTCGTTTGTCTCGGTAGTACGAGAGAATATCACGGAAGGAGAGCAGGCGCTCCGAGGCTCGTAGAGGGGGCTCGACTCCTGCCCGGAATGTGAGACCTCGGGCTAGGGAATGAGCCTCCTCGTTGCCAGAGAGGCCAGCATGTGCTGGCGTCCAGATGAGGGTGATGAGGCGCCGGGGCTGCCAGAAACGTAGTAAACGAGCAGCGGTGCTGGATATGTAGCCCTTCGCATAATTTAAAATTGCAGATTTGGAATCGGAGATAATTTTTGTGGCAGATGTAGAAATGAGAGCAAGCGCGATGGCTGCCTCTTCTGCCTCTGTGGTCGAATTTGGTAATGATTGAGCTGGAGGTTAGAAGCTTTGCATTATTGTCGGCTACCGCCAGGGCCATACGGGAGCCTGTCGTATATTCCGCTGCGTCCACGTAGACCACCTCATGGTCCTCGCTATACTGTTTGTGAAGGGCCCGAGCCCTTGCTACTCTGCGTTCCCTGTCTCGCTCAGGGTGCATGTTCTTGGGGATGGGGGTTACGTTGAGGTTAGAGCGGAGGGTAGCAGAAAGGGGGACCCCCTCGGTAGGCTCTGTAATTGGGGTCAGGCTCAACTGGGACAATAAAGTACGACCAGCCTCTGAGCTGGATAGACGGGATAGTTGTGCCATAAAGGTAGCTTCTTTTAGCTCCTCAAAGGTGTTGTGTACACCTAGTCTGAGAAGTCGGTCGTTTAATGTGCTGGGGGGAAGACGTAGAGCCGTTCTCGTGCAACTACGTAGGAGCGCATTAACCCGGTCTCTCTCCTTCTGTTTGAGGGGTAAGTATGGAAGGGCATATGTTGTGCGGCTTATGATGTAAGCCTGGGTGAGGCGAGTCGTGTTTCGCTCGCGTAGGCCAGCCCTGCGGTTCGCTATGCGGCGAATCAGTCGAGTGGTGTGTTGAGCGTGTGTTTGAAGTGTCTTTATGACTTCTCCGTGCGCACCGTGGGAGTGGAGAACCAGTCCTAGCACGCGGATTTTGTGTACTAGTGGGATGGGATGGGTACCTAGGGCGAGGGAGATGGGTGCATTGGCTGAATCGTGTTGCTTGGGCCAGTAGAGGAAAAGCTCCGATTTTGAAGGGGAGCAGGTCAGGCCACGCTCCTGTACATATGCGTCGATGGTGGTTAGTGCCAATTGTATGTGTTCTTCTATTTCGGCATCGCTGCCATGGTTTGCCCAGACAGTGATGTCGTCGGCGTAGAGGCTGAAATGGATGTCGGGAATTTGAGCTAGCTGTTGTGGTAAGTGAAGAAGTGCTATGTTGAATAAAATAGGGGAGAGGACGGCTCCCTGGGGCGTACCTCGTGCTCCCAGCATGATGCCTGGTAGGCTGTGGTCGCCGAAGGTAAGCGTGGCTGTGCGGTGGCTGAGGAAGTCTCGGATGTAGTTGTACATCCTGGCGCCGACTCCCAGGGTCGTAAGGTTTTCTAGGATAGCTGAGTGTGTAACGTTATCAAATGCCTTAGTGAGATCCACCCCCAGGATAGCTTTAGTGTCGGACGTCTGTGACTCGAGAATGTGATGTTTTAGCTGCAAGAAGACGTCCTGTGTGGAAAGCCCTGGTCGAAATCCAAACATGCTAGTGGGCATGAGATTGTTGCTTTCTAGGTATTGGCAAAGCCTGCGCTGGAGTACATGCTCCATGAGTTTGCCAACAGAAGATGTGAGGGAGATGGGTCTGAGGTTAGAAGTAAGCAGAGGTTTGCCAGGTTTGGGTATGAAAATGACTCTTGCCTCTTTCCATTGTGGTGGGAGGGTTCCCAGTCGCCAGCACTCATTAAAGTATTCTGTAAGTGCAGCAATGGATTGTGCGTCGAGATTCCTGAGAGCCTTGTTATGTACCCCGTCTGGGCCGGGGGCTGAGGAGGTGTTAAGCGTCTGGAGTTCAGCCTGGACCTCTGCTTCTGTAATGGGTTGGTCAAGCTGGTCGTTAGGGGGGCCTGCATAACCAGGGTGGTGTGCAGGAGGGTATGTGGGGAAGTATTGATTTCGAAGGTCTTGGAGGAGGTCTGGTGGAGGTATATCTGAAGTATGTATGAGTTTGGTGAGGGCGTGTCTCTGGCCAGTCTTAGAGTGAGTGGAGTCTATTAAGTGCCGAAAAAGGTTCCAGGTCTGAGGCACACTCATATTTCCATCAAGCTTGTTGCAGATAGATTCCCAGTTCTGACGTGAAAGTTTCGCTGCGTGTGTTTCTATCTCTTTGTTAAGGCGGGCGAGGCGACGCTTAAGTGTCCGGTTCCATCGCTGCCTTTGCCAGCGGCGCTCTAGGCCTGTTTTAGCCTCCCATAAATGTAGGAGGCGGGAGTCAATTGTGTCGCTTGGGCAGCCTTCGGGTAGAGTACAAGTTACGGATCGGACATCGCTTTTTAGCTGCTCGGTCCATGCGGTGATGTCCGTGATGGGGACGAAAGTGCGTGCTGTTCTACATGAGCGGAAAGAGTCCCACTTTGTAAGAGTGGAGCCTCTGAGAGGCCTGCGATGTAGTTGAATGTGTAAGAGAATCTCGATGATGAAATGGTCACTACCAAGATTCTCTTGTGTGTTGCACCATGTGGCGTGAGGGAGGCGATGTGCGAACGTGAGGTCTGGCGTAGTGTCTTTACAGACACTGTTTCCCGTGCGTGTAGGAGAGGTGGGGTCTGTGAGAAGGGAGAGACCGGCTTGTTGGGCTGCTAACCATACCCGACGTCCTTTCAGTGTGTCGTGTGGGTAACCCCAGGCTGTATGTGGGGCGTTAAAGTCTCCCACGACGAGTAAGGGGCACTTGTTGGCTATGCGCTTCGCGAGCGTAAAGAGGCGTTCGAAGTTACCTTGAAGGCACTTAGGGTGGCTATAAACATTTAGGATGAAGACACTGTTCGCTCGAGTGTGTTGCGGCACAAGCTCAATATAAAGGTGATCAATGTCTTCAATCACTATGGAATGGGAGATGGTGGTGATTGAACGACGAACCAGAAATGCTACCCGAGGGGGTGTGGGGGATGTGGGCAGAACAGGAGCATAGCCGGGTAGGGTGAGTGGGTTTGAGGGTTCCTGCAGGGCAAGGATGTCGGGTCCTGCAGCGCAGGACAGCAGTTGGTGGATTACGTGACGCTTGTGACCAAATCCCCGGCAGTTCCACTGCCAGAGTGTAAGATTACGGAGTGGAACTGCCATCATGACAATCTATAGAGGAGGGAGCTGTAACGGGGGGTTGGGAGCCCTGAACTATGGTAGGGATATGGTTGGTCTGTTCCTCCGGTGCTTTGGGCTTCTTGCGTCTGTTTGGTGTGGGGTCACGCTTTGGGAGTCGGGACTCAAGATCGTTACGGAGTTCACAGAATCCTTGAGTTAGCACATCGAATCGGTGGTTAAGAATAGCGTTGTCTTGTGTTATGCGGATTACTGCGTCTTTGATGGGTGTGTATTCCTCGTTGATGCGAGTTATAGCTTCCTGCAGTTTTGCCTCAAAGCGAGCTGCAAATGATTCAAGCAGGGTTGGTATGTTGTTTAGTGAGATGGGTGTGGAGGGAGAGGGCGTTGTGCACGGAGGTGAATTTGTAAAGGGATCAGTGTCAGCCTCCATTGCTAGCAAATCAGGAGAGGAATTAGGCTCGGAGTGGGAGGACGAGGTATCGGCGGTAGGCGGGTTGGGAGGAGGAGTTTGGGATGTGGTAGGAGTGGGAGCAGGCGGAAGGGTAGAACCAGCGGCAAGAGCACTTATCTGGGCTTCCAGCTTGGCGATGTGTTGACGCAAGGCGGCGGCTTCTGCTCGGGCTACTGTAGCTTCTGCTTTAGCCGCTGCTGCCTCCTCCTGAGATTTTGCCAGGGCTTGTTGTAGACTGGGTTCTGCAGGCAAGGATGTCATGTGCCTGTGTGAAGAGGCGGAGGTGTCCCAGACTTGTTTCAACGGCACTGACCAAGCTGGTTTGTTTTGGTTGGGCTGTGGGAGTCCGGATGACAAATGGGGAAAATTTTCTCTGGATAGGACCAAGTCGTGCTGCTGCGTTTGTGGGTGGTTTGGCAGTTTCCGTGGCTGGTTGATGTTGCGTCCCTGGCAGGATCCCGTGCCTGTCAGGTGTGGGCCCTCGCACAGAATGCACTTGGGCGTGCAAAGTGTGTCTTCTTGGGAGTGTTGTGTTCCACAACGGGGGCAGATATTTGTCTTGGGACTCGGGAATACGTCGTGGCGGTGACCCGGCTGTCTGCAGTTAGTACAGGCATCCGGACTGCCACGGTATGGGGTGCAGCGGTGGATGGCTCCCATGTATTTGATGGAGTGAGGTACTGTGGTTTCGTCGAAGGTGATCAGGATGGAGTGTGTCTTTCCCATGCGTCGTGCTGCTAGAATGGTGTATTCAGGATTTCTTTTCACCAGGTCGTGGTACAGTTGCGTCCGCGTCTCGTCGTCATAGGCGTTCGTGATGACTCCTCTGGTAGCCCCCGGTGGTGGTGCTACGTATGCCGCGTAGGGATATGTTTTGCCTTCGATGGTGAGAGAGGTCAGCGTCTTGAGAGTCTCGACTGTTGGGAAATGTGTGGTTGCCATGGTGAAAGTATTCTTTGTCTGGTGGACGCGCAGGCAGAAGTCGTCCGGTGGAATGATATCGAGCTGGGTCTGCACTGTCTTCAAGAGCCGGGGTGCTGGGACATCTAGGAGTCGTAGTTCACCTCGCGGGCGAACAACCCTGGTGACCCTGGTGTAAGGGCCAGATTGTCTGATTGGGAGTACCCTTCCAAGGACAGGGAGATAGCCCGAGGAGAGAGTGCGCGGGCGGCCTGATCGGCCTGTTCGTTTCCCTGGAGTCCCTGGTGACCGGGGGCCCAAATCAGGTTGCGTGGAGTTAGATCTTCGCATCGACAGCTATATTCCAGTATGCGCCAGGCAAGCGGGGGAGCCCAGCCCAACTCGTAGTTCCGAAAGGCCCCTCGCGAGTCGGTGATGATGTGTTTTGACTTGGGATTCGTGAGAGCCAGAGCAATGGCAATCTCCTCCGCGTGTGTTGCGCTGTAGGCTTTGAAAGTGAACCCGTTAACTGTGTTTGTGTTGTGTACGACTGTGGCTGAGTACCACCCCCCGTGGTGTGGGCCGGCAACGTCCACGTAATACACGTGTTCTTGGTTACCATGGTATCGCGCCAACGCTTCCGCGCCCGCCTGGCGACGACTGCTATGGTCTTCTCTGGGCATGTTGCGGGGAAGGGGTCGGACCCGGAGGGCGCGTCTCCAGGGTTCTGGCACTCTCTCCCTTTCCTCAGTGTGGCAGTCATGTAGGCACGCCGCGCTGCAGCTGCCGTCGCTACCGCGTGGAGGCGCTGTTGCGCTGCTCCCTCGCCAGGTGTGGGGGAGAGGGGGGAAAATCGGTATAAAGCACGTTCGCTTGCTACGAGGAGTATCTGTTCTCGCTTCGGCGAGCGCGGCTTCGGCCGCTTTTTTTTGAGTAGCGTCCGCTCCGGCGGACGCAGTTGTTGCTGCGACGCGCGTCTTTTCTTTCCTTTTTCTCTTTCCTCTGATCTTTTAACGCTCCTCTATCTGCACGTGGCAGCGGTGGTGGCTTGGCTAGAGCCAGTAGCAGGCCCGTGCAATTTCCTCTTCATCCTTCTCTCAGTCACAACAACAACAACAACAACAAGTATCTGTATCTGTCCTCGCTTCGGCGAGCGCGGCTTCGGCCGCTTATCTGATTTTTTCAGCAGCGTTCGCTCCGGCGGACGCAGTTGTTGCTGCGACGCGCGTCTTTTCTTTCCTTTTTCTCTTTCCTCTGATCTCTTACCTCTCCTCTATCAGCATGTGGCAGCGGTGGTGGCTTGGCTCGAGCCAGTAGCAGGCCCGTGCAATTTCTTTTTCATCCTTCTCTCAGTCACAACAACAAATGCTACCCGGACTTGCAGCAGCCAGGTAGCAATAGCAAAACACTTCGATCCGAACACAGATGGGCGCTGCCCGCACTGTGGAGAGATCTGCGATATCTTTCACATGGTGTGGGCATGTACTCAGAATCCTCACCTTCCCCCCTCCCCCACCCGAGAGGCATGGGAGACTGCCCTCCTCAACTGCTCCACACTGGAGTCCCAAAGGGCTCTGGTCAAGCGGGCGCGAGACGGGGCCTCGTCGTGCGGTGTCCCGGACTAAGGATACCGACCATGCAGCAGGGTTTTTTTCTTTACCCTCAAGCTCTCTTTGATTAAAGTTTTTCACCACCACCACAACGGGCCCAAGAGACCGATGAAAAGCGTGAATAGCGGCTTGCCAAACGGCGAGCTCAGTATGCTGCTAGACGGGCGCGCTGTGCGCTGTGCTTACGCAACCTACCAGGTTTAACCGAAGCTCAACTTCAGCTAATTTTTCGATAGATTAAAGCAAAGAATTCGAGCAAGACAAGAATGTACAATTACAGACAACTTGTTATTTTTCACACATATTCCTTCTTCAAGAAACGCTCCACTAACAGTTCTTGTTGTCATGAAGGAAGCTTTGTGGACGGAGAAATAGATGGATACATGCTCGACTTGCTGCACCAATGTCTGGTTCTCAAGGACGAGGTCTGCGCAAGTATTTCGCGAGGTTGTCACAACTGTGGGAGCCGTTACGAGCGAGAGGAACGGGATGTTCTCCCGCATAAGTGGTAAGATATTCCCGCTTGTCTTTATATCTGCATTAAAGATACAGTGAGGGGAGCTATATTAATATTTTTTATAGCAAAATCTGATAGTTCGGCATTTCACGGCTTTGTTGCCACTTGGCCGGCAGCGAAAGATGCATTTATTTCTAAGAAATTTGGATTCGAAGTTGAAAAAGTTTTTCCCGCCGCTTTGATTCGGGACTCTCTTATGACGACAAAGGACTAAGTGACGTAAAACATGACGTACACATGACGTACACATGACGTAACACAGACTCCGTGATTTCTGGCAGCCAGCAGTGCGGCCTAGCCGCAGCCGAAAAGAAAGCCACCGGCGGCCGCACGTTGAAGGCATCTATCGGCTATTGGGTCCGTCGCTACCGTCGCTTCGTTTACGTTTGCACCGGCGTTTTGCCAGCGTTACGATGGAGCCCGTTCTCGAAGTAGTCAACAAAGTTCTCGAAAATAGACACCTTTAGCATACCGTATACCTTGTTACCGTTTGCGGAATACCGGGAGCCCGCCTACCGCCGGGGAGCAGGCGCTGATTGGTCCCGATGCTGCAGGCGCGCGCGTAGCTGCCGGGTACGTGGCGCCATCTGGCGATGTCAAGGAGATTTGCGCATGCATTGGCTACACCTCAGTGATTCGTGCCTTCTCATGTCCCAGTGTTCTAAGAACCATTGGTCCTAGCAACACTGGCCGCATTTGTTTTTCCAGTCTCGGACTACTTGCTGACAGGTCTCGGCTTCTGCTCTGACAGGAAACAGCCTCATGGTCACATGACCTACTTGCTGCCATAGGCTGCTTTCGAACTCGGCGCTAGAGCCGGGCTCCCCCTTGGTTACCGTACAAGGACGCTAGCTGTCATCTGCTAGCAGACGACGCAAGCCACGGCCACCACGACGCCGATGCAACGCCGTGCGCTCGATCATGATGCTGAGTCGATTTAAAGACTGTACTGTCAGCTTAGCGTAGATGCATTACAGGACTCAGCTTCGGAGGTATGCTCGCCGCTACTGCTTGCGGGGAAGTTCGCACAAAGTAGCCCAACTCGTTGCGGATAGGCAGATAGACGAAAGCCTTCGCAAAAATGTTGACAACAAGCTCTATAGCTGTCCAGTATACGAGTGGTTCACCTGCGATGCTTTCAGGTAAGCGTACAGACAGCATGTGGCAAAAAAAAGCGAACAAGAACCTCTTGACGACACGAGCAAACAATACGCGCTCGCAGCTCCGAACGCGTGTCCGTGTGCGGTGGATTTCAAGAAAATAATCGAAGATGCAAGAACAAAAAGTCTTGCGATGGCTCAGAGAGGAGCTACGGAGCTCATGTGAAGGTCTAACGCATGATATCGACCTCCAGGAACACGAAAAGCACTCAAAATGCACACAGAGTCTAACTTAATATGGCTGCCAGCGCGGCGCGCAGCTATCGTCTGCTGCCTTCTCAGTAGCCCCAAGCAGCCCGCGGACTGCCATAGGCTAAAAACGAACGCGTTGCTATGGCGATGCAGTCAAGTGGGCGGAGCTTTCGGGCTGCCCGAGAAAAACAAATACCGGACTCGAGTCCACAAGTAGTCCCGGACAGTACGGGACTGAAAAACAAATGCAGCCACTGTCTTGTCCTATGACGTCACCACGCTTGTACTTGCGAGTTTGGCATGTGGCGGCGATACCTGCAGTTTGGTTCTTGCTCTTTTCTACGTTACAAGAGCTTTGTTGTCAGAATGAGTGGCGTTTTTGTAATCAGGAGATGGTATTCTGTCGATACAAGCCAACTTTAAAGGGACAGTGAGGAGAGCACTATTAATATATTTTTTTATAGCAAAATCCGATAGTTCGGCATGTCATGGCTTTGTTGCCACTTGGCCAGCAGCGAAAGATGCATTTATTTCTAAGAAATTTGGATTCGAAGTTGAAAAAGTTTTTCCCGCCGCTCTGATTCAAACTTGGGATTCTCCTATGACGACACAGGACTGAGCGACGTGAAACATGACGTCAACAAGACGTGACGCAGACTCCGTGATTTCTGACAGCCAGCAGTGCGGCCTAGCAGCAGCCGAAAAGAAAGCTACCGCCGGCCGCACGTTGAAGGCATCTATCGGCTATTGCGGCCGTCGCTACAGTCGCTTCGCTTACGTTTGCACTGGCGTTTTGCCAGCGTTACGATGGATCTCGTTCTCGAAGTCGTCAACGAAGTTGTGGCAAATAGACACCTTTAGCATACCGTGTACCTTGTTACCGCTAGCGGAATACCGGGAGCCAGCCTCACGCCGGTGAGCAGGCGCTGATTGGTCCCGATGCTTCAGGCGAGCGCGTAGCTGCCGTGCACGTGGCGCCATCTGGCGACGTCAAGGAGATTTGCGCATGCATTGGCTGCGCCTCAGTGATTTGTGGCTTCTCGTGTTCTAGTGTTGCTAGAACCATTGGTTCTAGCAACACTGTTTTGTCCTATGACGTCATCACGCTTGTACTTGCGAGTTTGGCCTGTGGCGGCGATACCTGTATTTTGGTTCTTGCTCTTTTCTACGTTACAAGAGCTTTGTTGTCGGTATGAGTGGCGTTTTTGTAATCAGGAGCGGGTATCCTGTCGATACAAGCCAACTTTAATTTCTCCTCAGTGTCCCCCAAGGAGAAAACGTCTCTGAAGATGCCCCCAAAACGCAGGAAAAAGGACTAGAGTAAAATAAAGTTTTCCCTTCCTTCCTCAGTGTCCCTTTAAAGTCCCCACCCACCCAGCCACCCTGGCAGGTAGCATCGTTTCTGGCACAACGTTGTCAATGCAAAAGTATATGCAGCGCACATCGGTTGCCACCGCCACGTAGCTTAAAGCACGATTGAGGGGACCACTCTTCCAAGAGTGCGCCTTCCCTCTGGTTCAGGTGTCCACGGAGATGTGTGTGACACAGATACTGCTCATTTCCTTTCCTCAAAAAGGAATTTACAAATTTTAACCTCTGCTTTCCAAGCATAAATGGTAAAGTAAAATGGTTTTTGAGGAAAGGAAATGGCGCAGTATCTGTCTCACATATCTCGGCGGACATTTGAACCACGCCGTAAGGGAAGGGAGGAAGGTGGGAGTGAAAGAAGAAAGAGAGAAAGAAGTGCCGTAGCCGGAATAATTTCGACCACTCCCCCGTAGTGGGTATGTGCCATTTTATTGAGGCCAACCAACCAATTTCGACCACCTGAGGATATTTAACGTGCACTGACATCGCACAGCACACGGGCGCCTCTTGCGTTTCGCCTCCATCGAAACGCGGCCGCCGCGGTCGGGTTCGAACCCGGGTACTCCGGCTCGGTAGACGAGCGTCCGCTCTATTGGTTTCGCAGCTGTACCGAAAAAAAAATACCGAAGACACTTTGGAAATTCTGAAGTGTGCTTGGCGAAACCCTTGTGGTCAACCCACTGCCGCTTCTCCGAACCGCTTGGCGCGGAATGACCGGGCCGCTTCGGAGCCATGTGTCTCACTTACTCGACTGCAACGAGACGGCTGGCGAATGAGCGGGGGTGTAGCTGCCACCGCCGACGCGCGTGCGCTTGTTCTACCGCTACCGTGTGACGTCACGGTTGCTATACACAGCTGCGCCCCATACCGGCACACCGGTTGCTGAGGGGAGGAAGTTTCGCTTTTACATTCTCCTTTCCAAGCTCCCGCTACGGACAACTTCTGCGGTTCCGCGAAATCCTAATTCATTATTGCTACAGCCACCGTCTCTACCCGGCACCTGCCAAGGGGCTGAGTAAGGCGGAGGAGCGAACTCTGCGGCGCCTGCAGACAGGAACCCTTCTCTGTCCTGCAATAGCAAAACACTTCGATCCGAACACAGATGGGCGCTGCCCGCACTGTGGAGAGATCTGCGATATCTTTCACATGGTGTGGGCATGTACTCAGAATCCTCACCTTCCCCCTTCCCCCACCCCCACCCGAGAGGCATGGGAGACTGCCCTCCTCAACTGCTCCACGCTGGAGTCCCAAAGGGCTCTGGTCAAGCGGGCGCGAGACGGGGCCTCGTCGCGCGGTGTCCCGGACTAAGAATACCGACCATGCAGCAGGGTTTTTTAACCCTCAAGCTCTCTTTGAATATTAAAGTTTTTCACCACCACCACCACCGCGACGGCGACGGCTACGGCGATGCCACGAAACGCAGAAACGGGCGCCAAAGAGCTGCGCTCAAAAAATTTGATCAATATAGCCTGTAAGTGGTAGCCCCCGATGCGTAGCAGTATCTTAAATGGCAATGAAAAAGAGAAAAGTTTATAATTTTTAACACAGATATGTCCAGCAACCCCGGGTTTCAAATAGGAAGCAAGCTGAAGCAAGCTTAGAGCACAAAGTATCAATGTGCTTTTGTCAATTAAGGTTGATGTCTAAGGGTGCACCGAGGCATTTAAAGGCTTCAACTTGCTCAATTGCAACGTTATCAAAGCAAGTATGCACATTAGTATCTACGAGATGCTTGTGTCTTGATCTAAGCAGCATATAATTCGTTTTAACAGCATTCATTGTCAGTTTTTTAGCTTTAAAACAAGCGGAGATGTGACAAAACTCGTTTGTCTTCGACTGAATTTCAGTTGCAGTGCTGCCTGCAAAAACTACTGCGGCGTCATCAGCGTACATCACCTGGAATTTGTCAAACATAGGGGGAAGTCGTTAACGTAAAGGGAAACTAACGCAGTGCCTAAAACTGAACCTTGGGGAACTCCGGTGCAAACATATTTTTGAGATGAGTTCAAGTGTTTGAGGTGAACAAATTGTTTCTGTTGGCGATAGCGCTTGTCTCATGTTGTTTCCATTTCGTGCTGTTCTTGTTGCGCTGTTGAGACAACATAAATACTTACCAACTCATCCAAATTTCAGCTTTACTCAGTGTGTTATCCTATGTCTCCATGACATCAGCGCCTATTAGCACGCATCTGGCTCTCGAGTCGACGATTTCAGCGTTGGAGTTTCACTAGGCAGCCTTTCTCTAGTGTCTTTTAATCCCACATATTTTAATCCCACACAGGGACTCCTCAGCGCAATGCATGGCAAGGGTTCTCTAGCATCACACAGCTGTTGTCAGCCGTTTATTATACACGCAACATTCGTCTGGGTTAGGACCTCGGATGGACATATCGCACGTAATGAGCATCGTCATCAATACTGAGAGCTTCACTGTCGTATTTTGCTAATGAGTCAACATTTACCGCAGCTAAATTATCCCAGTAATTCACTTTTACTGCTGGATATTCCACACGCATGCTTGTACGCAGTGACTTAGAATCATGTTTTATGATGGCGCAAAAAAAAAACAGTTTGGTGGTAATCGCACTGCTGTCGTCGGAACAGGACAATAACGTTTGCTCAGTGTCCAGTGAAGAAAGCTCAGCGGTCTAGCTTGTCGGCTGATAGAAGCTCCGCAAAAAAACGTTTCGGCCTATCTCTTCCTCGAAAGTAGGTGAAAGCACAAAAAGTATTGCACGGGTAGCATAGAAAAAATTATCCGGGGTTTAATTACGCTTAAACCGATGTGTTACGTGCGACAGCGCGGTGGTGTAAACGGTCACGTCACACGATACGTTGCAGCAACCATATGGCGCAAATCAAAAAGCCGTGAACTACTTTTTAGGCAGTGGACCAGGACAAATTTTTGATAATGACCCGGGTCAGATTTGGATTACGCGTGTCGAGCACGGTCAGTTATGGTTGGACATCAGTTTTCGTCCAAATCGGCCAAAGTCAAATTTCGGGGGCGACCTGGACCAAATTCTGCCGCTTGATGTCAAAGTTGCTATGGCAACGATCTCTGCACAAGCAAGATGCGCAAGAAAGATTTTTGCTCGGCTCTGACGATCGTTTGAGTGCTTTCACGCTAAAATTGTAGGAGGGCCAAGCTCCCTCGGATTTTTCTTTTTTTTTGGCGGGGGGGGAAAGGGGTGCGGGGGGTGGGGGAGGGGGCTCGAGCCCTCCAGTCCCCCCGCAGTCGGCGCGTATTCACATGAGGTTGTTTAACGTGCGCTTACGTCGCAGAGCACAGGGGCGCGTTTCTTCATTCTGCCTCCATCGAAATAAGACCGCCATGGTCGTGGTCTAACCCACTAACTTGAGATCAGCAGCCGAACGACAGAGCCATTGAGCCACCGCTGCGGGGTTGAATGATTAAATGTATCTGTTTAATTTGTGTGTGAGGATGCGTTTTTTTTCTCCGATGTCTGCGTTTTATTTATTTGTCTAAATAGGCAATAAAAAAAGCCGTTCCAGTGACCGATGGCCAAAGCGTCAGCCGATGTGCCATTATGCCTGAGGACATCATCATCATCGTCAGCCGAGCAAAACCTTCTAGATTCACGCTGGCTTTATCCAGATGGCGTTATCTTCATAATATTTCTGTCACATATAACTATACCTTATGAACGATGATTCGTCTCTGTCTTGCCTTCAGTTTCGCCTCCAATTTAAATATGATTTCGGGAAGTAAGATCGCCGGCACAACACTCCGTCCCTAAAATTTCAGGGGGCACTTTGGCTCTCTGAAGTGCTGCAAGGCGAAAGCCTTTCCTGGAGCACTGTTTGGCATTGACTGCGAGACTGTTTGTGCTGTACTAGTGCTTTATTTGACTACACATTACAACTGCACACTTTGACTGCTTCTCTCCTTGGATGAGTTCGGTTGTATCCATGGCTCTGTTCGCAGTAATGAGGTATGTGAAGTGGTCACGCACGGACGCCTTACGCCCCCTGTCGGAGCGGACGACAAATATTTTATTAGTTGTCGTCTGCTCCAAAAGGGGGCGTCAGGCGTCCGTGGGTGACCTCATTACTGCGAATCCGCGCACTCTGACGTCATAACCATTTCGACCAACTGAAAAGCGTGACACCTCTGATGACAACCTCCTGTCGATGACGATGAGGCATTAAAGGCCTTCGCATTAAAAACATGAGAACGAACGAACATTCCTCTGTTTCGATGGCAACACTCTTCAACATTTCATGGAGCAGCCAGGATCCTCAAGGTTGTGTTCTACCAAGTATGAACCATTACACTGGTGCCACTTCGAAGAAATACTATAGACAAAGCTTCAAATCTCCTCTCTTCGCAAAGTCCGATATTGGGGCATTAGTGCCTCTGTTAGTGCCTGTTCGGTAGCAAAAGGCGCATTTCTTCTCGCAACTCTGCGGCAGTTTCATTCTTGAGAACTTTAGGTGCTGGCGCGAGTTCCGCGGTCTTGTCGGATGCTCGGAAAGTAATGTATCCTCCTGGGGGTAGAACCAAGACGTCTCTGAAGATGCCCCAAACCGCAGGAAAAACCATTAGTGTAAATAAAGTTTTTCCTTCCTTCCTTCCTTCTTGAGAACTTTACTGTTTGTTTTTAACACTGTAGTTCAAGTTAGATGAACCGCCCTTTATGCTGGGACTGACTGAAGGTGCTAAGTCGCTTTCTCTTGCAAATAACGTGTTTACTTGTTTATACGTCTACCAGATTTGCTTGTCAGAATGCCGCTCTCCACACACGGGGGCTGACCAATACGCTAGTCACAGCCAGGGCGAGGCGGAAATCCGGCTACTGCGACGCTACTGCTGAGAGTCTTGCGTTCTGGTCCCCCTTCGAGCCTTAAAAAACTACTGCAGTTTCTGTCACCGTTACTGCGCTAAGGTTTCTAAATGTCCTTTGAGGACGCTTGGGGACTAAAATGCACTTCATTAGGCATACGCTCTCGGTGTACAACGGCGGCCCCATGGTACGCGTATTGTTACTTCCTAACACCTGTCGTATCCTTACAGCTCCCAGATAGCTCAGGCTGGCTTCATGGCTTTCAGTTTATTTTTACATAGCTGTGTGTTGGTTACATAGGGTACGAGACGTCTTCATGTCTCTACACTTTTTTTGTTTTTTTCTTTATGGGGAGCGAAAGTGCCCTCGGTGTGAATAAAGTTTTGCTGACTTGACACAGTTAGAAATACACAAGGGATCGCGTCCTTTTCGCCGCGTCGTCGCCTGCTGGTTTCGCCGTGTTTTGGAAATGTATGGCAGTTGTGGGGTTGAAAATGGGGGAGATAGACACGTTCTCCCCGTTGAAGCGCGGCTGACAAAGTTCAAAGCCGCGCGGACCCCACCCCGTGGTCGCGAGCGTTACCGAGCGCACGCCGACCACGGCGGGCCTTGCTCTACGGGAACAAAGGAACGACACACTGGCTGACACAAACAAGACATTTATTGCTGCAACAACAATAACGCCAGCTAGCAACCAAAATACAGTGAGGAATCGAGGATGTCCGACTCACCAGCACGGTTACGAGCGAATGTTCGCCCACGGTAGGGCAGAGGGAATAGAGAGCTTTAGAATAGCGTCGTGGCGAATAGGGTGACCCTATCCGCATGCGCTTAGCGTTAGGGGAACGGGTTCACGTTTTCTCTCTATAGAATAGGGTCGCGGATGGTCGCTTTGCGTTGCTTGAAGGCAGCGCCATGACGGCGGGAAACAGAAGCTTTCAGAACAAATAAGTTAATATATATGCTGTACTTTTTTCACTGTGTAAATAAAACGATGCGCAAACTGTTTCAGTTACCAATTACTAATTAGGAAAAGCGAAAAATGATGCAAATATTTTTTTATAATGCGGACATGTTCAATCCGAGCCAAGACTATTCACACAGGAAGAGTAGAGGTAGTAATGGTTTTTTTAATATTTTGCATTGAATATGGAAGGTAAAAGAATTTTTTCTACCCCGGCATCTGCTATTGCTGCTGGAAGCACCTGAGCTGGGGCAGCGGAAATAAAGGATAGCAGGCAGTGTGTAGAAGTGAAAAGAAAGAGGGGAGGGGATAGTAGAAAGGACAGGGGGAGGAGTACACTGACAATAAATCTATTTACATATATACATGATAAATATAAATATAGACAGGTCGCACGCGCGTGAAGGTCTCGTAAAAAATTGCAAACCCTTTTGTGGAGATCAGTAGTTCGAACCTCCCGCGCTTTCTGACGTCAGTCGACGAGTGCTCGCTAAGCCTAGCAGCTCAGTAAACACGGAAGCAATCTGAAAATTCGGCGTGTTTTATCGTTAAAATTTTGTTGTTCGGGCAACTTCAGCCAAAGCGAAAGCCTCGTGCACATTTAGTTTGATGTGAGCGTGAGCCACGTGAGCGTGAGCCACAGAGTAGCGGCAACGACGAATCGGTGATGAAGCGAGAGGGCCCGCATAGGCGGGCGCCGCCATGTTGTCCCAACGTAAAGCGGCTTAGGGGCGCACGCTATTTCGCCGATTTAGCGTTAGCGTCGCCCGCTCACCCAAACACCCAAGGGCCAATAGCGTTCTGCGCATGTGCAGTAGCATCCCGCTATTCCCCTATGACCCAAAGCGATAGGGTGACGCTATACTAAAACTCTCTAATATCTCCGAGGCCTGACGGGACGAGCTGAGGGGAACATGTTTACACACGAGGTCGCCGCCGGCGAAGAGCGGAGCGGCTCGCGAAACGTCCGCGAGCTATCCCGGTGCCGAGCAGAAGAGAGCCCGTTGGTCCCCGCGAGCGCGCAGCAAAGCCATCCGTGGCGCTGGTGTCGCTGCGACGCGAGCGCCCTCCCCTGTTAGTTAAAGTAACCAAACTGAGAAGAGCGCATTTCGGGGGAGCTAACTACAGGGAACTAGTGCGTTGAGGGAAAGCCAACGCAGGGGACGAAGGCGTCCCCACACAGTTTATGGTACATTTTTTTATCAGTTAATCAGCGCTTAAATTATTTTTCGAAGCAGTCGTGGCTTCACTCTCTAATGCTGGACAACGAACATATAGCATAGCAGTTCCAAACTTCCTGCTTTTTTTTCACAAATTAGCGCGAAAGAGAAAAAAATTGGTAGATTTATGGGATAAATATTTTAGTCTGCAATCAATATTAGCAAAGGTACTCTAGTTTTAAACGTTTAAAACAATTAAGCTGGCCACACGTATTCGGAAACATGCGAGAAATTCACAGCCAATTTCGAAAACGCTCACACAGCAGCAAAAGCGTACTTTTTCTTTCCTTTTTTTTCTGGTAGGCGCATAGCTTTTTCCAATGGGTCGAGTATGATGAACATTAATATTTTCTTTTACTTTTATGTTTAATGAGCGTTCTGGAAATAAATATTTATGAGGAGAGTTTCTCCGATCCAAATTAAGTTGCGAGTCAGCGCTTGTGCTGCGCGTCTTTCTTTCGCGTGTCTAGCTATCTTCCTGCGCTGTGAATCTTCCTATGCTGTGGGAGCATCCTCTCTGGATGATTTTCCCTCCAAAAGGTCTTGTTCTATACCTCTGATTTTTCTCATATTTTCTTAAATACATTTTATAGTAAGCGCACTACCAGGATTGGTGTTTTTACCGGATCGTGTCATCCTAATGTAATTTCTAAAAGCTTACATATCTAATTCATGTTGAAGTAAATATTTTTGTAGGCAGGCTACCTAGGTAATCAGAACAGTTTTGGAGGGGGCCGAGTTGTATTATCATGGCATTGAGAAAAGTGTGATCAGAAATTTCTTTTTTTCTATTGGAAAAGGAGAGTTTTTAAGGAATAACCTGCGTTGTGCGTGTAGAATTTAAGAATTGCTCGAAAATATGGGAATTGACGTCTCCTTTGCGCTGTCTCTTTTAGGTTTCACGGTGACAAACGTCTTTTGAGCATTTTCAGAGTGAAATGGCTGTTCATTTTTTTGTCAATGCCCATGTCTTATCGGTGCTTTAATATTTCATCTTCGAAAAACGTAGCGCGAAACACAAGACACAGGTAAGGTGAAGACAGGACACGAGCGCCTTCACGAGCGCCTGTCTTCACCTTACCTGTGTCTTGTGTTTCGCGCTACGTTTTTCGAAGATGCAATTGCTCCGACTAGCCCAGTTTAGCTTACTTGTGCTTTAATATTTCACTGCTGCCAAAATTAATTGAAGGAGCATACAGCCAATCTGGCGCTCTGCAAATTAAATGTTGACCTCTTAACCTGTGAGGAATAAGTGATTGCCAACCAAGTCTGCAGACAGAAAACCACTAATATCATGAAAAGCGAAATGATCTTGTACGTTCACACGTTTCACATTGTATTGAATAGGTGAGACACTTCCTTTGTCAACAAATAAGTGAGAAAATTCTCGCATATACAGCCCTATCTTTTCTCCATTTACTAAAAAAAATTATAAAGTTTGTTGCCCACCTGTGCACAAAACCTTTCTTTGTTTCAAACTGGTGTTGCAACCGAAATTCCTGAAAGGAAGGCCGGCATGTGAAGGATGTGTCAAAAGTGCTGTTTTAATAAACAGCTGTTTGTTCGAATGCCCCACGCCAAATATTGGTTTGGTTTGGTTTATGGGGTTTTAACGTCCCAAAGCGACTCAGGCTATGACGGACACCGTAGTCAAGGCTCCGGAAATTTCGACCACCTGGGGTTCTTCAACGTGCACTGACATCGCACAGTACGCGGGCCTCTAGAATTTCTCCTCCAAAGAAATTCCGCCGCCGCGGCCGCCAAAGATTAAAGTAATTAAAGGAATTACTCCAGAGAAAGGACATCTAACAAATCAACACGTGCTGTTGCTTACCAGAAGTCTATATCTTGGTATTTAACGTTCGCTAGCCTGCATATACTAGCAAGCCATTTCAGGGAGGAAAATCCTGCTTTTCCCCTTTGCCTCTGTCACGTTTCCCCGTTTACCTGCTGCAGCAGCCAAGTGTCTTTGGGCACCGAACCAGAGGTCGCGAGACCAAATCCTGACTGGTGCAGCCTCATTTTGATGGTAAAATAAAAATAAACTCGTGTACTGGGCGAGTTGTTTTGCACGTTAAACAGCCACAGGTTGTTTTAACTAACCTCGAGCCCTCCACTGCGCCGCCGCACGCGCCCGAGATGCAGAACCACGGTTTGTAAAAACAAATATGAAGCCCACGCTGCACCGTGATAGCCCCCATGCAGCTTCGGGGCATTGAACTCCACACAACGTTCTTACTTTTTATCTTTGACTCACGACTCACAGGAGGCGACTCAAAATGACCAGACTCCGCCAGAGGATGGGTATGTCCATAGTGCTACTTTTTTCGAATCGGAAAAGTGCTCGGAAATCTCGGTGAACCAACAAAGGCAGACCTTCATAAACAAACAATGAAGGAAGCAATATACCCAGTAAACCATAAAACGTCACATAGACATCAGCGAGATATTTACGCTGGACATTGACACCTCCATTAGACATCCATTTTAGTACCCTTTACGAAAAATCTACGTACCTACAACATGAAAATTGGGGTCAAGTTCACGTTGTAAGTACGTACTGCAGACATCACGCTTGACATTTATCAGATATTTGTGAGCATGTAACCACGCCCAGTCTACGTAGTCTAGACGTCTATATAAAGAGAACATGACTATACATAGATCGATACCCAGGTGAAAATTTCTAACTGGTTCCAGTCCAACAGTTTTAAGGGACACATTTCCAGTTGTTGCAACTGGAAATTTGTTCCTTAAACCAGTTGCGACTGGAAACAGCTGCAATACGAGATGCAAGTGACACCTGTTACAATTCCAGATGGAACGGAGACCTACTGCATCCCAGCCACAGACTTCCCTATGGAGTCGTCGGGACGTCCAATCACTTCAGCTAGCTCAAATACAGTTGAGTAAGCGAGTACATGGCCATCACGGGAGCCCGAAATACTGCAGATGACTTCCGAGCGCGTCAGTGTTTTAATGCGCTCGGCGCTTTCACTGAATCTTCTCGTTGAGCATAATCGTCAGGTTTACAGCTGCGGTGGCATCAATACTCTTCTGCCGAGCCCAATAAGTCAGGGTTGCTGCAAAAGAAAGCATAATTGTTCACTTTTATAGGTGACAAGAAAATAGCACAGCAACCACAACAAACAAACCCAGTAATTTACGCCACTTTTACCGACGCAAGTCTATGAAGCGTCAAAGGTTGCCCTTGAGGCACTAAAAGGCAGTCGTGCTGAGCGGAGTGTGCTTGCACACGCACTTCGGCACACCATCCGAACGCATGCCCACATTTCGGTAGTAGAGGCCAGTTGCATACATCACCAGCCTTTGTTTAAATACACAGCGAGTTTGGCAAAACAGCCAAACGAGTGAGCGTAAAAATATAACGTGCCGATAAATGCGTTAGAATTTTTTCATTACAAACGTAAAAATAGCATAAAATACACTTCAATGAGTAAACTGAGACTGAGTACGCACCAGGAAAGGTTACGATTCCAGCCGGTGAAAACGACTTGTAGTCCTAATTCTTACTGACGGGTCCACTTCGCCGAGTAGTAAAAGCAAGCAAACTGTCTTCCTTCAGCTCCATCAAGGAAAGAACTGTTGAGCAATCTCGCCAGCAATAATAAGGAAATAATTAATTCTGTGTCGAGGTTCTTCAAACACAATGTTCCCACGGAACACGATGAGAAATCGCACACGCCGTGACCACTGCCGCCATGGCTGAGCCTAGCCTCGTGCAGAGTGTGCGAAACTGACACATATTTTGTATCGTCTCTTTTTTGTACTTAGTAGCAGGCTTGCTGTGGCACGAAAAATAAGTTAATAATTTTTAAATTGTAGCATATTACTTTTTTCACAGCTGCAATCGACATGCGCAGTTTTTGCTATTATTGATAAAATACGATACGAACTACAACGCGATGGCGGCGTAGACAATTCACCGCGCTTTCCCCGCCGTCGCCTGTCCGCGGCACAGAACAGGCATATGGGCTGCGCATGTAGCATGAAGGCAAGATAACCAGTTATCAGTAGGGTAACGGGCTGGATTCAGAGAGAATGCAAGCACAGCAGAGAGGATCAGGGCAGGTGGGCAGATAAGGTTCGGAAGTTTGCTGGGATAAGGGGGCCGCCGCTGGCACAGGGTTAATTGGAGAAATTTTTGGCCTACAATGGACATGATTACAGTGCTGACATGATGATAAAAAGCGGGACTCAAGAAGTTTATTCTCAAGAAATTTGAGGTCACACATTCAGTTACACAAATGCCTAAGCTTTCCTCAGTTCAACATTCCAATAGTTAGTTATCATTGCTAGCGCGATTAGCAGATTTAACACATTTTTGAGAAAAAATAACCCGAAAATTGAACTGAACCAATTTTTGCACTTTAAATAGTTGGATAAGTTGAATAAAAGATGCTTAATCACAAAAAATGGTTATTATGTAGTCCTGGCTGCTAAATAACAAAAAAAAAAGTTTTTTAGTGTGTCATCACTTTTGAGTGTGGTTGAGATAGCTTACAGGCTGTAGCACAGGGTATAAATTGAATGTAAGAATAGTAATGAAATAACAATGCGAATCCTGACATCTCAAACCAACTGCGTACAGTTGAGTCAGAAACCTGATGCGTGTGCATTCCGATTTGTCTTTACTACTGCCTGTATTTTTCTTTTTCTAGGTAGGATAATGTCGCCGTGAAGCGAGCACGAAGAAACACAAAAACACAGGCAGCGCTGGTCATGCCTCCAATTTGTAGTCAACAGCGATTTCCAACTTTAAATGCAGTAAGGCAACACGAAATATCGAACGATTGAAAAATATGGAATTCTTAAACTATATATCTCACTTACATACCCAGGACGTGACAAGTAATATATACGAGGAGTCTAGGTTAAGGCAGATATAATGTCGTGGGTAAGTCTCCAGCTTTTTCACGAAAAAAGGTTGGTAGATAAGACGTCTGAGAGATTTTGCTTTGGTATACATAAACGTTCAGACTTAATCTGGACATCTATGGGAGGTTTGTGGTTTGCTGGGTATGGAGCAATTCCGTACGTGTTTGTCTGTATAAATGTAATTAGGTACACTCTCTTCTGACGGAAGAGCACTCAGTCTTGGGATATGGGGGAAATTTAGAGCAGCGGAAGGTGTTTGCTGCTTTCGCCCCTACATTTAGGCGCTGTCAATGCTCGAGAAGCGATAGGTTCGAGTTATGGTAACATTGTTGGAAACAATATATTATGAAACATGTTAGTCCATATTCTTTGCCTGCTTCTGGAGTCTTGTTACATAAGGCTTCCTTTAAGAAAAAGTGGGGATGGGACGTTTTTTTCTTTGACTTTTGAAAAAGTACTACTACATCACTGTTTCTTGCATTCGCCTAAATTATAAAACAGTGAAAGTCGGCATACACTCGCTTATCTATTCTGCAAATTTCAGGACGTGCTCAATATTTGCGGGGAAAGAAATTCCTGAAAATAGCCTCACTTGATCCTTAATTGTGCCATTTTCGAATTTTTTTTTCCAGGATAACTTCCTCACAACGGGGGAAATACGCCTGTCATGTTATTTCTCACCTGTACTTTTAGCAAGCAATTAAAATACATTCATCATGGCTTTAATATCTCGATTCTTACGTCATTGCAAAGTTGCGAAATTGAGCTGTGCGCAAAAATGTTCCTTTTTTTCTCTTTTTTTTTTCTCTTCAAATATTAGCATTTCCACAAAACGAAGTTCACTACTGGCTACTGAAAAATGTGTGGATAATATATAATATAATCGATGAAATTAAAAATTTGAAATATTTGGGCAGTTTGATGACTCGTGCCAGCTACCACTGTAGTGTAGTGCAGCTAAAGCGGAAGATATGCTGGTGCATAATCAAAGCAGCCTGAAGCAACACGGATAGATGTCGGGGACTGAACAGGATGGGTAAACTGCCCTCTGCAGACTAGTGCCGGCCCTTTGTAAGCAGAGGTTCTTACAAATGTTAAGACATTTATTACTACGACACGTTTATTGTAATTTTAAAGGGTAAAAAAAAAAAAATTCCTCCGCCTGCCCCGGGTGAGGATCGAACTCACGACCTTCAGATTATGAGACTGACGCGCTGCCTACTGCGCTACCGAGGCGGATGTTGGCAAGCGCTGAGTTAAATGTATTTAACCCTTTTTAAGAAGAATTCGAAGGTGTTTCCAATTTACATTTGATATCGCGATTTATTACTGCCTAACACAGTAGAGCGCACAATTAATGCGTGCATCGGCATAGGCAAAGCTTCTACCTTGTTGTCATATGGCTGAAAGCTGCAGCCGCTGCAGCTTGATTTAGAAACCAGGCGTACACGCATGCGTACACGTATGTTTACTGTCGTTCCTGCTAGTTTAACTGATTTAAACATTGCTGCCTAATCAACCAACAACTACCAACAACCAATCAACTACCAACAGCTCTTACTTTGTTTCGAAGCGCATCTTTCGCCCTGAGAAAACTTCGCGAGCTGTCACAACATGATGGACTGTGCACGAGAGCAGCACCGCACAATCACAAATCGTTAGAACAGCAGTAGAAAGGGCGCTGGCGGTGAAGCAGTTCAGTGCATTCAGAATTATGCCATCTGTAAGTCTAGGATGGGCCTGCTGCCAGCTTCTGTGCATCAAATGTATCCGAGAGCTCGTTTCCCGTGAACTGTGCCCAGGAAAACGGCCGAAAGCTGTTCGTTTGGCACACATACACAAAAGTTTGTGCGCCAATGTGTAGCAAAGTTGAAATTATGGCATCTTCTCAAAAATAGAGCAGTTGTCCAAGTGCCCCGATGCCAAGGGATGAGCAGCCTTTAGATGTAAGTAAAACTTACATATGATGTACCAAATTGCCGAAGCCTCCGCCTTAACACAGCCTTTAGATCCTAACCCGAGTGCATGCACTGGCAGGCAGACTCTGTGCAGTGTCACCCACTTTGACTCACCTTGCTTTCCCACACCAGAACAATAAAACAAAACTTCTGCAAGTGCTGTCTTTGCCTTGCTGCAAATTTTCATTTTCTTCTGAGTTGCTTTGGGACGTTAAACCCCAATTAACCAATAAACCAAACTTCTAAGAACTAAGTTGACATGTTATCGATGGGCTGTCGTCTTGGGTTGAGCCATAGCCTCCTCTATTTTTTTCATGCCCGCTCAATCGCGGGAAACGCCGTTGTTAGGCGCCGTTCGTGCTAGTACGCGAAGCTGCCGACGAGTGGCGCGCGCAGCCCAGGATGGAGCAGACGACGCGGCAGGAGTTACACGCAGCGTAAAAGACGGCGCGCAATTCTGCTACTGTGTATACTACTCTCCGTTTAGTAAGATTGATGTGCGGACACGATCGTTAAAGTGCTAAATTGTTTTTGTTAAGCCATGTGCACATGTACTTTAGTAAAAGCTGCTCATCAAGGAAAATATGAAATCGGCGGCCGGGCATACATATCGAACGTTGCTCCAGTACCGAGATGAATGCCTAAGTTTACAGCTATATCGACGGTAATTGTTACTGTGCCTCTTTGTACAAAACACGTATTCTTAGCATAGGTCGTATCTGACCCAATATATAAGCAGAAACATTAAGGAAGCATTTTTGTGAGCGATGAGTGAATGGAAAAAATTTTACTGTCGTATATAGAATAAAACATACATGCAAAAATGTTTTCACAACTTCAAAATCTTTCTAGATAGAGGCTTTGATGTCAGCGGTTTCATAACATCGTTCCTGTCCGTCACCGATAAGGCATAGTTCGCAAAAACAGGACGGAAAAACTTTCCGCAGATGAGTTTCAGAAGCTGGCTGTGGTGGTCATTGGACGCAAGCTCACATTTCAGTGCTCCATGTTCTGCAAGAGCCTCAACTGCATTGTTGACTGCAGCTTGCAGGGTTTTGATAAGAACCGTCTTTTGTTGAGCAACACCTCGACGTAGCTCTTGAGGGCGTACAGAATATACAAAAACTGCGTTGAAGGATAAAGGAGGCCTCCTCTGTCCTGAAGACGGATCAAACTGTCACTGGGCGCAGATGAGGCGCAGATGGGCGCAGATGAGCTGCTGCAATCAATTTTTTCTTGAACGACGCGAGCCAAATAACCTCCTAACATCGCAAGTGCTGCAGTGTCTGGCGCTGGCAGCAACGTTTTCTGTGTCGATCCTGAGAAGGTCTTCAAGGAGACTTTTCGCCTCCGGTGGAAAGTCGTCCGCGCGCTGGGTGACTGCAAGTTTCTGTGCACTGTTCAGTGCTCCAAGTGCTTGCCTTTCCGTTTCTATTACGTTGCTGTGTTGGGAAGCAGACACTAACCCAGTTTTTACGGCCTTCTCTACGCCAGCGAGTACCGCTCTAGCATCTGTCTGATCATTGCTTCCTGCAGACCGCCTTAACCAGCCAAAAAACGACTCTATGGGGTCCGAAGAAAACTTTCTGGTCAGAACAAACTTGAACCCCTATTTAGCAATGAGGTATTTGACGCATTCAACGCTTGATTTTGTCGTCATCACAAGCGCTTGTGTTGTTGTTTTTCTTCGGCGCCTTGTGCAGGCCGTCTGCTTCTGTCACCGGCCGGGCTTCATTCAGCTAATTCGAAATCTGTTTTTAGCGCCGCTTTATTCCGGGTTGCTGCGCATTTCA
Organism: Amblyomma mixtum; assembly: GCF_055824585.1. Taxonomy (NCBI): domain Eukaryota; kingdom Metazoa; phylum Arthropoda; class Arachnida; order Ixodida; family Ixodidae; genus Amblyomma; species Amblyomma mixtum. Next base: position 120,427,423 of record NC_143019.1, on the reverse strand, counting down.
GTGCACAAGGATTAGGCGCGTTTTTGCTAACTTGTTCCGGCTCTGAGTGTGCTGGTTTCGTCGATGTTGATTGTGTATCTTAGGAATGTTCGGTTAGAGGACTGCGCGCTTTCTTGCATAGTTGCGGACGTCGTTTTTGTGTTGCCGAATGTTTGCTTTTATATACTTTTGGTAATGTCTTAGGACGAGTTGGTCGTTTGTGGAGTAGGCAAAGGCCACATTTATTCCGCGGCCGCCGAAGCCCATGCAGCCGGCCGCAACTACGCGCACGCCCATCCATCCTGGGCTGGCAGCGCCGCCCCGCGGAGAAACACGGCGGAGTCAGACGGCGCTTCAGCAGCCTTTGACCAGGCACAGAAAAAATAGAGGAGGCTATGGTTGAGCACAAGGGCGGGACATCACGTGGTCTGCGTGTTGATGGCAGCGATGGAACTGGTGCTCAATCGTCGCAGTAGCATTTTTTCGTAACACCCACGCATGGTTTCGTGTCAGTATCCTACAGGCAGCTGATTAACCTGCTTAACTGCTTTAAGCAGGTGATGGTAGTGAACAACCAGCGATAGAAGGCAGCCAGGAGGTGGTGCTTCCAGATCTGCAGAGGCATGCAAGCTAGCGATGATTGAGTTAGACAGGCAAAGCAGAACGGTGGGGCTAAAAATTAACATGCAGAAAACCAAAGTAGCGTTCAACAACCAGGTAAAGGAACAGCAGTTCGCAATTGGTAGCGAGGTGCTGGAAGTAGTAAGAGAATATGTCTACTTAGGGCAGGTAGTGACCACAGATCGGGATCATGAGAGGGAAATAACTAGAAGAATAAGAATGGAGTGGAGCGCATATGGCAGGTTCTCTCAGATCATGAATGGCAGTTTGCCAATATCCCTCAAGAGAAAAGTATACAACAGCTGTATCCTACCGGTACTCACCTATGGGGCAGAAACGTGGGGACTAACAAAGAGGGTTCAGCTTAAGTTAAGGACAATGCAGCGAGCTATGGAAAGAAAAATGATAGGTGTAACGTTAACAGATAGGAAGCAACGGAGTGGGTGAGGGAACAAACGCGGGTTAATGACATCCTAGTCGAAATCAAGAGGAAGTGGTCTTGGGCAGGGCATGTAATGCGAAGGCAAGATAACCGCTGGTCATGGGCGTCCGGAGGGGGGGGCAAGGGGGGGCGGCTGCACCCCCCTGGAAAATCACTCCCTCGAACCGTGAGTGATGGCCGCACGCCAGGGGCCGTGGTGGGCTCAGCCAAAAGGGTAAAAGCAGCTCCGCTTCCACGCTTTGGGTCACATCTGCGAAATGCCGCGTCCGGGCACGCGTCTTTATGCCGTTTTCAAACCACGCCATCGTTAGCTCTGTTGAAGGCCGACCTGTTGCAGACATACAGCGGCACCGGCGAGCATGTGTTTCAAGCCGTCTTGAAATGGGTGCCTGTTTCTTTGATCTCTAGACAGATAGCGACACGGAGGCAGACAGTGCACAGTGCATCTTGTTTTCGCCTTCGTTATGCCGGCCACCGATGAATTCTTCAGGAGGGAAAGACAAATCAGCCGTGTCCACCCCCGCTTTGTCGGGCTGCTCATGGGCAAGCGGGCGATCAGTTGGCGCCGCCGCCGCTCGCTGTGCCTCCGATCCACGGGAGAGCGCAGTGCGGTAGAAGCGCCGCTATCAGAATCTTCGGCAAAGGAGATTAGCATCTTTTGTTCACGGCGACGCAGTCTCCAGAGGCGCCCCCACACCAGCGTCCCTTGCGTCTTCTCCGAAAACCAGCGCCTTTGGTCAACGCAGCCCGATGGCGCCTGCCTGGCTCGCCTGTCACCTCTGGCTGGGCCTCAAATGACAACAGCGCCCGTGTACTGTGCGAGGTCAGTGCCCGGTAAAGAGACCCAGGTGGTCGACATTATCCGGAGCTCTGTACTACTCCGTTCCTCATAACCTGAGTCGTTTTGGGGCTCTGAACCCCATAAAAACACACAAAACAAATTTTCCTACCGGAGTGGCGAGTGTCCCTTCCCCTTGGAAGTCGCACGGAAGTAAGCCCTTGCACGTGTGCGCGCCTCTGTATTTGTGCTTCGGTGTTTTTAGTGGCCGTTTGTCAACGAAGCTGAGAACAACCAAGACAGTGGACGAGAAAACTACGAGCGGCGAGCAGTGTGCGTGCGGTTGCTCGACTGTGCGGATGCGCGAGCAAGATGGAGCGAGGTGTATGAAGCTGCGAGCGTGCATTTATCTTGTAAATAAGTTTTCGTTGTATGTATAGACATCTTTTGTTTTCAACGTGCGCGTTCAACCGTTTTTCCAATCAATGTGTGTGACGAGTGTGCACAGAGAGCGTGTAATGAAGCACAGAAATGAATTTATCACCCGTGTAATCACGCAATTCGCCCAGAAAAATCCGTGGAGTCTACAGTTGCTGTTCAAGGAAGACTGACTGAGTGACTGTAGTTGCGTGTTTGTGACCATATTGTGCTGTGTGCTGGTCATCAATCCGGGTGAGTCGAGAACCCGTATGCAGCAATACTGAGCACTCTTCTCCACGAAGTGACAGTATATTTTTGGACTTTTTATTAATTTTAATTGTTTCTTCGTTGATAAACTGCAATGTATCTCTCCTAGCCACACTTTAATTTGCTGTTTGTAATTTTTATTTCATGTGTGTATTTCACTTATTTTTTATTTATATATAAATAAATAAATTCATACCGCAAATAGTGGCTTTTTGCTACGAACATGCCCCCCCCCCCCCCCTCCGGCGCCAACAACCAATGGGGCCCCCCCCTGCAAAAAATTCTGCGGACGCCCTTGCCGCTGGTCCTTAAGGGTAACGGAGTGGATTCGAAGAGAAGGCAAACGTAGCAGAGGATGGCACAAAGTTAGGTGGGCGGATGAGATTAAGAAGTTTGCGGGGATACGGTGGCCGCAACTGGTAAAAGACAGGGTTAACTGGAGAGACATGGGAGAGGCCTTTGCCTTGCAGTGGGCGTAGCCAGGCTGATGATGACGATGATGCAAGCTAGTGGAGCAATACCTCATACTGCACAACTTCACTGCTTATCCAACAATTCTGTGGTAGTGTCAAGCCCCTGACTTCGCTACAAGGTGTATTTTCAACTCTAAAAGTAACTTGTACGCCCTCGAAAGCTACCTTGCTATGCCTTGCTTCCCAAGGATACTGACCTTTTCCCGCTAGAACTGAGTTTTGTAAAATTAATTCAGCATACTTTTAAAGGGCATTTCCTGTTTAAACCATAAAGTCCAACCCCTAGCTATTAGCATGCATCACAATTTTCATGCAAGTCCTGTACACACTTTATCATTTAAAGGGCAAGTGAAGAGTTTTTAGAATTCGATGATTTTAGCCGAGCCAAATGCTTGAAACTTGCAGGTAAAGCATGCGATATCTTTTGCGCTAGGATTTGAAATGGTGATTTAATCGCCGACTAAAGGGACATCGGCGTTCAGGCTTCTCTGCAGTGCACAGCGACAGGCTGAGGCCCCAATCATGACGTCATATACGGCGGCACTAAGTTTCCAGCGAAGAAGCGGTTGTTTCAAGGATGAAAAAGAATGCCGTCAAAGGAGAAGCTCACGAAACATTGCTTGGCGCATCGGAAGACGCAGCATGTAGACTAAGGCAGTGGACGTCTGAAATTCCGCCAGTTTTGACGTCACGAGTTTCCCCGCAGTTATCCAGCGCAGTGAGGAGAAGCCTGAAAATCGTCTTTTTAATCGGGGATCACGTCGCCATTTTCAATGCTAGCGCAAAACTACTTTGCACGCATTACCAAGATGCTTCATAGATTCGAATTCTCAAATAACCTCGAATTGTCAAAAAACCATTTCACCTTCCCTTTAATTTGTGCCAACACCTTGCCCCGTTTTAGTGAAGAGACAGCTTAACTACATAGCAAGAAAAACGACAGTAGCATTTTCAGACTACCTTTAAAGGGACACTGAGGAGAAATTTAAGTTGGCTTGTATCGACAGAATACCAGCTCCTGATTACAAAAACGCCACTCATACTGACAACAAAGCTCTTGTAACATAGAAAAGAGCAAAAACCAAAATGCAGGTATCGCCGCCACAGGCCAAACTCGCAAGTACAAGCGTGATGACGTCATAGGACAAAGCAGTGTTGCTAGAACCAATGGTTCTAGCAACTCTAGGACCCGAGAAGCCACGAATCACTGAGGCGCAGCCAATGAATGCGCAAATCTCCTTGACGTCGCCAGACGGCGCCACGCACCCGGCAGCTACGCGCACGCCTGCAGCATCGGGACCAATCAACGCCTGCTCCGCGGCGGTAGGCGGGCTCTCGGTATTCCGCTAACGGTAACAAGGTACACGGTATGCTAAAGGTGTCTATTTGCAAGAACTTTGTTGACGACTTCGAGAGCGGGATCCATCGTAACGCTGACAAAACGCCAGTGCAAACGTAAATGAAGCGATGGTAGCGACGGCCGCAATAGCCGATAGATGCCTTCAACATGCGGCCGGTCGTACCTTTCTTTTCGGCTGCTGCTAGGCCGCACTGCTGGCCGCCAGAAATCACGGAGTCTGCATCACGTCATGTGCACGTCATGTTTCACGTCACTTAGTCCTGTGTCGTCATAAGAGAATCCCAAGTTTGAATCAGAGCGGCGGGAAAAACTTTTCAACTTCGAATCCAAATTTCTTAGAAATAAATGCATCTTTCGCTGCCGGCCAAGTGGCAACAAAGCCATGAAATGCCGAACTATCGGATTTTGCTATAAAAAAAATATTAATAGAGCTCTCCTCACTGTCCCTTTAACATCTGCAGCAGTTTTCCATGAAAGACTTGACACAATTTCTGTCCATGATGCAAGCTCATACTGCACAACTTCACTGCTTATCCAACAATTTTTTGCAGACACGGCTAACCTTGCGCACACCATTTATAAGCCAACAAAGGCCAACAGAATACACATGAAGAATGCAGGCATAAGAAGCAAACAATACCAAGTTTAATTTCAAACAAACCAACTGTACATTTTCATTATATCACTTGCGTGAACCTGCCTCAAAGGCCCAGAAAACAATACCTAATCAAGAGAAACTGTGGGTGAACAATTTGTCTCAATTAAAATCGAGCATCAGCTTTGTGCAGCAAAACATTCACTCACAGGAAAAAAAAAAACGAACAGGTGCTTGAATGCTGCTTCCTAACTTTCAACGAATAGGTGGGGTGCAACTCGAAACAACGCACTTGCAAACATGCCAATTTAAGGTGAACACGGCTGCAAACACCATTTACGAAGGTCCTCATTTAGACAAACAGTTGCACTCCTTTGCAAAACTGTGCTCATTCGCTGCAGTTTCAACAGCAATGCTGCAAAGGGGTGATGGACTATGTCTTCACGGCAATGACCAGTGTTCATCTTCTCCCCACAAGTGCACTGTAGTAGTCAGCCAGGATAACAATTATTCGAAAACAGTCAGGCCACAGCAAGCAGTGTTTGCAGTCGCATATACTGAAGACAGTGACATAAGCCAAGCACCACCAGTCTCTGGCCACGTCATGGCGGTTTGAAATATACGCCTTTTCTGCGACCAAAAACTATTCGCCGGATCAAAGAATGTTCCAGCACACAGTGGCGTTCCAACAGTTGTCCATTCACAAGCTCGTCTGCAGGAATGCCCTGTCTCCTTGGGTTGGCAGCAGGTCTCTGGTGCAGGCGTCTTGCTCGACAGGTCGTTCAGAAGAGCACCTGTTGCCGGAAGTGCTTCTGCAGCTTGTTGGCCTTGCAGCCGAGCTGCATGTTCCTCTTGGCGCGCACCGTCTGGATGAAGCGGATGTCGCGTGCCTTCTGCTGGGCCACTTCGCGCGATGTGGCTCCCGTCCAACCCAGGGCCCGGTACTGGCTCAGGATGCGCTTGGCCGAGTCTCGAGACTTGGACGCCTCGGCGGGGAGGTTCTGCCGGTAGTACCTGAACGTACACGGATGTGCCACACAGATGAGCCACACAGATGAGCCACACAGATGTGCCACACAGATGTGCCACACAGATGTGCTACACAGATGTGCCACACAGACACAGTTTGCCGCCACACTTCGTATGATCGCTCGGCAGATTTTTTCAGGGCCTATAAACAACAAATTTTTGTTTCCGTATTTTTCTTCTATCAAGCGATATGTCAGGCATTAATATACATGGAACATCAAGTGAATGATGGCTTTGACGTGCATTTGATTGGTTTAGCTTGGTTTATTGGGGTTTAACGTCCCAAAGCGACTCAGGCTATGAGAGACGCCGTAGTGAAGGGCTCTGGAAATTTCGACCACCTGGGGTTCTTTAACGTGCACCGACATCACACAGCACACGAGCCTCTAGAATTTCGCCTTCATCGAAATCCAGCCGCTGCGGCCGGGATCGAACCCGCGTGTTTCGGGTCAGCAGCCGAGAGCCGTAACCACTGAGCCTCCGCGGCGGGTTGACGTGCACTTGACTCTTATGCCACCCGAGGCATGAAAAAAACGGAAATACAGCGGCTGATATGTCGCTTGTTGTTATTCAAGCTCTTGAAGCACACTGATTTAAGTGTTGTAGTGAATTAAAACTATGCACCAGCTTTTATACTGCAGGTTTTCTCGTGCCTCACGCAAACTAAAGGTCAACTACATGTCACAACCATCGTTCAGTTGCTTCAATGCAGCGTCTCCATCAGACTCTGACTAGACCAGATGAAACACCAAGAGCGAATGACATCACAGACTTAGCACAGCGCCTACCATGTGCCACCATTCCACATGCACAGATGGCCATGTGACAGGCGTGTGACAGCTGGCAGGCACCTGGTGCCGTCAAGGCGATCTGCATATGCACAGTGATGGCACAGTGCACGGTAGCAACGCGGGCAAGGCTAAAAATAGAGAGATTATCGAGATTTCTAGCATAGCGCGATCCACTACCGTGCACTGCCACTGCGTACGTGCTGACGGTCATCTGGCGCCCTCAGGGCGAGCTGCGACCCCGGATCGCGCTATGCTATAACTCTCTATTGGGCAGAGTGCGAACCGCTTTCGCAGGATTCCAGATGCGCCTACTAAAGGGGCAGGTCAGGTCCTGTGGGGCTGGAGTCTCGAGGAACCGGTTCGTGATAGCGGATTGTGCGATGCTCAATCGAGAGTTTTAGCATAACGCAATTCACGATCCGCTTCCGCAGGACTCCAGTACATATGTGCTGATTGGTCCCAACACGGCAAGCACACACGCAGCTGATGAGAACGTGGCGCCCTCTGGCGCCCCCCATGGCATTCTGCTGCCCTCACAGTGGAGCCCCGCGGAGGCAGATCACCGAAGCTGATCTCGCTATGCTATAACTCTATATTCTCTCTGGTATACCGTATTTACCTGCGCAATTTGCACAGCCCTAATTTATTACCCACATTCACTTTAAAATGAACTTCTACTCCCATACTTTGCACTCCTGCTGCACAGGCGCACCCGTATACAGGGCAGGCTTAGAAAAACTGCTGCGGCTGTGTTGAGTGTTGCTTGCGTCTACGGCTGCAAAAGGTGGGTCGTGCAAAAAGAAGTCGCTAATTCGCTTTTAAATTGGTTCCGGAAAGAAAAAACCACTGCGGGCCGTTTACCCGCCTTGCCCACGTTGGTGGGAGCCTTCCCGTGCGAACGGCTGCGAGAGCAAACTTCCGGTAACCTCCGAGGCGTGAGTCGCCCCAGAATCCAAAACTACTGAACCGCTGGCGGTTCAAGTTTGCCGCTACTCAGCCGGGCTGCATGCGTGGGTGCCATTTTAAAATTACAAATCCTTGTTTCGTCAATACAGTTGAATCCCGGTACAACGAACGCCGCTTCAACGAAATTTTCGCCACAACGAAGTAATTTGCATTCCCCGTGAAACCCCCATAGGACTTAATGTATTAAAATTTCCTCAAAAACGAAGTACTTTGCGAGCACGTGTTCGCTTCTACGAATTTTTTTTGCGAATTTTCGCGGGTGAGTGGCCCCTCCGTCTTGTCTTTCTTCAGAAGTTGAGTGCTGAAGAGCGACTTTCCCGTTCCCGCCGTTAATTTTTTTGCATCGCAGACTGTTGGGAAGGGGGGGGGGGGGGGGGGTACGCGCACTCAATCGCACATCCTCCTCGCGCACACCCTCGTGTGCTTTTTTTTTTTTTCTCCAGATGCCCACGTGATTTTTGAAGTGGCGTCACGCCCCGCTCATTGGCTCTTTGCTGGGCTTCTTCGATTGATGTAGCTCGCTGTCATGGTGCTCGCGGTTTCCTGTCAAGCACGAAAGCGCGTCATGATCACTTGCTAGCGGTGCTGGCTGGTAAGCGTTACCGGCCTCCAAGCGAAGAGGGGCTCCTCGAAAGCGCGTGTAAAATGCGCCAGCGCATGCCATCTGCTAGCGTCTTCGGCCGCGTCCTCCGTGGCCGCGTCGTCTGCTAGGCACCGAGCGCGTTTCAGGCAGTCTGTGTGGACCGGTGGGCGGAGCCATCGGTGGGCGGAGCTTCGTGTCCTGTCGGAGAAAAAAAAAAAAAAAGGAAAACGCGAGAGTGCAGGAAGAAGCCCACTCCGCTTCACCATTTCTTCCTTTGTGTGTGCACCGTTTAGCGTGGTCTCGTCGCGTCTGCTCTGCTGAATTCCTAGGATGTCGCCGCCGGCGGCAGCAAGCCCGCGAGAGCGCCGTGGTAGCACGCAGCGGTGCAGATGCGATGAGGCCCGACGGCGCTCGAAACGATGTAGGGGAGGAGGCAAGTAGAGGAGGTGGTGAAAGAAGGAACGGAGAATAGGAGGAGGAGAGGCGGCGTTGGGCGAGAAGGGAAGAAGAGGAGCAGAGGCGGCGTTGGGCGAGAAGAGAAGAGGAGGAGGAGAGGCGGCGTTGGGCGAGAAGAGAAGAGGAGGAGGAGAGGCGGCGTTGGGCAAGAAGAGAAGAGGAGGAGGAGAGGCGGCGTTGGGCGAGGAGACATATGCAACGCCAGCCCGGGATCAGCCGACTCGTCTGTAATTTCTCGACAACGAAATTCCGCGACAGCGAAATTTTTCGTACGCCCCGCCGATTTCGTTGTGGCGGGATTCAACTGTATTAGAATGCCCAATTTTGTCAATCTGAGGCAGCCTTTTTTTACTTCCGCCATAACCTCGCAACATATTTTGCCTGCCTGCTCGTTGGTCCTTTTGCATCCGAAGAGACAGAAGTAGTGCATGCACTACTTCTGTCTCTTCGGATGCACGTATCAAAGTTTCCCACTGTTGACATTTTTTGTACGCAGTGCCTTTTCAGTATCATAGAATTACATGCAAAGGATACATGCACCAGGAAATGCAGCATCTAACTTTTTCAGACATCCATTAATAGACAAAAGAAAAAATATGGCACTAAGGAAATTTCGTGTCTGCTCTCGAGCTAATTTACACAAATCTTAGCAAAAGAACCACGAGAAGCAGGGCAAACTGTGTCCTGCCTCTTGCCGTTTCTCGCTTGTCAAAATCAAAGCTGTAAATCTAGACACACGTGCAAAGAACACTCTCAGCATGTCCCGCTGTGTCCGATCAGTTGAAATTTAAAAAAAAGACTTCTTCTTTCACAGGTGCAAGTAGCAGATGATGCAACGTAACGCACACACGCTGGCAAAGAATTGACAAGCGTGCTGACCTTGCTAGAGAACGGTGTCCTGCGACAGCCCCAGAGGGCAGCACCAGCTGCCAGCCATCACTGTCGAGCACCGCCGCCGCCAGGTCCACCTCCTGGCTGGCGTCGTCACCCTCGCCCTCGGGGTAGCTGGCCGTGTAGTCATAGAAGTCCGAGTACTCCATCAGTCCATCCACTCCGTCCTGGGCCATCTTGCAGTGGCCCTTGTCCTGCGATAGAGGGCAACAAAAAATTCAGGAGGCACTTTGGCTCTCTATAGCGCTGCAAGGTGAAAGCCTTTCCTGGTGCACTGTTTGGCACTGACTGCGAGACTGTTTGTGCTGTGCTTTATTTGACTACACATTACAACTACACACTTTTACTGCTTCTTTAGCATGACTCTCTCTCTGCTTCGATGAGTTCGGTTGTATCCATGGCTCTGTTCGCAGTAATGAGGTATGTAATGTGGTCACCCACGGACGCCTTCTGCCCCCTTTCGGAGCGGACGACAACTATTGTTATTAGTTCTCTTCTGCTCCAAAAGGGGGCGTCAGGCATCCGTGGATGACCTCATTACTGGGAATCCACGCACTCTGACGTCATAACCACTTCTACCAACCGAAAAGCGTGACACCTCTGCTGACAACCTTCTGTCGACAACAATGAGGCATTAAAGGCTCTCGCCTTAAAAAGGATGAAAACTACTGCGGACAGGTCGACGGCCAAGAGCACAAAGTTTATCCTTGTGTTTTGCTTTTGTAAGCATATAAGCTAGACTCTAGTGCACTGCTGTAACTAATGAAGACACATGAGTATGCATATACTGAGGGCAGCCATCACTGTTCAGCATGCGACACCAAACTGGAGAGAAGCAATCATAACTGTGCATTTTAAAAAGGATATCTGCTCTTGGCTTCACAAAGCAGCATACACTTTCTATTTTTCAAGAAATTGGCAGTGGTTCAACTCTGGTTAAACCTGGAGGATTGCAAAACCAACGAGGAGAGAGAGAGAGGCGATGGAGAGCGCGCGGCAGCGGCACCTCTGAGTCATCTGCGCAGTGATGACGGCGGCGCGCCAGCTGTGCACCGTGTGACATCCCTGCTCCTCACGCACGCACAGTATGGCCTTTCCTCGGCTCCACGAAATGGCTCGGTTAGTCGCGTAGTTTTGCTTTCGCAACAAAAAGCACATTCCCCACTTGTCACCACGGGAAATGAGGCCTCCCTATTCAGCAGACAACCACCACGAACAGAGGTGGTTCTTTAACCATTTAATATTCCCAGTAGTAGGGCTGCTTTTCACATGGCGCCATGCTTTAACTATAACAAGAAGAATTACTTAGTTTTCTATCCTTTCTTCACATATATTGACTCAATGACTTCCAGTGAAGGACTCCGGAAATTTCGACCACCTGGGGTTCTTTAACGTGCACTGACATCGCAGAGCACACGGGCCTCTAGAATTTCTCCTTCATCGAAATTCTGCCACCGTGACTGGGTTCGAACCCATGTCTTTCGAGTCAGCAGCCAAGCGCCGTAACCACTGAGCCACCGTGGCGGCTCGCTCCTGAAGGGAAGAGGCAAATTCTGGAAAGGCATACAATTGAAGGTACCGCATCAGTGCAGTGAAAGCATGGACTCGCATGCAACATATTCCTACTGCGACACACTTGCATTCTTCCGTCCACTACAAAGTCTCCCTGGTTACGCTGTGTGCAGTGTTTACATTGTAGGCTTATTCTGGATTGACCTCTTCACTTGTATCATGGTGCTCTTCGTAGTTTACAACATGTTATCAGATGCTCACATTAACCCTGGAAAGTAACTTGGGGTATTATATCCGTAATAAATTGTATTCTTAAAGTATTTGAGTGAAAAAAAATTTCCACAGAGTACTACAACATCCATCGTCACTGCCATCATTTCCAAATGAAAATTCTTTTTGCCACGTAACAGCGCGCACTGAAAGTGTCATTCATGCAAGGGAAGCGCACTCTGTGAAAGTGCCACTAAATATGCTTATGTGATGGGGGCATAACACTTTACCAAAATGCAAATATGTGAAGCACGAGCCAAGCAAATGAGAGTATAATCAATACATGTGCATGAACCTGTCGATAGTGAACCGTCACGCAGGCGGCCAGATCCACTATCACCATAAAGAGACATCTGTTTGCCCTACAAGTGCTGTCCAGATAGGCCTTTCCTGTGTAATTAGGCTCCAAAGACATGCACAAAGTTCTGTGCAATGCCAGGTTTTGGTTAAAATCCTTTCCAGAGTGAAACTCTTCACTGTGGGAAAAGCACAGCCCAAACAGACACAGAGAGCAAAGCAGAATGTGAGCAAAGTCTTTCCTGTCATGCGGAAAGAAGATGGGCTTCAATCTGAAGTGAAAAGGAATAAGAGTATGTGAGCAAGTGCACAATACAATCCTGAGAATGCTGTTTTAAAGCTGCGTCAAATCTGTTCCTGCGATTTGTCTGTTACGGTTCTTGTTTTGGCATACCTTTAAAACAATGTGGATGTATGCCCACAGCGTTATTACCCACGGCTTTATCTTAAAAGAACTAGTTAAGAGTGTCTTAAGCAGCTGATTTTTTCCTTCCGCCTCTGTCACCCTGTCGTACACTCAGGTTGCAAAGCTCCAAGTGGACAGGTCAACAATGTTGATGAAACCTATTCAAGTCAGAGTCGCTCAGTTTCTGATGGGAAAATGATTCTAGAAGTGTTATAATGAAGAGGTGAGAATTCTAAATCCAGCTCTCCTTCCCTGCCCCTTGAGGGCTTCTCCGTTTTTTCTGAACGGACTTCTTTCATACAAACCTATACCTGAGCCCATGAGGTGGCCTACAGTGGGGAGCTCCTGATTATTTCCAGTTACCTGGGTTTCCTTGATGTGCACCGAATTCCCGGTACAAGAAAGAGCATTTCTGCTTTTCACCTTCACATCATCACCGTCATCAACCTAACTACGGTCACTGGAAGACCAAGTCTTCTCCAGTACACCTCTAAATAACCCTATCCTGTGCCAGCTATGGTGACCACTAATCTCCTATCTCATCCATCCCCACTATGTTCACCTTCTCCCCCGGAATCTGCTCCACTATTCTAATGGACTACGGGTAATCTGCTGCGGTACCCCCACTATGTTCACCTTCTGGAATCCATTCCATTATTCTAACGTAATACCGGTAGTCTGCTGTGGTACCCCCACTATGTTCGCCTTCTCCTGGAATCTGCTCCATTATTCTAACGGATTACCGGTAATCTGCTGCGGTACCCCCACTATGTTCGCCTTCTCCTGGAATCTGCTCCATTATTCTAACGGCCTACCAGTAATCTGCTGCGGTACCCCCACTATGTTCGCCTTCTCCAGGAATCTGCTCCATTATTCTAACGGACTACCGGTAATCTGCTGCAGTACCCCACTATGTTCGCCTTCTCCAGGAATCTGCTCCATTATTCTAACGGACTACCGGTAATCTGCTGCAGTACCCCACTATGTTCGCCTTCTCCTGGAATCCGCTTCATTATTCTAACGGACTACCAGTAATCTGCTGCGGTAATCTGTAGTAACCCCAGCAGCAGGCGTTGAGCGAGGACTCACCCGCATGTGCTGCCGGGCAGCCTGCACGGTCTGGTAGGGCGCCCGCTCCTTGCTGCACCACAGGCAGAGCTTTCCGACACCCAGCTTGTAGCCGAGGTAGGTGAGCAGGCCCTCAACGTCCACCAGGTACTCCGTGTCTGGGATGAAGAAGGAGTGCGCCAGGCTCATGTGCTCCACGTTGGCCTCCACGCTCTCGCTCGGCTGCCCACAGAACAGGCACTCGGTGGGGGGCACCCTCTCAGCGTCGTCCTCCATGGCCTCTTCCTCGTCCTCGACATCCTCTTCATCCACGTCACCCTCGATGCTCTCCCAGTCACTGTCGTCCTCATCGCTGTTGTCCTCGGCATCGATGGCACCGAGCGTGTGGTGCGCCCTGTTCGTCCACGGCATCCGGCGCGCGAGCGGAGCATGCTCGGATGCATTCTTGGCGTTCTTGCGGGCAACCATGCTGCTGCAGCTGCCACCACTTTCGCTTCTCTCAAATTTCGGCCCCTGTAAGAAAATCAACAAGTAAGGCTGCGGTCAAAAAATAAAATAAAAAGGAAACGTGCAAGGGAGTACTATTCGAGCTGCTGCACAACAGGTTGCAATTTATGACTCCACCAGAGATGTCAAGATGAGTTATGTTCCATAGCGCAGCAAGAACTCGGGGGACTAACACAAGCGCTTACTTCCACTAAGCTTTATTTGATGCACACAGAATTTATACATGAAAAAAACGATGTATAAATTCTGTGCGCACCAAATAAAGCCTTAGTGGAAGTTAGCGCTTGTGTTTGTCCCCCGAGTTCTTGATGCGCTATGAACCATCACCTTGTTAAGTCATGATGAGGAAAGGCTGCAGATGAATGTACTGTGCCTTTGACTCTCTTAAACAATAGGAAAACCTTATTTTAGCCACTACTGGACACAATTTTGGAGTGCCTTGATCAATACTCTGCACCTGGCAGAAACCTAGGACATTGTAAACTTTCCAGTGTTTCCTATCATACTGTGGTGGAGGGGAATCAACTACCCTAGAAAACTGCTGAACGCCAGAGTGAAACGCTGCTTGAGGCTCTGTTGTCGGATGTCTAACAACTTGCACGGTGGCATTTTTGTTCTTGTTGCATTTCATAAATTTGCTTATTCATTCCCTACTTTTTTTTTCATTGTTATGCCATTATATTATTCGTCTTCTTTTTCTTACATCTGTCTCACACACACACAACGTATTCTTTCCCCCTGCAGTAATGCCTTCAGGAGCTGCGGGTATTGTCAGTAAATAAATAAACCACTCTTGCAGCAATCGTTGATACCTGCTAATACTGTTCAGCAGAGTGATTAGCACAGGGCCTCTCCCATATCTCTCCAATTAACCCGGTCCTGAGCCAGGAGCGGCCATCTTGTCCCCACAGATGTCCTAATCTCAAGTCACCCAACTTTCTACTCCTCCCCACCCCCACAACACTTGTCTTCTCTTAAAATCCAGTCCGTTTGCCTTAATGACCATGTTATCTTGCCTTCAGACTACATGCCCTGACCATTTCTTCTTGATTTCGACTAGGATGTCATTAAGGCACATATCTACTGTCAATGAGTTGGCTGATATCAACCATCACTGAGGGACTATTTCTGTAAGTGCACACTATCTGCTACTGTCCCATCTTCCACTGGCCTGTATACCTATGTCCCATCTAGGTAGGAGTGTATATGGTGTAGAATGCGGCGCCAATTGACATAAATCAGCACTCCTTTGAGACACAAGTAAGGTAAAAGGACATCCCAACAAAGTGCGCAACACCCAATCAAAACCAATGGAAGCTAAGGTGTTCGGAACACCTTGAAAGTGAGCACAAAAGCTTTTTTTTTTTTTTTTTTCCACTGAGGCTTTCCTATTTCTTCCAAGCCACTGTTCTGTGTCACTGACACGTGAGACACCACTACTAAATGAACTGCACTTCCAGAGTCCCGAATGCATACCGTATGTCGGCCGACACTAACGCAGACCAGAAAAACGCCGAGCTGCAATACAACGAGCCTGTAAACCCAGCGCAATCACCTGGTTAACATACCACTAGGCTAGAATTCTCCCGACGATTACCTGTCCGTCCTTCGATATTTCTGCCCTGTCAAACTACTTTGTTTACTTCTGTTTTCTATTGAAGGTACGCGCTAGCACGCGGAAGCGACTAAGATAGGAAAAAGCACCGCCTTTTGCGTGAACCACCGGTGAATACGAGAAAAGCATTCGTTAGCGTCGCGCACGTCATAAACGTTACTTGCGCATGGCACAGCAATCTTATCAGCGACATGGCTGAAAAAGACACCCGCAAAGAAACAACGCACTCGTTCCAAGCGCACATTAACGACTCACGCCAGCGCTATCGATTAATGACGCCAGACAACGGCAGGTTTCTTTCTGGGGCGAGTGGCGTTTGGAACATCCTTCAAGCCGACTACAGTGTTAATCAACGATAACGCATTGCGCTTACAGCGGCAACGTCTCCTGATGGGGAAGATGGGTCTGCTTGCTTCGTCGGCGTGACAGCGGGTGAAGTTTGAGCCTTGGCAACGGCCTCCTGGTGCTTCTTCGAGTTGACGTGGTTGTCGAAGGCCTTCGGGGTGCCGAAGCGCTTGCCGCACGCGTCGCAATAGGTGCCGGCCGCCTGCGCCTCGGCGGCAACATTGGCTTCCCTGTGAGCGAGCACGCGCTGCTGGAACTCCTCGGCGCTGACAGGCGGCAGCGAGGCGACCTTCCGTTTCAAGTTGTATCGATGCCAATCACTTTTGTAGTGCCCCCGATGCAGGTCGCCGTTGGCGAACACTACACGGCACGACAAACACGCGAACGACGCAGCTGCCATGTTTGCTTCTGGCAGGTTCGTTCCAGTGTGGCTAGACCATGCTGGAGCCATTGACAAACTCTGCTGATTAGACTCGCCTTTCGTGCAAACTAAGATGAAAACAGTTCTAAACAGTTTTGTTACCCAACTTCACGCTTTCAGAATAAAATACGTTGTTTTTTTAATGCGCGAAAATGTTAAGATGATGTAGAGTTGGTTGTTATTAGATAGTGTGTCTTGTCAAGCATATGTTCATATCGCACGTCTGCTTCAACATTTATTCTAATTTACTACCATATTTTAAATTTGAATTTGTTTGACAAAAACTAATATTAAGGGGTCGTTACTTGAAGCTGTGCAATGGCATCATTTTACTTTTCGCGTGCGATCTTGTCTTTCTTTTTGTCGGCGAAACGAGACACATCCGGGAACCGTGAGCTCCATTGCAGATGCGTCGTTCGTCGCTCGCTGCGCAGACTTGCAGTATTCGGGTAAGTGACCGTCTCTGTGCCATCGCGGCCCGTTTTCAGTCGTCGGCTCTTCTTTCGGTTTATTTTTGCTTGCTACGCGGTGCGGATTTCGTTTCATCGCCTCCCAGTCACTGGGCTGAGCGTCGCAAGCCTGCCGTTTTCACAACACCGCTGCCTGCTGGTGTCCGTGCGAGGTACGGCAGTGCGTGTGTGTGTGTCTCTCGCAGTCTCCCGTCTCGGGTTATGCCAGCGAAGGGAACATGGGATGTCAGTAGAAGGGGTGTGATTTCCTCCTTGTTTCTCTCATTCGTGTCATTCTTCGGCCGCTGTGCGTTAACGTGGATTCCTCTTTCTTCTTCTCTTCTGGCTGGTTCCTGCGGTGCCGTGCGGTCACCACCACCACCTCTACGACAGACGTCGGTGGAAGAAGTCCACCTCAGTCGCCACCATTTCTCCGGAGATTGAACATCGACCGTGTTTCTCAGCACACAACAGCACTGGTCAACAGTTTTATATGACGTCTTTATTTTGGTGGATCGGTGAGTGGCGATTTCTTTTTTTTCTTGTTCCCCCTCGTTCCAGTTGTTTCAATGCTGCCACGTTCGGGCAGCTGACCTCTTCTCCGTGCGAGTTATTTGCCAGCCAGGCTGCGATCGCGGCAGCTGAGCGGGCTCTCGTGGCAGGGTTTTCGTTTCCTTATGCGTTTGTTACCGTCGTTCCCTCTTTCCCGGCCGTCGGTATCTCGCCCGAAACGAGCCTCGGTGTGCGCGTGCGCAACATACGTTAGGCCTAGGCGTCGTCGCCTCGTCTCTGGCGCGAGACCCCGCCGTGTCTTCTGACGTTAGCTGCCGCAGGGATCCCCGAGGGGCCCCGGCCGACTGTGACCCGACGTGGAAACGCGCGCCCACTCCCCTCCTTTCTCCCTCCGTCTCGCATCCTCGAAAGGGGGGGTTTGAGCCCCGTCTGGCGGAGCGAGGACCGCGGTGTCGAAATCGGCGCGTCGTCGGCCGGTTCAGGGCCCTCTCCGGGGCGCCGAGCACGTTGTCGTCTTTGAGGGCACCGACGGGGCTTCACGAAGCTTCTCGCGGCGTCGGACAGGGGGTGTAGGCCTAACGTGCGATGGTCGGCGCCGCCGTGACACGCGGGTCGTTCTCGAAAAGTCTGCGCGGGCGCCGGCGATCCCGTCGGGTCGATTTCGGAACGGGGACGGAAAACGACAAAAGAAATGGTCCTTCTCCTCGCCAGGCGTCACCGTCGGTGGCTGTGGTGCGAGGAAATGGTTTCTTTTTAGCGTTCCGTGGCTGTATTCGACTGCCCCGTCGATTTCTGCTACTGGTGTTTTTTTTTATCTTCTGCGTCGGCAAAAAGAAAAAGAGGAGCCTTGTTTGCAAACGGGGCGCTAGCTACGTGGCTGATGGTTGTTATTCGCGGCAGTTCACCTCAATTTTTTTTTCCTGTTTTGTTTTATGATCTCGCCTTTCTTTTTTTATTTGCGACACCCGCATGCCGACGGACCGTGCGGCTTCGATTCCTCTTCCCGTGCGCATTTTAATCGGTCGCTGTCGGCTGAGGAAGGGGCAGCTTTTATCGGGGCCGAAGTTGTTTTCGTCCGCGCCTGGCGTCGACTGGGTGACGGCCGCGCGCAGTTTTTCCTCTTTTTTTTTTGGTTTTTTTCCCCCAGTCTCCCTCGGTCGTGGAGACGGCGCGCACGGAGAAAGACGTCGTTTCGGTTCGCGTAACAGCTGACCGATGACTGCGCGCCGACCGTGTGAGGCAACGGAGTTCAGCCTGGCATGTCGAACCGCGGTGGTGGAAAAAAAAAAAAAAAATTGGGCGCATTGGTTGAGGGGGGGTGTTTTCCGTTATCGCGGTGTGGCCGCCAGCTCTCGCTGATGACTCGCCTGCCCGATTCGTGCCCTATCTCTTTGGCTGCTTTTGAATCATGTTTTGGGCCTTAGTTTGCCCGTGGCCTGAGTGATTCGGGGCCTGGAAGAAATCCTTGAGGATAAGATAGGGCTTTCCCTTATCCTGCACTTTTTTGTGATATCCTGGACGCGGCTGCCAGCTGTAAAATTTATTCAAAGGACTACAGACCCCTAATTTTAGCTGCGTGTTTTCATCTTTCAAATGATACGTTAGACATTAGAATACACAGATCACCGCATGGTATTCGCGTGCAGCCACTGAATGATTTGTAATTGGATTTTTACTCTCATGCTGTTTCGGTTTCGTGCACCAAAAGATGGCTGTGCCGTGTAGTTGGTGTTTAGGTCACGTGAAGCACGGACAAAAACTGCTTTATAATCGCTCATACGTAGTTTTATTTCACTACAACAGTCACAACAAACAACCTATCTGGCATTATATTACCGTTTTTTTTTTTTTTTCGTGCGTTGCGTGACCTGAACACCAGCTACACTTCACAGTCATCATTCGGTTGGCGGAACCGAAACAGCATGAAGAAGAAATTCAGTTATAAATTATTCAGCTGGTGGTAGGCGAATGCCACGAAGTGATCCGTGTAATGCTAATGTCTAACGCGTTGTTTGAAAGAAGAAAACGCTGAGCAAAAATTTGGTGTTTACATTCCTTTAAAGGTTTGTCAGGTACATGAGCACCACACAGTCCCAGGCTAGTTGGCTCGCACTGGGACAAAGAGTGCGCAACAATGCGGGAACACAAACAAATGAGCGTGCATGCAAATCTGTCATTTTTGTCATGTAACAAATCTTTGTCATGTAACTTTTAAGAGTGTAGCTCATGTATGTACCTTGTCTGCTAGCTCCTTTCTTTAGGGTGGCGGGGCTTCGTTTGTGACAGAATGGTTGCCTGTTTTCACATTCGCAGTATTGTGTTACCTCTGAAAAGTCTTCAAGCTTATGAAGTAACCAGAGAGAGGCTTGTGCACGTGCTATGTTGGCTGGCTGCAGTAACAGTTGCCTTGCCAGCCACTCTTGATGTTATCTTATCGACGAGCTCAGTATTGTGCAGGCATTTTTGGCTCGCCAGGCTCTTCAAGCAGCTGGCTCGGCATTGTCGTCAACGTCAGCCGTTTTTCGAGGCTGTTGTCGTTGCAGTTGCGTCATTGCTGACGTGCGGCTGCGTGGCAGTTTTTCGTGACGTCGTGCCGTGACATCCGCCAGGTGTTGGCTTTGCGTGTGTCGCGTCCCTCGACACGCAGGCAGACTGTAGCTTCTTATTGAGATGAGCTTTCCATGTCTCTGGTTCGTGCCAGCTTGCTGTACTCTCCATCGAGTCAAAGGCTGATGAACAAGTTTCCTTCTTAGATCAGGGTGCCATATGGGAGTTGCCATATGGGAGAGGTCAGTTGGGCAGAAACATTGATGGGGGCTGGTTGAAGCTAGCGTACGTATTATTCAAAAAATCAGATATGTACAAGTATTTAAGACCGCAGGAGTGTATAGATAAATGAGCGCATTCTAATTACAAAGAGGCTTCTCAATGAATGCAGAGCTTTTATACTGGTAGAAAGGAAAAGCCAAGTGATTGATTTTTACAAAGATCAATGCTCTATGGAATAAGGGATCACTCATTGACATCCACCCGAAGAGTGACTGCTCTAGTGAAGCGGTGGTCTGCTCCAGCGAAGCGGTGGTCCCGGGTTCGAACCCCGGACCTGGATGAATTTTTCTTTAACTGCGAAGTTTCTGAGAAAGCTGTATAGCTTTCCTCTGTAGCCGAATGGCTGCGCTCGGGTGGATGTCAATGAGTATAATTACTCCCTTATTACAAATCTACTCCACCTTGGGGGATTCCCCTAAACATTGGACTAAAGTTATATGAAGTTTTCTCTCTGGGCAGTTGCAATTTATGCACCTTATCATCATGGCAAGAAGTGGTACAGAGGAGAGAGGAGGGTAAACATTTCACTCTATCCAACTGTTGAAGGTGCTTTATAGTGAGCACGAAATGGGCGACATCCTGGTGACTCGCATAGCTGGAGTTGTCAGAGTCGACCGCACCATGGCATCATTCTTGAGTTCAGATAAGCACGATACAGCATGTGTGTCGTGCTGTTTGAAGTTGAGCAAACAGTGGACGGGTCGTTGATTGCCGTTGTCTCAGTTTGTTTCGTGTGACCCCTGCAATGCCGCGTGGAAGTGATCACTCTGCAGAATTGGCACACGCTCAGAAGTATCACCACAGCCTAATGTTCTAGCTAGGCATAATTTTTATAGAGCTGGTGGGGGGGACGTCAGTCTTAATTCATTCATTGATGATCTCAGTTGTATTGTTTAACTCAAGTATCGTGGGTGTTTGTCTTATCAAATGCTGTATGATGTTTTGCTCAGGGGCGAGTGTATTATTCTTGCGTTTGCTCAGGGGCGATCGTATTTTTCTGCATTTGCTCAGGGGCGAATGTATTTTTCTGCATTTGCTCAGGGACGGGCGTATTATTCTTGCATTTGCTCAGGGGCGAGCGTATTTTTCTGCATTTGCTTAGGGACGGGCGTATTATTCTTGCATTTGCTCAGGGGCGAGCGTATTTTTCTGCATTTGCTTAGGGACGGGCGTATTATTCTTGCATTTGCTCAGGGGCGAGCGTATTTTTCTGCATTTGCTCAGGAGTGAATGTATTGTGCATTGCTGTAGTTTTGCCTTGTTCAGAATAGGTAAATGTGTTCTTGTCTGTAGAAGGAAGCTCTCACTGGTAGTTCATGTTAGACCATTTGTTCATGATGTGGCATTTCAATGGGGGTTCATTTTAATAGTGTTAGTACCCCTAAAGTGTCACTGTGGACTGGCTTTCTGTGCAGCAGAGGCCTTGAAGTTGTGATGGCTGAAATTTGTAGCAAGCTATAGGCATGGCCGTTGCCTTATGCTGTGATCGAAAAATCTCATTCAGATCGCTTATCCTTATAGCCATTGTGGTGGGCAACACTGAAACATTGAGTTTAGTTGGCGCATGCATTGTTGCAGATGCTTGTGATAGTGGCTGCTGATTGCAAGGTCGCACGTTTGATTCTGGCCATGGTGGCCGTGTTCCGATCGAGGGTGGTGTAAAAAAATTAGTCGATTTGCATAGTTGGGCCAAATGCGAATCAGGTGCGCTAGCAGTTCTGTTTTCGCTTTTTCGCTTTGGTTCTGGTGTTGAAATTCAGTGTTCATGGATGGCAGTTGTCCACATAGCGATAATGGCTAGTGTCCGTATATGCAGAGTTGGTTGTTCTCTGCATTCATAAATCCCTGAGAGTCTCCCTACCACTCCTGGCGCAGTGGTGCAGCTGTCAAGTGATGTGCCACTGCCCTTCTATGGCAGGAGCTGTCATTGGTGGGACTTGGGTTGTGACCCAGGTTGCTCTTTCCAGGTCTACTCTCACGATTAATTCAGCTTCTGCCTGACGCAGTAGACAGGTGGCTAGATTTGTGCATGCATGTGTGCGTGAAGGAAATACTCCCCTATGCTTCTGTGTTTCGGTGGCTGTTGGCCTCTCTCTCTCTCTCTCTCTCACACACACACAAAAAAAAAAGGTTTGGTTTGGTTTAAACCCCATAAACCAAACCAAACCTTTGTATGTGTGTGTGTGTATGTGTGTGTGTGGTTTGGTTTATGGGATTTAAGGTCTCAGAGTGACTAAGGCCATGAGGGACGCCGTAGTGAAGGGCTGCGGAAATTTTGACCACCCAGGGTTCTTTAACGTGCACTGACATCGCATAGCACACGGGCCTCCAGAATTTCGCCTCCACTGAAATTCGGCTTCCGCGGCCGGGATCGAACCCGCGTCTTTCAGGTCAGCAGCCGAGCGCCGTAACCACTGAGCTACCATGGCATGTGTGCGTGTGTGCATGTACACATACATACACCTAGACACACACACACTACTTGACAGGTGACCAGCTTGGCACAATAAACAGGCTTCACTCAGACAGACACAGCAGCTAAATGCGGGGAGAATGGCCACTGTAAGTGCTAGCACACTAAAAAGTGCATGTCTACTATGGGATGTCAGCACACGTTACAGATCTGCAGGTGGTCTAAATCAATTCAGAACCCTTCACAGTGGTGCCGCTCGTAGAACCCCTTATGGGCATATCATGTTACCTTTTTGAGGTGGCTGCTGGATTGTATGATGCCTCAGTGCGTAAGCACTTTCACATTTTACTCCATTGAGGGTGGAACCCACAGTCGTCAAGCCATCACAGCCGATCTTATGTTCTCTGTATCAGTCTTAAACGTTACTGCTCTGTCGCCTGATGTAAAAGTCCAAAGGAAAGTCATAGTTGAAGGCAACCTGACTGTGAGCCCTTCCTTCGTGAGCCTATCAGTCACCATTCTGATTCCCATTATGAGGTCATAGTAAGGAACTGCCTCATTTAGGCCAATTTCTGGCCCTGGTCACGGCCAATCACTGGTCAGTCACGAAACCAGTGTGCGGGGTTGTGAGGCTGCAGCAGTTGCTGCATAGCTTGGGCCAAGTTCATGCGGGGCATTCACTTTTCACGAGCCAAAGCCAGATTGCTGTGTCAGATTTTATTTTTACAAACTTCATAATCATCACTACCAGCCTGACCACGCTCACTGCAGGGTCAAGGCCTTAAGCCTGTCCTTCGCCAGCTGCAACCACTCTATCCCCGCAAGGTATCTTAATCTCATCTGCCCACCTAACCTCCTGTCGCCACCTGCTACGCTTGGTTTCTCTTGGAGTCCGAACCATAGTTGACCTTAAGGGCGGAAACTGCCCTAAAGAGTGAACTTTGAACCGCTTGCTCGATTTCATTGAAACTTGCGAATATCACTGCTGGGACCACCTCTGCCAAATTTTATTATCCAGCTGGGGGCTTGTCTTGAATATTGTAGTGCTTTAAAATAAAATGGGATGATTTTCAATTGTGTATTTTTCTCATCTCCTGTTTCTTCAGTAAACTGTCGGCTTAGAAAACCTATCATTCCAATATTACTTGATAATATTGGTATTGTAGCAGGTTTTCTGGAGCAAAATTTTATGAGGAACACAACTGTGCGTTCAGTTTGTCTATTTATTCCCCTTTTTCACACTAAAAAATGACTAAAAAATTTATGCAAAATGAAAATTCAATGTCATTCTTTATATGGCATCATTCTTTCAAAATATAGGAGAACTGAGGAAAAAAATTCCACAGTTGTGTGCTCTGGACATTCCCAATGGCACATAACGCAGAAAATTCGAAAAATTACACTTATTTTTCAAATTTTAGTTTTCCTAAGCAAGCATAGTCATAATTGGCACAAAGGTTGCATAATGTGATTCATACTTATTCTAGAAATAATTAAATTTGGCAGAGGTGGTCCCAGCTGTAATATGAACTAGCCCCACAAGTTTCAATGAAATCGAGCGAGTGGTTCAAAAGTTCACTGTTAAGGGTAGTGTCCCCCCTTAAAGGTGCACTGAAGAGGATTCTGAACTTGTCTTTTTGCCGCGGGAACTCGATCTACACGTTCCTAGCATTCTTAGAAACTGCAACTTATTGCCCTGTGTGGCCGATTTCCCTAATTAAATCGAATTAACGTACGGCTCCCGCCTTTTTTTTTTAAATTCTGCCTCGTACGATGGGCGGAGTCGACCCACCCGTGAAGTGCCTTTCAGCCAGCTCCGTGGAGGCTTTGCTTTCGCTTTATTTTCTTTTTTAGGTTTCCATGAATAAATAGTTTCATTCGCAGATAATATAGCCGCAAAATAAGCCCGCAGAAATAAAAATCGGCGCGGACTATTTCCTACTACGGACTACTACGTATTACTCCGCCGATGGCAGAGCGGCAAGCCGCCACGGCACTGGGTGAAAGGCACTCCACGCGTTGGTCGACTCCGCCCATCGTACGAGGCAGAATTAAAAAAAAAAAAGGCGGGAGCCGGATGTTAATTCGATTTAATTAGGAAAATCGGCCACCGAGGGCAATAAGTCGCAGTTTCTAAGAAAGCTCGGAACGTGTAGAATCGAGTTCCCACGGCAAAAAGACATGTTCAGATTCCTCTTCAGTGCACCTTTAACGACTACCGGCTATCTTGGCTCCAGCTTCCCTTTAACGTGCAATTGTAGTGTCTGCTTTGGTTGAATAATAGTGCAGTTTGGAGCTTCATGTAGGAGCATTATCCACATCATTCTGTGGTTTGTGTGGAGATGGCCTTTGTTGTTCAGATACAGATGAGGCGTAATTGTTGCACACATTGTGCTGTCTTCGTTTCACCCAGTTTGCGGAGTTCACTTGGGCGTAAGCGGGGGTTTTCTGAATGGTTTCAGAATGAATGTCTTGGCAGCACATAGCAGTTGCTGTCTTGCATGGTTCTGCATTTAGTTTCTAATTTTTTCATGTGCATACCTTGCATGATCGAAAGGAAGTTTCGTTGAAATATGCCTGGTGTACTAGTGTGTCTAGCTTCATTGCAAAAGCACAGACAGCAAATTTTTGCTTGCGTGTTTTCTTCTTTCATGCGATGCGTTAGACATTCTTATACATGGAGCACACTGTGGTATTCGTGTACGACCACTAAATAATTTATAATTGAATTTCTTCTTGAAGCTGTTTCGGTTTCGATTTCATCAGTCGAACGGTGGCTGTGACGCGCAGTTGTTTAGGTCACGTGACGCATAAAAAAAAATCTGTTATATAATTGCTGACAGGTCATTTTCCATCATTCCGGGTCGTGGAAGGGGCTGGATTAAATGTCGTCGTGGATTAAACTACACACCAGCGATTATATTAGTTTTTCTAGTGGATCATGTGACAGAAACATAACTTGACGTCACAGTCGTCATGGTTCGGCCGATGAAACCGAAACAGCATGAGGGAAGGAATTCAATTGTAGATTATTTAGCGCTTGTAGGCAGATACCACCTGATAATCCTTGTATTCTAAGGTCTAAAGCATTGTTTGACAGAACAAAACGCGCAATAAAGTTAGGTGTCTATAGTCCTTTAAAGAACTGATCCTATTGTAAAAAAAAAATTGAGGCAGTTGTACAGGTAGTGTAATTTTTTTCTTGTTGCAATTGCCATCGCTCTTCCTGAGGTGGTAGCCGAATTGTACGTCTCGCGAGGACAGAATTTGATTATTTCATGGTTAAAACAGTAGAACTGCATGGTATTAAGGCGGAAGCCTTTAATGCCTCATCGTTGTAAGCAGGGGTTGTCGACAAAAATGTCACGCTTTTCAATTGGTCGAAACGGTTGTGACGTCACAGTGCGCGAATTTCAAACGGGGCCAATTGTACTTTGGCTAGTGACCATGCAACCAATTAAAGGAACGTATAATGATGCTCCAAGTAAGTGGGACTGAGTTTAGTTAATTGCTTACTTAACCAATTAGCCTAATTTGTCTTTCTAGTGAGACCAGATAAATAAATAAAACCGAGTAGGAAATTGGCCGAGCTCGGGAATCGAACCCCGGTCTCCGGAGTGCGAGACGAGCACGCTACCACTCTACCATGCCAGCTCAATGGTTTGGAATGAACAAAGGCGCGTCTAGTGAGTACGGTGTCTTCGTTCATTCCCATCTTCCTCCCTTCCCGTTACGACGAGGTTTAGGTGTCTACAGAGATCTGAGAGACAGATACATTCCCTTTCCTCAGAACCCAATTTACCGACTAGCAAGGCATAGAGCCGAACGGGCGATGGCGTTCAATGGACTCCCTGGCAGCGTTGCAAGACGCTGTCGCGTTCCGCTCTTAGAGGCGAAGCTTAACATCTTAACCACACATCAGTGACACAAGCAGCAACACCACGCTTAAGGCTTTCGCCTCACCGCACTTTAGCGTCAACAAAGTGCCCCCTGATTTTTCATGTGCAGAGGGTAGCTGCTTTGTTAGCTGGGCTGGTTGTTGTAGCCTAGCGTCAACCAAGCAGGAGAATCTGGGGATCGCAGACCAGAAGGCCGTGAGTGCAGTTCCAAAGCAGAAAAGCAAGCTGTGAGGCCTCGTTATTGCTCTTTCGTTTGCACAGCTGCAGCTCTTGCACAATGGGTAGCTCAGCAGCTGTTGCAAGAGCACGTTGGCCGCACAGCACTTTCAGTATAGCATTATTAAAAAAATCACACGACTCTCGCATTAGAGCGTACAGGCTTTCCCGCGTGTTTTAAGGGGAAAGCCTTTAATGCCTCATTGTTGTCGACAGAAGGTTGTCAGCAGAGGTGTAAGGTTTTTGTTGGACGAAATGGTTATGACGTCGGAGTGCGCGGATTCACAGTAATGAGGTCACCCACAGATGCCTGACGCCCCCTTTTGGAGCACACGGCAACTAATAAAAAATAGTTGTCGTCCGCTCCGACAGGGGCCAGAAGGCGTCCGTGGGTGACCTCATTACATTCCTCATTACTGCGAACAAAGCCACGGATACAACTGAACTCATCAAAGCAGAGAGAGAGAGAGAGTTGTGGTGAAGAAGCAGTCAGTCAGCAGTCAAAGTGTGTAGTTGTAATGTGTAGTCAAATAAAGCTCTAGTACAGCACAAACAGTCTCGCAGTCAATGCCAAACAGTGCGCCATGAAGGCTTTCGCCTTGCAGCACTTCAGGGAGCCAAAGTGCCCCTCAAGTTTTTTGTATGAATTCATTGAATTCCCACTGAAGTGTTATGTGCTCGAGATTTGGAGTCCTGTTCGCCATGGCATGATATGTTTTAGGCTGCACTTCCATCTGCGTTCTTTCTTGCTCTGCGTGCTTCCGCTCCATTGTGATTTGGTCTGCAGTTGTGGATGCAGTTTAAATTTACACTTTTTAAATCTTGCCTCGGGAAGCTACCATATGGTGTGTGTGTGTTGTTGCCTACTAGCAGTCAGCAGGGCTGGAGTTGGAAAGGTGCCTGCTTTGACAGAGGATGTCAGCGTCATAGTCACTTTTTTTTAAGTGTGACAACACTACTTCACGGGGTCAAACCCAGCCGAGAATTTCGTGGCGTCATTGACCTTGAGGGTGCAGAAATGCAATAAATATTGCCATGACTGGGTTTCGAACCCGTGGTGGCGCGAACACATCAGCTTCGCTGGCCACTGCACGAGAGCACTATGTTATCGCTGCAGCCAACCACGCCTCATGTTCAACTGCAACGCACTCTCGCGCTCTGCATTGCACACATTCGTCTTCATAAACTTCCATCTGTGGTACGAACAGATCAGATCAGCTTAACCTGAGTCTATTATTGCCAGACGTGCCGACGACCCAGCTGTGAGCCAACCAGGCTAAACACGTTTTCACACGTCTACTCAGTTTAACTACGTTAAAGCCCTACCACTTTCTTTTCTTGACAGTGACTTGTTAGTCACTTTATTCTTGCGGTGCTTTGCAGAGTGGCACCGTAATAGTCACCATTTCTGCAGGATCGAATGGAATTTTTTGTTTGCTTGTTTGTTTTGTTATGAGGTCTATGATGAACACCACTATGCACTGATGGAATGCTGGCCTTAGCAGCAGCTCAAGCCTTAAACCATGCATTAACGCTTGCAAGATGAGTTTTAGTGTACTAATGCTTTTTCAGTTTAGTGTCCTGTTTATTACTCTAATCATTGCACTTCGTGCGCAGCCTCTATAACACTGCACTCCTGATTGCGATGCTCTTCTCAAATTTCGGTTCACGGTCATGGATGGGGGAAAGAAAAAAGCTGCATAGCATGCAAGCACTGGGAGTTAATTGCTTCACTTGCACACGTGTCTGTATTGGGTGGCCTTTTGCTCTGCCGTTGTCTACTCCGCAACCTGTCAAGCAGTGCGGCAGTGAAATGTCATTGGCTTGCGCTGTGAATGCTCTGCCATGTTGGCATTTGCTGGCCTGCTGTCTGTTGAAAAAAACGCGTCCTTTCCCCTTGAAAGAGCATTGTCCTCGTGCTTGGCAGATTTTCATTGCCGAATTCTCCGTGCACGCTCTCAGAGCTTCCTTTCTTCGTGACAAGGCAGGTGCCTCGAAAGCGCAGTCACTCGCAGCTCTCTCTCTCTCTCTCTCTGACTTTTATGGCCAATGCAAGCCTTTCATTTCTGCTTTCCACAGGAAGAGGCGGAATAGGGCTCAGTGAGTCAGAGCAAACGCGGGTTAACGACATCCCAGTCGTAATCAAGAGGAAGAAACGGGATTGGCAGGGCATGTAATGAGAAGGCGAGATGGTAACAGACTGGATTCCAAGGGATGGGAAGCGTAGCAGGGGGCGGCAGAAAGTTAGGTGGGCGGAGGAGATCAAGAAATTTGCGGGGATACGGTGGCCGCAACTGGAGAAGGACGGGGTTGATTGGAGAGACATGGGAGAGACCTTTGCCCTGCAGTGGGCGTAGTCAGGCTGATGATGATGAAATTGATAGATAGATACAGAGGGAGGGGAAGGGCAGGGATGTTAACCAGAAAGGTTTCCGGTTGGCTACCCTGCACATTGGGAAGGGAATGAGGGGATTAAAAAGAGGGTTGAGAGAAGGAACGGGAAACAGTCACAATCTGTCAATCAAGGCAGTCTCTCTCAAAAAAACAAAACAGTGCCTTATAAGCCTTGATGACAGTCGACTGTTGTGGCCACGGACTGAGGACCTTGGCCTCTGTGAAAGGGCGAGGATCAAGGCAGTCCAGAACACAACACAGCTTACGTCTTTTGTTCACAAAGACAGGGCACTCACACAGGAGATTGATTCTCTTCACTTACGCAGTTTACACAGGAAGGGCTGTCGGCCATCGCGATCCGGAAAGCATATTGATCTGTGAAAGCAGCGCCGAGCCATAGACGGCACAGTAATGTTGCTTCACGATGCGCTGTATGACATGGAAGACCGAGGCGCAGTCCAGGGTCCAATGCCCTGAGGCGATGGTTGCAGAACTCTCCCGTGTTCCACGCTGAAAGCTGAGCTCCAGCCTCAAAGAACGAAGTCCACAAGCTGCGTCAGCTCTCGTTGAAAGTTGAAAGTTGAAAGTTTATTGAGTAATACAATAAAAGTTACAATTCTATACAGCGAGAGGTCCCATGGTACAAGACCGCGGGCGGGACCTCCCATGAAAATAAATTTCAATAAGCAACATAATATAAAACAGTTACAGGGGATATTGACAGGGATTCCTTCATTGTGGGCAGAACGGGCAGCTTCATCTGCCTGATGATTTCTGCCTGGCCTGACAGCCACTGGAAAATTGTCATGTCCTTTTAATGTGGCGTCATGGTACAGCTTGCGGATTTCTGCAACAAGTTGTTCGTGTGACCCGCGGCATAGTGCAGCTTGCAGGCCTTGAAGGGCTGCTTTAGAGTCGGTGAAAGCTGTCCAGTCATGTGGAGATCCCTGACTGATGAATTGAACTGCAGCCCGTAGGGCAGCTAGTTCTGCACCAGTTGAAGAGGTGAGATAGGTAGTCCTCACCTTCAGTAAAATAGACCTAGCCGGTATCACCACAGACCCAGCAGAACTTGTTGGAAGTCACTGAGCCATCTGTGTAGACATGTATGTGGTGTACGGTTAAAATGCAAATGTTGCAATGTCATTTGTTTTAGAGCAGGCAATGATAAACCAGATTTCTTAGTAATTCCCGGAATAGAGGTGTACCCGAGGTTCGTGGAGGCTCCATATCGGTGAGCATGGTCTTGAAGCATGGGTGAACTGTGAAGGAAGGTAGGCACGATGAGCTTGAATTACTTTTGCAAATGCAGTATGGGGTCTGAGTACTGGAAGAGCTTCAAGATGACTCGGAACTCATGTGAGGTGCTGAATATGTGTTCTCATGGTTTCAACATCAATATATGTAGTAACAGGATGCCCCCCAGCGACAAGAACAGTGGCTGCCGTTCAGGCACATTTCGGCAGTCCAAGGCAGATTCGTAGAGCTTGCGCTTGAACCCTTTGAAGTGTCTGAAGGTTTGTCTTCTAATATTGTTTAAAATGGGAAAACTATACCACATGTATCCCAGGAACAGCAAACGATACAGTTGAAGCATCGAGTGCACAGATGCACCCCAGGACTTTTGATAAACATTATGACTGTTTCTGGATCCTGGCATTGTGCGTTTTGTAGCTTCAGCTGCCACAACCGGACCGCCTCCCCTCCCCCCTTGAGAATCTCCTGGTTGCCGCCCACATGAAATGTCATCACCATAGCAGGATCGCATGACCTGTTTCGTGTGACCCATACAGCTATCATTGTTTCAGTGAACTAAACCTTCAACTGAGCCCCCTGAATACCTCCCACATCCTCTCGCACGCAAATGCAGCTGGCACTTAACGTGACATAACGTGTATTTTTCATGCCTTGACGGGATGCATTTGTTGTATTTATTGTTCAGCATCTCAGCAAGTATGAGAACTCTGTGCACTCTAAGAAGAAAGGAGTGAAAAGAGAGCAGTCCTCTAGTGCACTCTTTTATAAAAGGGAATGTGTTATAGGACAGCTTACTTTTTTTTTTCTCCCATATAGGCGTATTGGGGCTTCAGAGTGTAGTGTAGTTCTCTTTGGAGTGCGTAATGAATGCTGGCTCTTGATGCACTACAGCCTTGACGCCTTAGGAAGCATAAGAGGGTTCTCACGCAGCTTCCACCCTCTCCGTTCGATGACGTTCTACGTCACACCTCCGGTAACTCAGGACGTTCTACGTCCGCCGCTTATGAACGTGGGTGGCGCTGATGAACACTCTCAAGCTTAGGTTACTTGTAAACATATATACCCCTGAAAGCAGAAGATTTGACAGCTGTCGCCGTAGCTCAGAGGTAGAGCACCGGACGCGTAATTCGGAGGTCGTGGGTTCGGATCCCACCGGCGGCACGTGGTTGTTTTTTCTTCTGCTTTTCTAATCAATTAGCTTTAAGCAATAACATATTCAGTAATATTCTAAATTGATTAACACCACAAAATAAATAAATTAGTTAAGAAAAATTCCCCTGTGCCCCTTGGTTTCTGTGGCTGTTGGCTTCTGCCATACTTTAAGCATGTTAGTTAGTGGGTGGCTGGTTAGTGCTGATGTAGTCTACCACAGTTTTTTGGACAGAGCTGCGCTGACGGTTCTCATAGTCACTTCAACGGTTACCTTCCCTAACCTGGGATCTGGTGGAACACTTGCACGAGAAGAAGAGCACAATGGATAGCCAGATGCGCTGCGTGCCATGCCTTGGTGGTAGACGAATGAACATCCTGGATCAGTTGTACTTGGGTGTCTCAGGTTGCAACAATGGGAGGTAGCAGGCAGTTCCGTTCATTGTGAGCTCCCCAGAAGGGACTACGCCCCCCCCCCCCCCCCCCCCCCCCCATTCTCTGCTGCAAATGGATAGCTCGCAGTGTGTGTCAGGTTACGGCAGTTCCTTGGGCAGGGAACACAATGCTGGAGGAGAGATCCAGCCATTCATACCGTGGCCTCTGCGTGGTGTGCTGCATCGGGCGTGCTGTCTGCTTTTTTATTTTAGGTGTGCACTGAACTCTGTTCTGCAGGTAACTGTTGCCCTCGAGAGTGGTACATTGTGCGCATTGTAGGACTTGTTTGGCACAGATGCTGTGACTAAATTTTGTTTGGCTTTTGTTTCTACTTCAGTGCCGCATTTTGCACTGAGAGCATTGTCGGCTGCACACTCGAAACTCGATGTGCCTGTATGGCGTATTCCCTTTTGTAAAAGGGTGTGCACTAGAGGACAGCTTTACTCACTTTTTACTCCTCTCTGTTTAGAGTGCAAATAGGTGTTGTTTAGAATCCAAAATGAAATGTTTAGGGCAAATGTGTTGAGGAGGCTTGTTTTCAAAAATGTATTTGAACATCAAGGCGGTACTGGGTAATGGCCGGTAGTGTTCGAGCTTGGTAATAATTGAAGAGGCAAATTCATGTTAATGTACTACAGTAGGCTCAAAGATAGCAGCGGCAAAAGTGCATTGCACTGAGCAAGCTGTAGAAGCCTTATGGGAGTATTTGTGCTTTCAAAGAGTTTTGCACAATTGCCATTTTCTTTGCAGTCTAATCACCTGTATTCCAGGGGCTGACATTAAGTTAGGTTGTCGTCATTTGCAGGCTTCTTTTCTGTAAGAGTGGGGGCCTCTGCCGAAGAGCCGTCACGTTAAAATAGAGCACCTGGAGGGCAGTGTCGCTGGCTGCCAGGCAGCTAGTTCAGTGTGTTTGCCACCGCATGAAATTTTATTCATCTGGCTTGGCACTTTTGGACTTGAGGGGGGGGACATGGCCACAGTTTTCAAGCAGATGAAAAGAAGTTTTTCCGTGTTGGTGCCTTTATTTCTTTCTTCTCTGTTTGGAGACCAGACCCAGCAGTGCTCTTGAACTTGTGCAGAATTCTTGGGACGAGGCAATCCAGCAAACTACCGGCAACAGATAGAGCCTAGCAGCTGCACCCTTGAGCCGGACAGGTTTATGCATTTCCGGGGGACCCTGACCACCACCACTGGCCGTCTTCACGCTAAACGAGAAGACAGGTGAGCAGCCGGAGGACCTCCACTACCTTCCTGCACCCCATGCATAGTAGTGCTTCTGTCATCTAAGCCTTTTTCTGGGCAATTGCATCATTGTCTTGTTGAGCAGTTTCCTGCACCCCATACATAATAGTACTTCTGTCATCTAAGCCTTTTTCTGGGCAATTGCATCATTGTCTTGTTGAGCAGTTTCCTGCACCCCATACATAATAGTACTTCTGTCGTCTAAGCCTTTTTCTGGGCAATTGCATCATTGTCTTGTTGAACAATTTCTTGCACCCCATGCATAATAGGACTTCTATCGTCTAAGCCTCTTTCTGGGTGATTGCATCATGGTCTTGTTTAGCACATTCCTGCACTCCGTGCATAATAGTACTTCTGTCGTCTGAGCCTCTATCCGGGTGATTGCATCATTGTCTTGTTCGGCAGTAGGATTTCACCCTATGAATTTTTCTTTCTTTTCAGGAGAACAAACACACTTTGTAATGCAATTAACAGTTAACCTTCATATCCTACCACGGAATAATTAGGTAAGTTTTCAGTTTTCTTGTTGTCACTTCAGCTCAAGGCATTGGGCCCGAGTTCAACACCATGAAATAACTTTAAAGGATGAAAATGTGTGCAGAATTGCCTGTGTGAAGGTGTGGAGCTTGAGCCTAAAACATGAATGCTGGGCATGATAGCTGCATATATCCATTTGATGTCACTACATGGAGTATTGGGCTGTACCAAGGGAAGCTGTGGCTTTGTGTGAGGATTGGGAAATAAATTTCAAAAAGTTAATATGAACTGAATTCTATTTTACATGTGCAAGCTTCTCTTGTTTGTTATTGCTAGGTGTAGGAAGCCTGCCTAGCACTTGAGATGTATGCGATGAGTCCTTGTGAATCTGTTTACCTATCATGCTCAGCAGATGTGCCCAAACTTTTTCTCTGACAGAAGGATATCTGCATTTGTTTTTTGAGCCCAGATTACAAACCCTAGTGGATGTCATGATGCTTGGGGGCGTTAGCCACTCCATATTGTTGCTAATTAGGTCTAATTAAGTATATGGAAAGGTGAGCAGTTTTTTCTAGTCAGCTCATCGGAAAAATCAACTAACAGCAATCATCTTAAAGAAAGCTTATTTGCTGTGTTCGTGTCAGATTTATAGTCTGCCATGTATAGCTGGCCAAATCTCTAGTTGGCGTGCATGAGAGACTGCGTGAAGTTAATACATTCTAACTTGAAGGCTAAATGGCAGAGAACTTAGGACGATGAAATAGACAATATGGTGCATTTTGTAAAGCCTGTCCTTGGGGAATGGGAGACCGGTATGCACCAGGAACGTTTTTTGAAGGTAATTTTATTTCTCCGCATAGGACACACACACCTGACACAAAACTTCGTAATGACGAAACCGATACAAACCTCTTTGTGAAAGATGTGGAGACGAGCTCACACTAAACGTTATTTTACTGTTATGCTCAAAACTCGAGAAACTAAGAAAAAAAGTACTTCACTCAGCTTTATAATGAACACATTCCTTTCACGAAAATTGCTTTGTATAGGATTTTATACAAAAGTGTAAATCAGCGGTGGTGTAAAGGGCCTAAAAAGTTATTTTGTACTACCTAGTAAAGATAGAGAGACAAAAATTTAGAAATGGCTTAAGGTAAAACTTTAAAGAGGGTCAGGTAACCTCGGCAGCCATCATTGGCTGGGCAAGGATCTCGAGGTTCCCAACTAAAGAAATAGGTACCTCAGCCTTTGTCTTGGGAGTAAGGAAATGACTGAGGTGTTTCGAAAACAAGTGAAGCGCTAGGTTAAAATTTGTAGTTTATGAAGAAAGCTAGCTTCTCTTAAAAAGCTAAAAACATAAGGCATCTCAACAATTTCATTATCACCCAAGACCTTGAGCTTGGTGCATGGTAGCCTTAGCTGCTTATGCGCCATTAAACCCGACACACCTATAGCCTGCCATGTCAAGTCAGTGTTAGCATATGATTAGTCACGTTTCTTTTTCTACTGACAGAATATGTTCATACTTTTTTCTTGGTGCTGATTGTTCTTTCTCTTTTCTTTTTCTCTTCCTCCCATTGTTCCGGCCTCTTCGTGGTACTCATTTTTCCCGCTGTGCTGGACTGACTGCCCACCGTTTATGGTCCTGACGCATCCAGACTGCCCCCGTATAAACCCCGCCAAAGATTGCAGCCGTTCCAGTCCTGACTTGTCTTTTCTCTCCTCTCTCTCTCTCTGTCAGAAGTTCTCCTCTCACGCTGTCTTCCCTCTTGTTCGCCGTCGCTGGTCTAGTCCTCTGCCCCTCTCCGGCAGCTCATTCCGTTTCAAGCTGCCGTCTCGCCTGAAAACGTCGCCCTCGGAGCTGTGGCCGCGAGTCGTCCCTGACTCGTCGTGTGTCGGCAACCCTGTCTGCCCAGTCGTGCACCCTGTCTCCCCACCACCCTCGCCCCTTCGTTTCTCCTCCCACCTCTTTGTCGGGGGTGTGTAGCTGCTGGCACCGTCTCTTCTCGTCGGTGTCCCCGTCGCCCTCGTGTCGCCTCCCTCTCTGCGCGGAAGCTGCTGCCCCGCCATTGAGTGTCCTCTGAGACCGGCGCTGCTGACCTTTCGAGAGCGCCGTCTTTTGCCTCTCCTTTTGCCACTTGTTGAGAGAGAGGTGTCCCGTCGGATTCTTCTACAACCGTCACCATGGGGAGCGTCAACGTCAACCGCAGCCTCACGGATCAGTTCTACCGCTACAAGATGCCAAAGATCATTGCCAAGGTGGGTGGCTTCACCTGTGTGTTCTTTGGCGTGGTTAAACAGACTACCGTATTTACTCGCATAATGATTGCACCCAGAATTTGTCGCTGCAATTTGTTGACCATGTCGAATCTAGCCGACGATGATCGTACTTGCCGCCTGTCTGACGGATGGCACGTGCAGATGACAATCTTGCTCTGTCAGCATTACAGCGGCAGCCGCCTGTTGGTTGACCTGCGGTCACGCGGGCAGTCTAAATGCGATTATGCTTAATCACAGATACCAAACTTAATCTCTAATCACTGTTCGCCATTGTCGCAAGGCTCGCCACCATCCTGGGTTGCGTTGCAACGAACGAAGTGACACGGTGATCCGGCTAAACTTTCTTGTTCCTATAAATAATAAGCCCTGGGGTACAGGAACGTCAAAAATGAATCCTCCTTGAGGATCGCTGGCTTGCGGAGAGTTGCAGGTAGGACTAGTAAC
The DNA here is from genome assembly GCF_055824585.1 of Amblyomma mixtum. Taxonomy (NCBI): domain Eukaryota; kingdom Metazoa; phylum Arthropoda; class Arachnida; order Ixodida; family Ixodidae; genus Amblyomma; species Amblyomma mixtum. The sequence continues at coordinate 120,391,334 of NC_143019.1, read as the reverse complement.
TGCGATACAAGCTTGTTTTACGTTCGCAGCCGCGTAACAGCTGCCGTCATTGCAGCCCGACTGATCCGATCGGCTTGCACGCAGGCTCCGCTGCTAAGGTGTCGCTGAAATCAATCGTATATATTTCTTTTAATATTAAACAATTTGGTTGTAAGTAAGGCAGCACCATAAATAGAACATTCATTGTAGTGTTGGTCAATTCAAAAGTGCCATCCAGTGTAGCTTCAATGCGAAGCTAGTTAGGCCTAGCGACGATTAGGGAGTATAGAGCGCCGTCGTCCGCTGCACTCGCGGTCGGCACCATTGCGGTATCCAGTGTTACGAGCGTTGCGAACGTGTCACCTAAGTACATCAACGATGTGGCAGGGACCGGACATTTTTCGGCATAATGGCGGTAAAATGCATAGCTTGAGCGCTGCGGGACGTTGCTGTTGTATGTTGTTGCTGCGCTGCCTATTTTGATGCGTTGTTCTTGGAACGTGATTTAGTATGAAGAACGTACGATCTTGAAGCGGGCCAGCTCGTGCGCTTTTCGCACTCTACCTTCTCTGTTAACGACGTAAGCTGAGATCGCCGAGCTCGGTTCGCGATAACCGTGTTTAGCGGCTTAACCGCGGGTAGCATGCCCATGGGGCAAGGGTTCATACTGCTGTGGCACCACAAGGACAGGGACATGTTCTCTGGAAACATAAAGATAGGACTTCCCGGGAGATTATGGAGGCCTTCCGTATACGGAAGTCGGCAGATGTATGCGTGAGTTTGCCATCCTTGCTACTGCTTGACGCCGAGGTTGAGTATCTTCAAAGAACACTAAACTATGATAACAGGTATATTCGTCGAGATTTAACGTGTGTTATTGCCTGTAACCTTTGTAACCGTGCTATGACTGTGCATGTAACCATTGGTTTTGTCTATATATTTTGTGCTTTTAATAAATTTTGTCAGTTGTTAGTGAGCACTTGTGTTGTCGTCACTCTGTCTCCGTTCCTGTCCTGGTGTTGCCACAGCAGTATGAATTCGTACCAACTCGCCCAATTCTCAACCCTTTTGGCAAGGGTTGTCTGCCTGCAAATTGTTTGTGTTTTCAGTGCTCAAAAATTTTTTGCAAAAAATTTACCCCACGTAATGATCGTACCCCTAAATTTGCGAGTTTTTTTTTTGAAAAAAAAAAACTGTGATCATTATGCGAGTAAATATGGCACTACCACAGTAATGAGGCGAGGAAGCTAATGTGGAGGGGGCTGGTTCTGTTCGGGGCAGGTGGAAGGCAAGGGCAACGGCATCAAGACGGTGCTGGTGAACATGACCGAGGTGGCCAAGGCGCTGAACCGGCCGCCCACCTACCCAACCAAGTACTTTGGCTGCGAGCTGGGCGCCCAGACACAGCTGGACGCCAAGAACGACCGGTACATTGTGAACGGGGCCCACGAGGCGTCCAAGCTGCAGGACATCCTGGACGGCTTCATCCGCCGCTACGTGCTCTGCGCCTCGTGTGACAACCCCGAGACGGTGCTGGGTGTGCTGCAGCGCAAGGGGATCATCACCACCAAGTGCCGCGCCTGTGGACACGCGGGCACCCTCGACTCTGCTCACAAGCTCAACACGTTCATCCTCAAAAACCCGCCGCCCACCCAGGTATGGCTGATCTGATGTTGCTTGTGCTACTCTGCATTTAAGTGTTACACTGTTACACTTGTGATGTTGCTTGCACTACTCTGCATTTAAGTGTTGCACTGTTACGCTTATGATGTTGCTTGCACTACTCTGCATTTAAGTGCTACACTGTGACGCTTATGATGCTGCTTGCACTACTCTGCATTTAAGTGTTGCACTGTTACGCTTATGATGTTGCTTGCACTACTCTGCATTTAAGTGCTACTGTGACGCTTATGATGCTGCTTGCACTACTCTGCATTTAAGTGTTACACTTGTGATGTTGCTTGCGCTACTCTGCATTTAAGTGCTACACTGTGACGCTTATGATGTTGCTTGCACTACTCTGCATTTAAGTGCTACACGGTTACGCTTATTATTAGCAGCTCTGTTGCCGTTGTGACTTGAGCTACGATTTTACTGTTCCGCTATTGCTGTCGATCCTCGTAACGAATTCAGGTTCAGAAGAGAATTTGTTCATTATATTCAACTCGTATTAAAATTACGGAAGTAAATTCTCCGCAAACAAGTCTGCAAATGAGCCCGAGCAAAAGCGGGACAACATAAAGTTGGAAAGAAAAAAAAGTGCAATTCAGTTTAAAGCTTGGTATAAATATGTGAAACCTCGCCTTTCATCCTGTGTTAGGGAGGGAAAATAAACACTTTGATGCTGGCTGCATGCACACATTTTTTTTAATGAAAAACAACGCAGTATTTGTTTGCCGACCTTTGGGTATTCGATGAGACAGATTCTTTTCTCATGGAGGCCCTAGTGACAGCGTCAAGCGGCACCATAATGAGGGAAGAGCTGATTGGCTAATTCACGTGCCCACGATTAGTCAATTGGACCCCGCCACACATGCTTCAGAGTTTCTGGTTTGCACTTAAAATACCCAGATGTAACAAACCTTCATGTGACGAATTTCTCCACATTGCAAGGTTTCTCAGTTCCCCAGTGCCGCTGCCATTGAAGCATGTGTATTTGTGAAAGCTGTGTATCAAAAGTGTTGCGGAGGTTGATCTTGATGTAAGTAATTTGCCACGCCAGCTTTTCATTTCCTTGTGCTGTGTTACATGAAATTTGGCCGCAAATTACATGAAAATCTCATGACAGTAAAACAGAAACCACCATGAAAGGAGCGTTCATGATTGCAACGAGGGAACGCAGTTGGGAGTACGCCGTGCTGCAGCGGGATTGAGGCTTCTCCACGACAAATGCAGCAGTTTCGACAGCTTTGTCTTTTGTGGCATCACACAAAGTGGCATTACAACAGCTCATATCCAAAAGCAACACAACACAACAGGACACAGGGAAAAGGTACTTGACGAGCAGTGCACGCCAATTGCCTCCGCTTGGTTCTTCGCGTGATTCAGGCATCGACAATACAGGAGTGAGGGAAAACGCAGATGCAGACGTAGACACTTCACAAGCAGATGGTTATTAGGCAGCTGCTTTAGGCCTGTTTGTCATGAATGCGATTTTTGCCTGCGACGCTGCAAATTCTGTCGGTCTGCGACTGGGGAGGGCCGTCAGTCTAGCCGCAAGCTGCTTGCGATCGAGTTCCATCCGGTTGGCATTCAGTCGCAGCGCCTGTGTGTTCGCTCGGCGACTGACCAATGAGTAGCGCCGAGACGGTGTGTGACGTGGGATCCCGTGGGAGCTGTTGCAGCGGCGGAAGCAAAACTGTTCATTCTGATGTCCGACCGAATTCGCTGGGTATGCATTGTGTGCGAAGGCACCGACCGAAAACCGCACTGTGGTGTCACTGACTAGGCCGACTGTTTTTGTTTTAGTCGCGGCATGTGGAACCGGCGTCACTCACCGCTGCCATGCTTTCACTGTGTGCAGGAGGGCCCCAAGGGGTCCCAGGCTGCAGCTGTGGCAGCAGCCACCGCGGCTGCGACGGCCGCCGCCCCCAAGAGCAAGAGCAAGCGCAAGTCTCGCGATGAGCGTCGCTCGACGACGGACGGCCCCAAGGTGCAGAATGGCGGTGGCGAGGAGCAGGAGTCGGACCCCCAGGAGGACGACTGGGGCGACGATGTGGATGACGACTGGGCCGAGGACACCAGCGAGGACGCCAAGGTGAGGTCTTGTCCTCCAGAGAAGGCTACTCTGTGGCCTGCCACATCCAGTGTGCAGTCCAGACAGGCTTGGGAAATGATTGGCCACACTGAGGTGGGCAGCGTGAAAAATTCAGCTGCCATGCTGCTATAATGGGACAGAGATTTGGAAATGAGAAGATGTATTACGTCCCGAATTTGTTAAATTGAGGTTCATATCCATATCAAGGTTGGACTGTATAACTAGGATGATGTTGATGTAGGATGATGCGAGGGAAGTTGCATGATTAGTGATAGGGGATGGGGCGATCCTTTTTTCCTCTATTCCTGCCCAGTGTGGGCAGCATGTTCCACCTTGCGGAAGTATCTGAAAACGCGCAAACCTCCTTTGCCAGGCTCGTCGGCTGGAGGCCCTGACGGCGGGCGCCAAGGGGCTCATGCTGGACGACGACCTGGAGAAGACGGAGCAGGAGCGCATGGACATCTTCTACAACTACGTGAAGGCCCACAAGGGGGCCGGCAACCTGGACGGCAAGGAGGTGGTCGGCGAGGCTGAGCGCCTCGAGGTACACACTGCTTGAATCTTTTCCTCAAAAGTTCAGTCTGCACTGCAGCAATAATTGATGGATGCTGCTTCGGCCTCAGCTGATTGTGCCTGGTTGATGGGGAGGGTTTAGGTGGAGGTGCATGTCTAAGGGCACTAGACAGAGGCACGTCTCTTGATGTGCCATAAGCTCCACAGGGCACTTGTGGATGATGCCATGTGAAGAAGCCAGCAGAGAACTGCAATTGGTGGCAGGGTGTAGGCATGGCTAGCACCAATGCGAAGAGTGTACAAGGCGATTGTGATAACAGTTCAAAAGCAAGTGCTGCCAAATGGACCATAGCAAAAGAACAGTGCAGAGTTCTGCTGCCAGGTGTGCCCTCTTGGAGGGCAGGGTTTGAGACGAAGAGTCTTCCGCCTCCGTGCAGGTTCGGGACAAGGCTCCGCTGGTGCTGTGCGAGCTGCTCTTTGATGAGAACATTCTGAGCCAGGTGGGCGCCCAGAGGGCTCTGCTGCTGCGCTTCACCCACGGCAACCACCGGGCACAGCGATACCTCCTCGGGGGCATCGAGCAGGTACGCGATGGTCGCCCACCATTGGGAGGGGGGACTGCGCACGTGACCGACTCGCAGTCCTCACTTCTCCTGCTTTTTTAGTGCAAAGCACTACTCCGATGGGTAAAAAAACGCGAGCAGAATCTTGCAGTGGTTGTGAGCTTGTGCCAAGAGCGTTGCATAAATGAATAAATAAAATAAGTACTGCCACAACTGAGATTTGAACCCGTGGCGGTGTGAACAGATCAGGTTTGCTGGTCAGTGCATGAGAGCACTATGCTATCGCCACAGCCAATCACGCCTTGTGTTAAACTGCAACGCACTCTCGCGCCGTGCATTGCACAGCGTTGTCTTCAACTTCTATCTGCGGCGCGAACAGAACTTGAGTCTAATATCGTCGCCAGACATGGTAACAACCCGGCAAAGCAAAGCTCGGAGCCTTTCAGGCCAAACTTACGCTTTCGCAAATCTACATGGTTCAACTACATTTGCACTTTTTTTCTTTGCACTTTATGAGCAAGCTCTCAAGCGGTACAAAGAAAATGGTACGAAATTGTGTGCTGCTGTGGTTGGAAGGCACCAAAGTGGAGAGAAAGGTATCCTCCTCCGCATTTTAGGGAAGAGGGTAGGAGGCGACGAGGGACCTGTACCGGGATACAACTCTAGAACAAAGCAGCAGATGTCCTTCAAAGGAGGCCCTCCTGTTAGTGGCGCCAACAGATCTCGGGGCACCCTGGTTAATCCTCTTGGATTTGCCACCCCCCGTGATTTCATCCTATCATGTCAGGGGGGATTAACCAAGATGTAGCACGTGCACTGATGTCATCTGGGCAGGACTTCCCCAGCCTCTGGGCATTCCCATGTCGGAGGATCTCTTGTCTGGTGTCCACGCAGGTGGTGAGGGAGCACAGCGCAGCCCTGCTGCCGCGCGTGCCGCACATCCTGAAGCTGCTGTACGACCACGACATCGTGGAGGAGGAGGTCCTGCTGGACTGGTCCAAGCGGGTTTCCAAGAAGTACGTGAGCCGCGAGGTGGCCCAGGAGATCCACGAGCGGGCCCGTCCCTTCATCAAGTGGCTCCAGGAGGCCGAGGAAGAGGAGAGCTCCTCCGAGGGCGACGGGGACGACTCCCAGGACGAGAACGTCGAGGTCGTCTACTCGGACCGCGTCATCAGCACCAGCATCCAGGAGGTGAAGGAGCAGCCCAAGGCCGCCGCTGCCGGCAAGGCGGCACCCGCGGCCGCCAAGGGGGCCGACGAGGACGACATTGACATCGACGCCATCTAGGGGCCCACCTGTTCGGCTGCTGCTCCGCGTGACGGCAGCGATGCGGCTCTGGCTTGTGTCGCTGCCTCCTTGCCCTGTTGCTGCGCCTTGTGTGTGTGCACGTGTATGCATGCACATGCGCTGTCATCGTCCGCTTCCTTCTCCTGGTCGGTGGCGCCATCTGTCTGGTGCTGCAACAACACGCCGCCTGGGTTGGCCTTTTTTCTTTTTTTAAATTCCTTTTCTGCCCCGTTTTCCTTTTTCTGCGCACTCTTTCGCCAGCTGTTCTTCTTCCGTTCCCGGTTGTCATGCTGGTATTTGTACCTCTTCCCCGCTCCTTTTTTTCTTCCCTTCCTAACTCTGTCTCGAGACCCCTCTGTCTGTGAACTCTGTGGAGAACTTATTTTTTTTTTTTGCATTCTATCTTGTAGGCGGGAGTAAAGACAAGACAAAACTTGAGCAGCTCTCCTAACATTTTCCCCCTCCCCTCGGGATGATTTTGGCGGTTTGAAAGGTATGGTCGCCTGCTTTGAAGAAAAGTGAAGTCTGCAACGATTAGGGAAAAAGCGGCGGAAGACACATTCAAAGGAAGGGGGGATTTAATATAAAAGGAAATGCGGGGTTTAATGCTAAATCTAGCAACTTTGGCATTGCAGACATATATCAATGGCAGGTAGGAAATGGACTTGTAAAAAATTGGGGAGAAATGGAAGACACGTGACAAAAGGAAAAATGAATTGGTGCTGTTGCATTGCATCGTCCTTTTTGAATTTTTCGCCCCTGTATGCTGTTTCTTGCATAAAGACTGAATATTCGGTTTTTATTGTGGACACGTCCACTTCTGTTCTCGGCTTAGAATAAGCTGCAACGCTGTTTGTGCAATTGCAAGAAAAAAAAGTCTTCTTTCGTCCCCTAGGTAAATTTGTGCATGTGGTATGGAGAATTTCATGTTGCAAATAAAGTTTATTCACATGAGTTGTGGAGTTCGAATTATTGTTGAGCTCACGCCAGTCATGTTAAGCTGGTGTTTAGTGTGCACTTGTACGGCCTAACAGAAAGCTTGCCATGACAGCCGGAAATAAGTTTTTGAAGTAATTAATGCCTTAATATGCCACCATGAAGTTTGCACCTGACACTGCAGGGAGGTGGTATTTGATACCAATTCCAAATCTGAATCGCTCTCTATAAATCTGTTAGTTCCAGTGCAAAAAAAAAAAAATGCTCAGAAACAACTTTTAACCCATGGCTGCATAGTGTAGTGAATAAAGATTGAAATAAAGCAGTTTTTTCATTGCCCTCGGTAGTTTTACAGCACTTGGAATAACATTGAAGGCATGACAATTGTGCTTCGATTGTTGCACACACTGTGCCTAAATGCTAAGATATCGTCGCACTAGACAGCCAAGTGTCCAAAATTGCCTGCTACTGCACATATTGAACCCAAACAATGATCTGAATAGAAGATCGGAGAATAGCTAGATTACAGAAATATAGAAAATTGATTGTTGGTTCAATTCTTTTTTTCCTCGGTGTCCCCCCATACGTACTTGCATGCCTAGGCCTACATGGCGGTGTCATGGTCTTCTATCGCGTGTTGCGCAAATAAACACGCGCCGTGGAATGCTTCTCCCAGCAAGATGAGCGCATTGTTCGAGCTCAAATTTCGCACAGAAATGGCATTTGGTTGGCAGAATTGTTTCATGCTACATCTGTTTGGGTTACTTGCCTGAATCAATCAAAAAAAGTCGCATATTCGCATCGTCTGCGGCGACAGCGAAGGAAATCTAGCTGTTCTGTTAGCGATCGCGCCGGTGGCGCCATCTCGTTTGGTGGTCGTGAAGATTCAGCAAAGGATGGCGGGTTCGGGAGGTTTGAAGACGCTCTTTCAACTGTTTTTTTAATGGTCAAACTTGGGTTGGTGAAAGCTTAGTTTTCAGCAACCCAAGTTTTCTGTGACCATTAAAAAACCAGTTGAAAGAGCGTCTTCAAACCTCTCGATGGTGGGTTCGGGAGGTCTGAAAGGTAGGCCTGCCTGGCCCAATCTGGGCCAAGGAAGACAACAAATACCGTATTTACTCGCGTGATTTGCGCACCCTTAACATTTCACCAGGAATCTTGGAAAAATACCTTTTACTTGCATTTTTGCGCTCTCCGCTGCGCCATGCCACCAGCATGTGCGGGGGTGTGCACAAGGCAGGCTTGGGAAGATCGCCGCGACGGAGTCGCCATCTGCGGTTGCGAAAGTGCGAGTGGCGAGGGCACGAACTGGTTTGGTTTAGTTTATGGGGTTTAACGTCCCAAAGCAACTGAGGCTATGAAAGACGCCGTAGTGAAGGGCTCCGGAAATTTCGACCACCTGGGTGTGTCTGCTCTCCTTCTTGGTCTGTGTGTGTTTGCGCTGTTGAACCATCACTATGAAAGTACACGGGCCTCTAGAATTTCGCCTTCATCGAAATTCAACCGCCGCGACCGAGTCGCCGTCTGCGGATGCGAAAGGTGCGAGTGGCGAGGGCACGAACTGGTTTGGTTTAGTTTATAGGGTTTAACGTCCCAAAGCAACTCAGGCTATGAGAGACGCCGTAGTGAAGGGCTCCGTACAATTTCGACCACCTGGGCGCACAGTACACGGGCCTCTAGAATTTCGCCTTCATCGAAATTCAACCGCCGCGGCCGGGATCGAACCCGCGTCTTTCGGGTCAGCAGCTGAGCGCCGTAACCACTGAGCCACCGCGGCGGGGCTGAGGGCACAAACTGTGAGTCGTTTAATCAGCTCGCTTGCGCTGGCGGCCGCTTTCCAGGACGTGCAGTTGCGCGCGCACCTGAATCCGAAACTACCGAACCGTTTGCTGTTCGGCTGGCCACTTGTCAGCCGGACCACACGCGATTGCGCCGTTATCTGGGGACCTTTAAAGTGCACTGACATCGCATGGGCTAACGAAGAGGGTTCTGCTTAAGTTAAGGACAACGCAGCGAGCTATGGAAAGAAAAATTATAGGTGCAACGTTAAGAGATCGGAAGCGGGCGGAGTGGGTGAGAGAACAAACGCGGGTTAATGACATCCTAGTCGAAATCAAAGAGGAAGAAATGGGCTTGGGTAGAGCACGTAATGCGAAGGCAAGATAACCGCTGGTCCTTAAGGGTAACGGAGTGGATTCCAAGAGAAGGCAAGCGTAGCAGGGGGCGGCAGAAAGTTAGGTGGGCGGATGAGATTAAGGAATTTGCGGGAATACGGTGGCCGCAACTGGCGAAGGACAGGGTTGATTGGAGAGACATGGGAGAGGCCTTTGCCCTGCATTGGGCGTATTCAGGCTGATGATGATTATGATGAGGTAGTCGAAATTATTTCGGAGACCTCCACTAAAGCACCTCTTTCTCCCTTCTTTCACAAGGCAGAACAGCCCGCGAGGTGTTATTCAAGTTCCCTCTTCTTTCACTACCATCTCCCTCCCTCCCCCTACGGCGCGGTTCAGGTGTCCACCGAGATATTGGGAGATGAGACACAACACTCGCCAAGCTCCGGCAGGTGGGGGACCAGGTGGGCCGCATGGTCCGCCGGGTTTCCAACAAGCGCGGTGGGTTACGATGCAAAGACGCCTTGCGGCTGGCGAACGCATTCGTGACCAGTCGAATCTTGCATTCGACTCCCTATCTCCACCTGCGGAAACAGGAGGAGGATGCCCTCGAGGTCATCCTCCGCAAAATCATGAAACGAGCGCTGGACCTCCCGGTCTCTACCTCTACCAGCCGCCTTTTGGCACTGGGGATGGTTAACACTTTTAGGGAGCTTCGGGAGGCCCACCTCCACAACCAATACACTCGTCTCACAAAGACAGGGTCGGGTCGCCGCCTTTTAGCCCGACTTCACATCCAGCACACTCAATTCACAGAGGAGAGATGCCGCCTTCCCGTACACTGGAGACGCGCCCTCCACGTGCGGCCTCTCCCCACCAATATGTCCATAGAGGATCATAATGGCAGGCGCCTGGCGCGGGCGGAAGCCTTGGACCGCCATTTTCGGAGCAAACCAGGAGTCTTCTACGTGGACGCGTCCGGCCCGGACCCCAGGGGATGGTACACGGCCGCGGTTGTCCACGAGGGTAAAACAGTAGACGCCCTTACTTTCAAGGCCCAGTCAGCAATTCACGCAGAAGAGGTTGCCATCGCTTTGGCAGCCTCTCACACCTCCTCCAAATACATAATCACCGACTCGCGAGGGGCTTGCCGTAACGTCACGCAAGGGTGGGTTACTCCCCTAGCTTATCGCATTTACCAAAATTGTAGCCGAGACTCGGATCCCGCGCACCGATCTCTCGTTTGGGCTCCAGGTCACCAAGGCGTCCAGGGAAATGAGGCAGCCGACGCCGCCGCCCGCGCGCTCTCTCTCCGGGCATTTCCCACGGGACCCGACGCCGACCAGGACACTGACTTCAATCCGATTTATACTTTTAAAGAAATATGCGAGTATTACAAATCCACGCACCAAACTCTTCCCACCCCGTGCAAAGGACTGGGGAAGGTCAACGAGCGGGTACTCCTGCGCCTGCTCACCAACACGATGTTGTGCCCGGCAACTCTGCAACATTTCGATCCTCAATTCGACGGGCGGTGCTCACACTGTGGGGAGGTGTCTGACACTTACCACATGGTGTGGGCCTGCCAGCAGAACCCATCCCTACCCCCTACCCCAAACCCCACCCGAGAGGACTGGGAGGCGACCCTGTCCGGTTGCTGCACCCTCGAGGCCCAAAGGGCCTTAACGCAGCGCGCCCGGGCTGCGGCAAACGCCAATGGGGTACCTGTCTAGGCATCCCACCTAGTGGTTGTAAGGGCGTGACCCTTCAGGTCACGACCCCCAACACCTCTCCCTATGATTTAATAAATGTTTTCACCACCACCACCACCCCGACGCACTTGCCACGTTTGCTACGCGCGCCGCCCGACATGGAACAGCGAGGTGTCGCGGTTTGATGGTCTTCGCTTTGCGCAATCAATTGTGCAACCGCCCATCCCGCACTTTTCTTGCGTAGGATGGTGCTACCAGCCTCATTTCTGCGAAAGCTGGCTGCTTTAGATTCGTCGTCGTCGTCGCAGACAATGGGAAGTACCACCCAAACGCAGTATAACAGAACTGACCGCTAAATGACACCTCTGTGCGAGAGTTCGATTTTCTCTGAGAGTACTGATGTGGAGTGAGTTTCGAACGGTGCCTAACACGAGAAAGCATTCTGCAAGCTGATCCTCGTGCTGCCTCAAGCATTTTATCACGATTAAGCATTGAGTTATTCCGCTTTGTAGCATAAATTTTTGTACTATGTCAGCGTATGAATCATCCGACCATCCAGGCATCCGATCACCTCTGACCTTTCCAACCTCATCGGTGCTACCTAGGGCTGTCAATCCACCGCATTTGCGGGTGGGGCGCCAATAAGGCGATGCCCAGGGAGCGGTTTGCACGCGTGTCGCTGAAGTGTTTTTAAATGCTACTTAAAATAGGCCATCAAAAGTTTTCACATCAAGACATTTGATTTCGAAACCGAAACCGGAGATGACAGCAGCTGGCGCTGTTTGGCGGGAAGTCGGTACTGGTCGGTACGAAGTCAACAAAGTAGTCATGCCAAGCCGCCAAACATGGCCAAAGTAGCCTGACTGGAGGAGCGTTTGCGGGCAGGTAGGGATGGGCCTGTCTGGTTCACGTCTTTGAGGTTGCAGGGCCGAGTGTCTTGGCCATGGCCGGAGCGGTCCGAGCGCAGCAGGTTTGAAGAGGAGCTTTGTCCGTTATGTCTAGGACTTGGTGCAGCTGAAACGGACAACACTGAACTAACTGTGGTAAGCCATTGTCCATGGCGACGTGCCTGCCTGGCTCACGTGGGTAAGTGTCCCGCGCTGTTTGCCTTTGTCATTGCGCTGCGCGTTGCCTGACACCGTGACTCGGTTGGCAGGTGTTACGACGAATGGCGTGTCGCCTGGTCGTCGCAGCTTAGTTCGTTGACAGTGTGCTTGAGGCGTAAGCGCAAATAATTCCGGTTGCTGTCGGGTATGCTCAGGCGGCTGTCATCACCCGAGAACTGCCGCAAGGTTGACAAGCTAGGCAAGTAGCGCGTTGAGACTAAACGCGAAAGTAGCAAGCACACAGCTAGCGTATTCTTTGTTAGTTGTGTCATTGTCTTTCTACAGGAGGCAATGGTCGTGTTTTGTGGATGGATGGATGGAGAGGTTATTTGCGATACGTGCCACATGGGTCTGGGTCTGCTCTGCGTATGCCTAGCCGTTGCTTAGCAACGGAGACGCGCGCTGTTCTTGCTCTCTCTCGTTCTCATTTTTCCTCCCGGCGCAACGCGAAGTACAGCAGAGCAAAACAATACAGCAATTTATAACACACAATTACAAGCAAAAAAAAAAGAAAATTGAATACTGGTATGTGTGGCAGTGCCAGTGAATTGCAACGCACAACAGCATTTGACTTCATGCAACACTGTTAATGGAGTGCACGGAAAGGAAGAAAACAAAAAAGCTGATCGAATATTTAGGGGAAACCCCCAAGGTGGAGTCGATTTGTAAGAGAGGAGTAATTACTCCTTACTTTTTTTCCTTTCACTACAAAGTTCCTAAGAAAGCTGTATAGCTTTCCTTTGTAGCCGTATGGCTGTGCTTGGGTGAATGTCAGAGTAATTACTCTGACATTACTCTGAGTAATTACTCTAAGCTAAAAGTTGTTTCTCCATATTCTTTCGAGGACTATGCAGACCGTTAGCACGCAATCTTTCACAGACTGTAGCAGTACGCACCGACAAAGAATATTGCACACTTATTTACAGCAAATAATGTTGCACAAAGGTGAAGAGAAAAAAAATCACGGGATCAAGCAATGCATGGTGTGACAGCTAGGCGCAGGTGGACATACTAAGAGGAGCATGAAAGAGAATGAGAACGTGCACGAGCCAAAAGGCTTGCTGCCTCCCAGTGCATATTTTACAAATTCTAACAGGTTGAACCGACAAAAGATATCACATAAACTTAACTGGAGCTAAGAATATTAGACACAAGGTCTAGCAAAATGTAGAAACATTGGCAAGTAGGAACCATGAAGGGTGCATATTCAAAATAGAGGTTTATTTATTTTGGCATTTTTCCTCAAGAGCATCAAACATTTCCCGTAGGCTTACATATCACAACAAAGGTGATTTGTAACTTTCCCTCATAATTTCTGCCTTTCTGTCCACCCTTCCCCGCGAGGACCAGTGCTTCTGGGGTATATGGTCCTTGTGCAATCGCAGTTTCCTCAGTTCAACTCCGTTTGTTGGTGGTGCCGAAGCTCCTTTTATTTTTTCGCTTTAACTCCAGAGCACCCTTTTGCTGGTGAGCCTCTGACAGCAATTCCATTGCTTGTGCTCACATTTTCTTCAGTGAGGATTCTTGCCTCATGTAATGTGCCAAATACTTGCTGCAACACTGTAGGTCTCCTCGATTTGGCTGCACTTTCTGCTCTAGCTAACAAAAGTGCCGTGCGAGTGCAGCGCCAGTTCTTGCGGTGCAAGTGCAGGGCGACACTAGCGCTCTTCGTGCCGCGGCCGAATCAAGTGCACAAGTGCAGTATAGTGCAAGCCTTGTCGTCTGCTGGGTCCGCTGTGAGCGCCGCACGACGCTACGCCAACTCTTGCCGCGGTAGCCGTGTGCTGTTGTTGGCTGTTGTTTGCAGCCTTCGACTGGCCGATTAAACCAGTGCTTAAACAAGTGATTTTAGTGAGTTAATCGTGGACGAACGTGGCTGATGTTGTTCAGTTAGCCATGGAAATAGTTGAAGACGCCGAGAGTGAAGTACGCGTAATGTGTGCGTCGCGGAAAAACGTGGCTGACATTGCTCTGTTAGTGATGGAAATTGTAGAGGACGACAGGAACGACGACAAGATGGATGCCGAGCTAGAAGCTGCATTTGCCCTTGTGGCATGTGACATGTAGACCGCAAACGCGTCAGTGGCTGCTTCGAAAAGGTGACGTCCAGATACTTCAGCTTTGAGTTCAAAAAGCTATTCAGGTTGTCCCGAGAGACTTGTGACTTCGTGTGTGAGCGCTTCAGGCGTTCTTCCTCGTATCCAAAGGCTGTGAGTGGACGGCGGCAAGTTTCTGCCGAAGAGACAATTTTGATTGCACTCAGCTATGTCGGGAATCAAAGCAGCATGAATTCTGTGGCTGACAGATTCGACCTGACCAAGTTTTCTGTTGTGTTGTGCTTTCGGAGGGTACTGGACTTTCTCCTGAACATCAGCGCCGAAGTGATGGCTTGGCCAGACAGTACAAAGCTGGCCCGTAGCAAGGCACGTTTTCTCTCTAACAGTGGTAGGAAAGGTCCCTGAAACACTGTTGGCTGCATTGATGGCAGCCATGTCGAGATTAGCAAACAGGAAGGCTCCACTGCTTCCTATATCAATAGGAAGAAGTGGCCGTCGATAATATTGCAGGGAATCTGCAACGACCAGAACAAATTCCTTGATGTATTCATAGGATTCCCCTGCTCTGCGCACGATGCCCGCGTGCTGAAAGAGAGTCCCTTCTTCTCGGAAGCCACCACTAAATGCGGAGACGATTGCATACTGGGCGACTCGGCGTAACCGCTTCTTCTGGGGCTGTTGATGCCCTACAGGTACAATGGATCAAGCTTTCCTTCTTGGAAAAAGAAGTTTAAGAAGTTTGCTATACCTTTCCTTTGCGAAAATTTTAAATTTCTGTCCATTTTGGCTTCTAGTTTGTTCAGCTTTTCATCCACAGTCAGGTCTGAGTTGCTCTCTTCCCTGATTCTGCGCTTGGATGGGGGCGGGACGGCATCCTTGACCACCATGTTACTTTCGCTCTCCTGGCTATTATTTAGTGAGGTTCGTGCTTTAGCTGCTACCAGGGATGGTGTCCCTGTTTGGGGAGTGCTGACAGCTGCCGTTGGCTTAGCCTCTGCCGTAGTTAGGGCCGTTTTTAGATTTTGTACCTCCCTCTTAAGACTGGAGATTGTATCACTCATGTTTTTAACGATATTCGTTAGTCTTTCTCTTTCCTCATCTTCCTTATCTTTCTTGTTGTTGCCATCGCTCTGGGAGACCTTGCTCGCGAAACTCACCCCTTTGCTTTCGCCGCCCCAGGCCGTTGATCCTCCCCGGGCCCGGCTGGAAGTCCGGTCTCTCGAGCTCGAATGTCCCCTGGATCTGCTTCATCCTCTGGAGGCGCTCCGTTCCCGGGAAGTTTGTCGTTGTTCTCCTCCCAGCCTCGGAAAGGAGTTGTCTCGAGCTGTATAGCCGCTCCCCTCGCCTCCTGGTTTAGTGCGCGGGCGGCTCTGGTGCACCTGTGACTGTTGCGATCGGTCGCTGGCTGCTACCGCGGCCTCCTCTTCTCTCACTTTCTTCTCCCAGTATCTTTTCTTGACTTCGTACGGTGTGGGGTGTATTGGCTTGCATTTGCTGTCTCCGAGTATGTGGTCTCTGCCGCAGAGTTGGTATTTCGGCGTGCAAGAGTGGTTTTTGGGAAGGTTCTCCTGCCCGCAGGCACGGCATTTGACGTTTTTTGGTCCGGACATACGTCAATCCGGTGACCGAGTCGGCCACAGGCTATGCAGACTTTATATTTCTTCCGGTATAGGTAGCATCTGTGTGGGGCCCATCTTAGGATGACCGTCCTTGGTACTCTGCTTTCTTTGAAAAGAATTAGTATTGACGTGGAGTCCTTTCCTAATCTTCTGACCCTGATGATTTCGGGGTTCGCCTTGTGTCTTAGCATTCTCATGATGTCTTGCATGAATTCTCCATTCGCCTACGTGGCGTGGCCTTGTAGGCGAAAACCGCGATGTCTTCTTCTCCAAGCTTGATTCGGCTCATGCTGGTGTATTTCAGTTTTCTCTCTCCGCTCGTGGTGGCGATGAGGATTGAATGTTTTTCATGTTGGGAATGACGTCTTCCTCGCCTACTTCGTTAGTATTTATACCCGCTGACGCTGTGATGACGTTGGTCAGGTATGCGATTCCGCGTTTGAGGGGCTTGTCAAGTCTTCCGCTAGGGCGGATGGTGATCTTCTCAGCTCCTTTTGGTATTCTAGTCTCTTGTTTTTCGACCGACATGGCCGCCAATCTTCTCTCGGCTTACTTGAGCCTGTATTGTTCTGTCTCAGTTTCTTTCTTGCTCTTCTCTAGTGGAACATATTTCTCTCCCTTGCTTTGGAACCATTGGCCTGGTACGGTGAACTCTTGCGGGTCCACTGCGCTGCCCTCGACCACTTCCACGGTTGTGTAAATTCAAATTTTCGCGGGCGAGTGACGCGCCGACGGCGCTTGCTGCTCTTTCCGCTAGAGGATTTTGCTAACCAAATCCAGAACCAAATGCAGAACCTTATCCGTTTAATAACTGAGGCACTTCAGCAGCAGAAGGGGGGAAAATGCCGTCATACATGCACGGCTCGCTCAAGTTGAGGAGAGCATCGCCAAGCTTAGCTATGGACAGATCGCCTAGTAGTACCCAAATTTGGCAGTGGAACTGTCGCGGATGCCGACGCAAGCGGCCGGTGCTACAAAGCGCCTTGTTGATGCTCGAGACAGCCCCGCTAGCAGTTGCGCTGCTAGAGACCGGCGGTCCGGCTAAACTCTAGGGTTATCAGGTTTTCCATAGCAACAGGGGAGACAAATCAAGGGTATCAACATTAGTCAAGAGAAATGTAGCAACAATAGAGCACGATCTAGAAGACAACGTAATTGAAAACGTCTTCGTGGAAATTTTAACGGGAAAGAAGGGAGAATCAAACACTTTTCTCTTAAACATATACATCCCACCCAAACAGAGGAAGGTTAGGTTTAGGGCGATAATTAACAAAGCACTTAAAATAGCCGAAAGCCAACCCCTACTCATAGTAGGCGACTTCAACGCCCATCACCCGGAATGGGGGTACCCGAAAGAAGACCCAAAAGGGAGACAATTATGGGGGGATATACACAACCTGGAACTTACGATACTAACAGATCCGGAGCACCCCACACGAGCCGGAAATAGCGTCAGCGTGGACACTTCACCGGATTTAACCCTCGTTAGAAACAAGGAACAGAGAAATGGATTAACACGGAACAGAACTTAGGCAGCGATCGCTCTGTCATAGCAACAGAGATAAGAACCAAGAACAAACAAATAGGCAAGAAACAAACCCCTACGAAGATCACAGAGTGGGACCACTTTAGGGAGCTCAGAGGAAACGGAGACGAGACAGTCATAAATAATATCGGAGAGTGGTGCGAAGCAGTTAAGAAGGATGCCAGAAAGGTAACCAAAGTGCTAGACGGGGAGAAAGCCCCCGAGATGGCAGACAGCCGACTCCTACACATGTGGGAAGCCAAACAAGGCATGGAGCACCGGCTAAAGAAACGGGGCAGGAACAACCGCTATCTCAAAAGAAGATCGGCGCGGCATAATAAAGAAATAGAGGATTACGCATTCAAACTGTGCGAACAAAATTGTAATAGCAAATGCAATGAAATGGAGAGGAGCATGAATCTCCCCCAGACGTGGAACATTCGTAGGCATCTCGCAGACCCCAAAAAAATCCAAAACGCAAGTGAAAGTTAGACTGACCAAAGTTAGACACGCGTGTGGGGAATACGATGACGAAAGCTTCATGTGTAAACTAGCTGAAACCTAAATAGGAGACGCAGACAAAAGCCGGCTTCCCGATTATGAAGGAGCCCTGAACGAGGCCCTGGATGCACCCATTACGGTAGCCGAGGTAAGGGCTGAAATAGACTCAAAACCAGATCGGCTCCTGGCCCAGACGGGATTATGAACACAATGTTAAGGAACCTCGACGATAACTCCATAAAGGCCCTCACAGATTACATGCAGGAGTGCTGGGAGAAGGGCGAGATTCCCCCGCAATGGGAAACGGCCACCGTGGTCCTAATACCTAAGCCCGGGAAGCAGCCCCGGATAGGGAACCTTCGACCTGTATCCCTCACATCGTGCGTAGGGAAACTAATGGAGCATGTCGTCCAAACCAGAATATCTAATTACATGGAAAAGAATAGGAAGTGGCCAGATGAGATGGGGGGGTTCCGTTCCCTTCTCAGCACACAAGACGTCATGCTGCGACTAAAACAGCATATCATTGACTCCAGAACCAAGGATGCAAAGGTTATCCTAGGTCTCGATCTCAAAAAGGCATTTGATAACGTCAAACATGAGGCAATATTGAAAGGACTCAGCCACGCCGGAGTAGGCCACAAAACCTATTGCTACGTAAAAGACTTCCTCACAGATAGAACTGCGACCATAAGCTTCCAGGAGATTAAATCAGGGGAAATAAAGCTGGGAAGCAAGGGAACCCCTCAAGGGTCGGTGCTATCACCCATTCTCTTTAACATGGCCATGAGAGAACTCCCGGGCGAACTTGAGAAAATTGGCAACCCAAACTTAGAATATAGCCTGTATGCGGACGACATTAATCTATGGATCAACCGAGGAAGTGATGCAGAGATTAATCAAACCCTACAGGCAGCTGCCAATATAATTTCGACGTATGCAGAAGAAAGGGGCTTACAATGCTCGCCCGAAAAATCTGAAATATTCATATATAACGATAAGGCTCTGAGGAACAAACCACCCCCGGAAATTCAGATTTCTGTAGGAGGAAAGGAGGTACCCAAAGTGGACACAATCAGAATCCTAGGCCTTCATATGCAGTCAAATGGAAAAAACACGATAACCATCAAAAAGCTTGAGAGCCACGTGATGCAGACCCTCAATCTCATCAAATGTCTTGAGCAAAAGAGGCGGTCTTAAAGAAAAAAAACCTACTTAGGCTCATACAAGCTTTCATAATAAGTAGAGTCAGCTATGCCACGCCATACCTAAATCTCAAAGCAGCAAAGAGGAACAAAATCGATGCTCTCATAAGGAAGTGCGTCAAGAAAGCTCTAGGCCTGCCCATGTGCACATCCTCGGAAAAACTCCTAGCACATACACAACACGCTTACAGAGCTCGCAGAAGCAGTCCAGACATCAGAGCTAGAGAGACTCAGCATAACACATGCGGGAAGAGCCACACTAGCCAAAGTTGGACTCAAAACAGACAGGGGAGCTTGACAGAGGGAGGATATCCACATGGAGATTGGGAGCTATCTCAGGATTCCCCCCTTACCCAAGAACATGCACCCAGAAATAAACAAGGAAAGAAGACAAAAACGGGCAGAGGTTATAGACCGCATCTACGGTGACAAGCCTCAGGTGGAGGTCGCCTACATAGATGCAGCGGGCGATAGACATAGTCAGTACACGACCGTCGCGGTAGTGAACGGAGCGGGTAGCTCCATCACGGCCGCAACTATCCTAGGGACAAACACTGAGACGGCGGAGAAGGTCGCAATAGCACTAGCTTGCGTCGGTTCCAAAGCTAAATACGTCATAAGCGACAGCAAAGCTGCAGTCCAAAATTTTAGTAGAGGGAGAGTCTCTCCCCTCGCTGCCAAAATTTTAAGACAAGCGACATTGAATAGAACAATCAATATAATCTGGACCCCCGCGCATCTGTCCGTGGCCACGGGGCGGCCCACGAGGTGGCTCGAGATCTCTACCACCAAGCTGCACATGACGGTCCACCGCTCGCAGATCACTGGAGAGAAGGTCGACTAATCTCCTGTCGGGAAGTTACAGAATATTACAGACAACATTGCAGGTACTTTCCCCCGCCTAGCATAACACTCAACAATCAACAGGCGGTGGCGTGGAGGCGTCTACAAACAGGTGTCTACCCACACCCAATTCTAAGCAAACATATCATTCCAGAAATGGAGGACGATAAATGCAAGAAGTGCGGAGCGAGAGGGACCCTCGACCACATAATATGGGAGTGTAGCTAATCCCCGGGCAGGGCAAACAACATTAGAGACTCCTGGGAGACCTTGCTCCGGAGCTCGGACCCTGAGCTCCAGCTCACCACCGTCCAACTGGCTGAAGAGGCCGCCGGGATACGAGAGATCCTGGCCAGCATCTGACGTGACTACCCCATGCGGCTGGATCTCTCTTGGTCCTCCTCCCTCAACTGAGGGTATAGGACAGGGGAGGTCTGGGTGAGGTAGCCTCATTCTGTTGGACAACAAAGGTTTTTCACTCAATCACTTAACAAGTACCACAGGCGGCAAAGAGTGGCTATAGAGAATATGTTCGGGCTTGTTAAACAGCGCTTCAGGCAGCTGTATCTGATTGATGCCAAGAGCATTTTCTCCGGTGCTGCAAGATTGTACTGGGCAGCTTCACAATTTGTGTAATGCCGAAAGAGATTTCATGGCCGAACATGGAGACAGCCCTCACCTTGACGATGTAGGCAACGACGGTGAAGATATCGGAATCACCTCATCAGCGTGCTCCGAGAGCCGAAGGCAAATGATTGCTCAGCATCAGTGCTAGAAAAACTCTTTGCTCGTTTGAGGGAACATTTGCCCGACATGTTTAGATGTCTGCTCTTTATTCGAGCGTACGACACTTATCAGCTCCTTTAGCATGGCCATTCTTTCGTCGTGTCGTCTTTGCCGGGCACCCTCCGCATCAACAATTATCTTCAACAGGCTTTCTACAGGGGTGTCCCTGCGACGCCTTTTTCTTCGTGGCTGAAGCTGTGGCTCTGTTTGGGGCTCGCTGCTGGGTTCCTCAATTTCTTCCCTGTAAAATGCATGAGAATGACTTCCCTTCATGTCTTCACAAATAACAACTGAGGCAGCGTCTTCTTGTTCAGGGGCTTGCGGGGCAGTAAGGACTCTACCCTGTGTCAGCAGCACAGTTGGTGAAGGGTGGGGCTGTTTTTCCAGCACCTCCGCCAGCTAAAAGAAACGCAAAATTGAACTGAATTTACTTACCTCTAGTACTCGCATGATACTCGAGAGTGGCCGATGAGTTGTTTTTTGCTTTTGCGTTTTTATAGCTTCGCTCTAGTGATTTCCACTTATTTTCTGCCTGAAGCGCAGTCACGTTTCCGCCGAACTCGGCATTTGTAAGGGCCGCCAGCTTCGTCCACATGAGCTTTCTCGTTCTGTATATGTTGGAGTAATGCATGTGCATGCAAGAGGCCAAACAAATTAAATGTTCCTCCTAGGTAAATACAACTTTGTTTGCTAGTAATGCATGACTACCCTGAAGCCGCCTTTCTTGCTCCCCAACTCGGTGAACTCCTTGTACCTTGCGATCAGAAAGAGCGTCTTAGGCCTCGGCCAAAATTCCCTTTCCCCATCAGGCTGGGCCTTGGCGTTCGGACTTGGGTCTGGCATCGCCAGCTGAGAATTAATGGCTGCCAGGGCCGCACCTCTAATGTCGGCTGCCAGGGCCGTAGTCCCTTGGCTTCCGTGCAGCTGGGCACCTCCAGCTCCGTCGGCCTCGTTCACAAAACGAACGCTGACGCGGAGGCCGTCTACAAAAAATAAAGAGTAAAGAAAAAACAGGATCAGCAAGCCATCGTGGTAAGAACAGCAGTGCGAACTGCGCGCTGGAGAAAGTTACCAATCACGTGAGATTGTTGTTGTCACCATCACATGTGCTGAAATGGTGACGCTCACCTTCCGTCTTGTAAAGCAATCCTCCTTGCTCCCCGGCCGCATGGACACCGTTTTCGTCTACGACGGGGAACACGTCGCTTTCTTGGTCATCGATAAAATAAAAACAACTTCATGTCGTCTACTGCTGCACCTTGTGACCTCGTGCACTGAAGTGAACTGACAGCGGCGCAAGTGCAAACGTGCAGGGAACTCGTGCACGAAAAAGCTTGCACGATGTCAAATGAAGTGCGGCAGTGCAGGTGGCGTGCACTGCACTCGCCAAATCGAGCACCAGAGTGCAGCACTCTTGAACTAGTGCAGAGAGTGCAGCCAAATCGAGGAGACCATGTGTCATCATGAATGTAGTGCAAGGAAGACATTATGCGCTTGGTTTCAGCCCTTATCTTCGATTTGAAATGGCGCCTACTTTGTTCAGATGCCTTCTGCAAATGAAGCTGTTCAGTGGCTGCATCAGTTGGCGCTTCAATGTCTTCTGTGTCAACATCCTATGGCAGCATGGGCCATCATGTTCGGCCCTTCCTTGTATCCCTCAGGCAGACGCGAGAAGTGCAAGCAGAAAAACAGCAGCAAAGTGCTTGCGTGGTAATTTCGACTTTATGAAGTTGAAGCATGTACAGCTTGGGGTACAGTCGCGGGTAAAAAAGATTAGCACACATGACGGAACACCGGAGCGCCGGAATGACAACGCGTGTCGCTGCGGGTGGCGAAGAGGCTGATAACGAGAGTGCCGGGCCGTTCCCATTCTACGGTATTAGGGGGTTCAGCAGACTGCCACAGACAGCAAAATTACAGGCTAAAAGCAGCGCTATCATCTATTGTTCCTGCGAGTTCCTTTCGATAGACCATCGCGGACATAAAAAAAAGTTAATAAAAAGAGGCCATCTTTGCTCATGATAACCGAGCCAAAATAAATGCCGCAAGCACAGTCACGTAGGGTCGGCACTTCAACGCTCGGGCGGTGCACGCTTGATAAAGCTTACTTCCTGCCGTCCCCCCCTACGCTGCAAACATGGAAACGGCCCGTTAGGCAGGTCTGCATACCGCAGCGCCGCGTGGTGAAATATACAAATTCTGATCCCCAATGATCTGTGCTAATATTTTTTGCTCGCGACTGTACTTCATAAAAGCCCCTACTCTGATTGACGGAACGAATGAGAAAAGTTCCTTCTTCACTGCCAACTTTCACATCCTCTGATCTGTAATCAGATGCTCATGTGAGCCATTCTGTAATGTGCTTTGCTACAACAGGGGGCCTCCCATGAAGGAACTCGGGCACATTATGATGACACAGGCGGCAAGAAGGTGAAAAACTCGGATTTGCCTGCAGGAATTGCACCTCTTTTTCTGGAAAAAAAATTTTCAACCAAGACTCTCAAAAGAACCTTACAGGCTACGGCGACCGCTGTGTCTAGCTAAGTAGGTCTTGAGCTCTTTGTTTTTTGATTCTGTTCTGTTGTTTGTGTCGAAGGGGTGGTCGGACCTGTACGCCTTCACCCACATTTCTTTTACTGAAAGCCATTTAGGGCTTACATAGGCTTGCAACTTCTCATTTTTCTTCCATTGTGGCGACTCCTTCAAGGTTTCAATTGCTTTTGTTACGTCATCTATTTTCTTAACAACGTCAATATCTTCCACTTCATTTCCTATTTTTGAAATCCACCTGCGCCAAGATTGCTCCCCGTGAAAGTCACACAGGACTGGCCGGCTGTTCGGGAAGGCAGCAGAAAGTGCAGTAATCTCTGCCTGGCTATAGTTCACCATCCAATTCGTCGGACTCAGAGTTGGGTTCCAATTCTTGAAGGTTTTTAGTGCCTCTTCAGTGCAGTCAGCAGTTTCAAATTGCACTATAAAGGCACCTGCAAGAGCGTAGGCAGTCTTCACCACTATCAGAAAGAGTGGAAGGGTGTAATCAACCTTTTGTAGGCAGCATCAAGACATACCACATTATTGCTATACCTCGGCATCAACTCCCTCATGAACTCAGTCTGAACGCAAAGTCTCCTCACATTCCTGTGCCACACATTCCAAAGTATCACAGTCAGGTAGCTCGGCCTGTGGTTCCCTTTGCTCTTCCAAATCATTTTCCACTGGTGCTTTCTTTGTCAGCTGCTTCATATACAGAGGCGCCCACTTCCAACCTGGTGCGTGGGGCGCCTGGGGAAGTATTTCGCGCAAGCGCAGTGACAGCTGTAGGCGGGGCCTTCGCCGCGTCGTCTGCTTCAGCGCGGCGGCTCTGTCAAGCCACGCTTGCTATGCGGTGAAGCGAACTTTGCTCTTGCTATGCGCAATAAAACGACAGTCCGGCACGGTTGTGGAAAGCGCAGCAACCGCGCTTGGTTCTGTGTGGCGCGTGATATATCGGTGGCGTTTGCCCCTGTTCGTGTTTCCTTTCTTTCTCCCTTTCCTTCTTCCTTCCTTTCTTTCTTTCTCTCTTTCTTTCTTTACTTCTTTCTTTCTTTCTTTCTTTCTTGCGATTAAGGCGCTCGTGTAAAACTTGGTCCATGTGTGAATGAGATGTCCAAGCTGTGCGGACACTTCGACAACTCAGCTGCTCAGCTCCTTGGTGGCGATCAGCCAGGCTATTCCCCGGACTGACTTGACTGTTTTCATTACCTCAAAGTTGGGCGCCGCAATGTGATGATTGTGTGGCGTAATAGGGATTGGTGCAAAGTGGGCATGAACCTTCTAGCAACGTTCTACAACGGGAACAATTGGAAAAATTTGACACAGAACAATATTGGCATGTTCTATTCTACATGTGCACGAAAAACGGAAAGTTTAAAAATTAGAAAAAAAAAACGAAAGGACGTTTAGAAATGGGATTTCAGTTAGCTGGGAAGTTGCAAAAGAATATAACATATTCTTTCTCGAACACAACAAATACCATTACTTGGGCAGCGGAAACGCGATGTCTTGGGCGCCGTTAGCCATTGTCTAGAAACGGGTGGCGTCACCATTAGCCTCAATTACCTCCCTCATCCTGTTCGGGAGAGAGGCGTACAGTGCTTCGCACAGCTCAGCGTTCGCCCTGAGTTCTTCCCAACGCTCTTGAACTGTGGTCCATAGGTTGTCTGCGGACAAGCCTTGCAGGTTGCGGGGGGGACAACGATGTTTTTATATTTCCCCACAAGTTTTCAATGATGTTCAAGTCCGGGGATTGCGGTGGCCATTCCAACCCGGCAACTCCACGCTCCTGCAGGAACGACGATGTCAGCTCTGACGTGTGGACAGGAGAACGGTCTTGTTGGAAAATAAAATCCTGTTGCGGAAAAGCTTCGCCAACAAGGAATGGCAACGCCACGTCGTCGAGAATGGAGCAGTATCTCGCGGCCGTGAGTGAACCCCTGATTCTCACGAGAGGCCCGAGCCCATCTTTAGTGACTGCCCCCCACACTGTCACAGAACTACGTCCACTGGCGGCTACCCTCTGGATGAATCGAGCATCGTACCTGCGGAAAGGAAAGAAGCATAGGTGATTGCCGTCTGCTTGCCGTGCTCACATTATGAATAAGCACTGAAATTAAAAAAAAAAAAAAACTCATTGTAACCACTCATAGTTTATGTCGCGTCAAAGGTTTGGCGGTTTGTTTAAGGAACATTGACGGCAAAACTTGGCAGAGGTTTAACATGGGTAAACTGATTTAGATGTGAGAAAGCCGCAACAGTGTTTCGAAGAGCCCGTTTCCAGGGCTGATCTCGAATTCCACGCGATGAGAGCGCGCTCTCTCCGCTCCCCTCGATACCGACGCCGCTACTATGCCGCTAGCCACCCAATTTTCTAGCTCAGGGTAGGTATCTGGATGAATGCTTTTGCACTGTAATGAATGTCTATTTTTATCGAGAGAACCGCGTTTCCATGAAGGGGAGGCCACGCTCCCTGAAAACTGAGTTTTGTAACCTTGGGATGACCTAACAACGAGCCACAGGTGTCGCCATCAACGAATAGTTTCGCAGGTACGCAGCGTGCCGTCGACGAAGACTTTCAGGCGCGCATCTTGATCTTGGAAGCTCATATACACATTCAGGGGGGAGGCATGCGTTCCCTTTTATTAAGGACGAAAACTGGTGGAGCTGTTCGCAGCGTCCATTTCACTTCTAGCAATAATCGGTACTCTCGATATTGCCCGCACCTTGCAATAACTAAACAAGGTAACATTTTAACGTTATTGCTGCCACTAACTCATTATGGCCGAAGTGTATTGATTTCACCTGTACCAAGACACTCAGGAAATTGTCACTCAGGACTACCTTTAGCTGTAAGCTTCAAGAGCGAATATGTTAATGATGTATGTCAGTGATCCGCCGATTTTGAAACCTGTTTGCGCTATATGAGACTCATTTAAATTAAGAGATGTGAGCAACATGGGAAATGTTCAAGGAAAGAAAACTTGAATCCCGCTTAACATATCTTTAGGAGTATAAACTCAATAGCAACAGCGGTCCCTCGCGCGCCTTTACTCGTATTTCGGCTAAGGTCTCCCAACAAGAGGTACTGGCCTTTCGTTACAATGTCGGGTCCAAGGATGCTGCAAAAGAAGACATTGGTCGTGTCAGCTGCCACCAGAGGCAGATTGCTCAAACCCCTGTGAGAAATTTACAACTAGCCAGGTTGTTGGGAGGTTATGATGATGTCACAAGGGAATATCCCTTTCTCTATCAGTTGACAATTACTACCTGCCACGGTGGGGAAGTTGCTTCCAATCGGTGGGAGGTTGGTAACTGCCTTAGAATACTAACACGGCCAGGCGCCACCTATGACTGCGGCCAGGTTATGACGAAGTCACAAGGCCACATGTCTTCTCTCGTCGAAATGAAATTTCGGTGCGCGGACATCAGAATGTCATGCGACCTCTGTTGACCTATCAGGAATCTTGTGACGAAGGCACTAGATCAAGCGACCTTTTCACCAATCGAATTTTCGTGACGCGGCCGGACGCCACTTTTTCCCGAGCACGTAACCTATAATGCTACCACATTAAAACAGCTTTGTTTTATTTTTAACTGTATGACGGAGATCTTTCGCCAACTACCGCCCTCCGATCATAGCAGCTAAGCACAAAGTTGCATCTTCCTTCTCGATCTCGACTGCAACACCTAACATCTAACTACAACAAAGTAACATCAATGCTAACTGATGCTGCAAAATGTAGCGACTAAAGTTCACATGCAGATTACTCTCACGCTAGCTTACGACCATGGCTAAACGTACCGCATGTTGACGGGACGCCATACTCGTGATGTTTGATCCCATCGTGTCGTGCATGTGCTCTCGTCGGTGAATACCACACGTTTCCAGTCGTCCACAGACCAGTCAGCATGCTCTTGAGCGAACTGGAGCCACTTAGCCTTGTTTTCCGCTCGCAGGAGTGGCTTTCTAGCGGCCGTTCTGCTTCTGAGTCCTGCCTCATAGAGGCGTCGCTTAACGGTTGTGGCCGATGCACTGAGTCCGAGCTCAGCCCGCACTTGCTGGACTGAACTTGTCGGCTGATCTGCCACGGCTGCTACAATCTGCAAGTCTTGGTCACGGGTAGTCACCCGGCGACGGGGCTGTCGAGGGGCATCCTCAATGCGTCCTTCGTCTCTGTACGCTTGAATGATGCGGTTGACCGTTGCAAGATGATTGTTCATATTGTTCATCATAGCAGCAATAGCGCGCTGAGAATATCCCCTTAAAGACAAATCTACGATCTGTCTTCTTTTTTCTTCTGGTACTCTCGGCATTGTGCTTCAGTCATGAGCGAAGAAGGGAATGAAGCACTACCGAACAAATATAGCCCTGTTATCGCGCCGCGATAAAAATGTTTGATACAACTGCGAATTGCAGGTGACGACGCATATATGGTTTCCTACTATAGGCAGCAAAGCGGGGACTTTCAGCGTCATGCTTACGCTTCGAGCCAGAAGAGGTATGAAGCATAACTTATACGCGGACCCTCTGTCGCGCAGGGATGAGGGAATGATTCATCATTTGGTGCCCGTTTCCAAAGGAAGCAGTGCTGTCATGATAGTAGGGGTGATACCAAGCACCCTCAGATATTGGAACCTGTTTTAATGGCTCAAGTAAATGACTTCTGCTCCGCTGGAAATCATAAGGCGAGCTGACTGCATTCGATTCTCAGTCTAATTTGCTGCTATGTCATAACCGCCTTCGCAGTTGCAATCTGTACTCAGCGGCATGCTACAACGTTTCAAAGGTTTCTCCCCGCTGATACTTGGGCGCAGTGCTTATCCGGAATGAACTGAACTAAAAATTTGATTGCAACGCTGTTTGATCTCTTTGCTTTAATATTGCAAAGAAAATGTTTGCAAATAAGCAGCAATTTACGGCGGTGCTTAGGCGAGTTATATCTCTAGCGCATGAAGGACGCGGTGCGGGTAGCATCATTATCATCACCAGCCTGACAATGCCTACTGGAGGGCAACGGCCTCTCCCATATTTCTCCAATTAACCTGGTCCTGTGCTAGCTGCAGCCATGTAAACCCGCAAACCTCTTACATCCGCCCACCCAACTTCGTGCCGCCCCTTGCTGCGCTTGCCTACTCTTTGAAGTCAGTCCGCTACCCTCAATTACCAACGGTTACCTTGCCTTCCGATTACATACTCTGCCCGTGCTCATTTCTGCATCTCAGTTTCAACTAAGATGTCGCTAACTCACGTTTATCGCTGACCCACTGGGCTCTCTTCTTGTCCCTTGAGGTTACACCTATCATTTTCCTTTCCACAGCTCTCTGCATCGTCCTACGTTTGAGCTGAACCCTTTTAGTAATCCTCCAGTTTTCTGCCTCATGTGTAAGTGCCGATAAGATGCAGCTGTTACATGCTTTTCTTTTCAGGGGTTCTGGTAAACTGTCATTCATGATCTGAGAATGCCTGCCAAATGCACTCCAGCTCATTCTTATACGTCTAGTTACTTCAGTTTCATGGTCCGGATGTGTGGACGCTACTTGCCTTTGGTGGGTGCATTCACTTACTACACCCAGTGCCTCGATACCTATCGTAAACCGCTATTTTCATCTGCAACTGTTCAAGATTACTTTATTTTCCGCATATTATTTTTTAGACCCACCATTCTCCTGTGCCGGTCTGAGTCAGCGATCACGGTTTGCAACTAGGCCCCCTGAGTTACTGAGCAAGGCGATGTCTTCAGCGAATTGCAAGTTAAAGGTATTCTCTGCTAACTCTTATCCCCAACTGTATCCCCAACAATCATCACATTGCGGCGCCCAACTTTGAGGCAATGAAAACAGTCATGTGAGTCCGGGGAATAGCCTGGCTGATCGCCACCAAGGAGCTGAGCAGCTGAGTTGTAGAAGTGTCTGCACAGCTTGGACATCTCATTCACACATGGACCAAGTTTTACACGAGCGCCTTAATCGCAAGAAAGAAAGAAAGGAAGAAAGAAAGAAAGAAAGGGAGAAAGAAAGGAAACACGAACAGGGGCAAACG
Organism: Amblyomma mixtum; assembly: GCF_055824585.1. NCBI lineage: Eukaryota > Metazoa > Arthropoda > Arachnida > Ixodida > Ixodidae > Amblyomma > Amblyomma mixtum. The sequence goes on along the minus strand of NC_143019.1, from coordinate 120,362,256 downwards.
CCACCGATATATCACGCGCTACACAGAACCAAGCGCGGTTGCTGCGCTTTCCACAACCGTGCCGGACTGTCGTTTTATTGCGCATAGCAAGAGCAAAGTTCGCTTCACCGCATAGCAAGCGTGGCTTGGCGGAGCCGCCGCGCTGAAGCAGACGACGCGGCGTAGGCCCCGCCTACAGCTGTCACTGCGCTTGCGCGCAATACCTCCCCAGGCGCCCGCGAGAGGCGCACCACGGAGCGCCGGCCGCGCTGGCCGCACGGAGCGGCGTTCAGGTTGGAAGTGGACGCCTCTGTACATTTCCACATTCTCTTGATCAACTGAACTAAATCTATCCTTACGAAGAGCCTTTTGGATATGGTTCTTTATGTCTGTCTCTGTGGGGTAAAAGTCCCTGCATGTGGTCGGGGGGCATTGCTTGTTTGAAAACAGAACATCTCGAACAAAAAACCTCGAACCGCTCTCAGCCGCTTTTACAGATGTCACACATTGTTGTGCCAGCTCACAAATCTTCTTGTACACTTCTGGGTTTATTGTCTGTCTGTAGTCTGCACAGCGAGCATCAATATCATGGTTGCAGTGGCTTTCCCTGTCGGACATAGAAGCAATGTTGGCGCAGCACAGGTTTACCACTACCTTCTTCTGCGAGCATCATGGCTGCAGTGGCTTTCCCTGTCGGACAGACAGACATAGAAGCGATGTTGGCGCAGCACAGATTTACCTTCTTCTTCCAGCGCCAACCTGAGTCGGGACATGACTTCCTTTGAAGCTGTTTGGTGCTGCCACTTGGCACAGTGCTCTGAGTCGATAATCTAAAAAAAAAAGGCAAAGAACACATACTACAGTGCCATCCAAATTAACTGGTTTTAAAAATTGGCTAAAGGAATGAGAATCTTCTTTTAATGATACAGAATACAGGCATTTGAGACATCAAAGCATACTATGCATTTAAAACATGTGGGCAATAAAAAGCCGTCACATGATATTACTGACGTCACAGAGCAATACTCTCAGGATATAACAGCAAAATAATTCTAAACATGAGATATTTTACAGCTTTAGCTGTATTTGTTGGGTATCTATGCATAGCCGCTTTGGGGAGTGGGAAAACGAGTTAAATGTTTCCCGTACAATGTAGTCGATCCGTGTGGGCAGTACATCCACTGCCTCATTGCAAGCGAGGTGAATGGAGTGACATGCGCATTTCACTAACACGAGGTTTGGATTCACTTCCCTCATTCTTGTGTACAAGCTATTGTGCTGCCCGCGCATCACACTCGCCCCATTGGTTCCTATACTCATGCAGTCACTCACAGAAAGGTTGCTCTCGTCGAGGAGCCTTTCAAGCGGGAAAAAAAGACCTTCAGACGATGCGTCCAGAATAGGAACCAATCCCAGGAACGCAGTTATGATTCCGTTGCTCTCTCTGGAGTGGAATCTTACCACAACAGCAAGCTCTTTTGTCGAAGAGACGTCTGTACTTTCGTCCAAGATCAAGGAAAACTTGCTGCCCCTCAAGTCATCCAAGAGCATCTGCTTGAAAGTTGGTCCAAGTACCTTGTTCACGAGTGCCGTGCACTTCGTTCTCCCCATGTTTAGCAAGACCGCAACAGGGGAGTTCTCTGTCACTGATCAGCGGCGTCAGGTGGTCCGCCGTAACAAGCGATTCGTGGACGGCGATATGCGCCGCCAAACGCAGCTCTGCAATCTTAGCTTCATTCTTGCTGCTGGCAATCCTTGGTTCCGAAATGACGAAGCTATCCAATTGCCTTCGTTCGTGCACCGTCGATACGAACTTCATGCTTCTGGCATGCTTTTCGGTTTTTCGGTGTGCCTTCAGGTCTTGCATGTGTGCCTCTGTTTTGCAGGCTGTACAAAAGGCCATATTCTCTGATGGCGAGCAGGTAAGCCAATCTTTTAATTGAAAAGAAGAAATTGTTAGTTTCTTCAGTCTCATAAAGCGCGCCAACGAGACTGGCATGGTCAAATGGCAGCGCAAAGCGGAGCATCATTCTCTGACAAGAGGAGTTTTCTGCTCCTTTTTCTCGATTAAAGCTTCCATTTGCTCGAAAAACGCTTTCATCTCTAGCATCCTGGCACTGTTTGCCCTTGGTGCAGCAGTTTTCTTTTTTGTCTTCCTTCAGCTGTAGATGCACCCGCTGCGGAGCAAGCATCATCTTGATCAGTGTTAGGGAGTGCGTCTTCGGTGCTACTACCTTGGGTGCTGCTGCCTTGGGTGCTTTGCGTGTTGCTTGGTTTAAATTTTTTGTAGATAATCCCGCAGCTGTCTAATTTTTTCTGGGTCTAAGCTATCATCCATCCATCTAATTTTCGCGAGCTCATCCTCAAAAGAAATGTCACAGGGAGAGTTTGCGGATTTTGGGTTCTACTGGCTGGTCGCACTTTTTCTTTTCAGGATGATTTTGTATCGGGTGCAGCACTGTTCTCCTGTCCGAATTATGCCTAATGTTTCTGAAATCTTTCTTCCGATGGCAGCAAACATTTCTTTTTTGTTTTTGAATTTTTTCATAGGTCCGATCTGAGGGAAGTGCTGTTCATAATAGCCCAGCATCAGTCTTGTCTCGCCGCTTGTCCACTCGCAACCCTGAGATGGAAAAATAAGAAATGCATGCATGAAAAACTGAAATGTACGAGGCCTTGAAACAGGCACAAGCGGAAACAGGTGGAATGTGCACGACAGTTCCTGCAAGACTGCAATCTAGTATACAGTCACCAAGAGGGAAATAGCAAACAAAACAAAAACGCGGACATCCACACCAAGCAGAGAGTGCGAGAAGGGCGCACCCTCGTCCTAACAGCGCTCTCGCTGCACCCCGGTTAGGAGTTTGCGGTTTCTTTGAGTTTGCGGAGGAGTTTGCGGTTCCTGTCTCCGTAAATCATCCACTTGAAATCATCACATTGCACCTGAGCGACTTTCCCATCTCTCTGATTACTTAGTTGGCCCTCATGACCTGGTCCTCAATGTATTTACCCTGTCCCCTGATATCCGGGACTGTGCTCAGAACAATATGCACTGCCTCGTAGGTCAACCTGAGTTTTCCTACCCCTGTCTGTATTTGTTTTCCCAGGTGCTTCCCTTTATCCTGCAACACATCGTTGACCCCTGCGTGGAGATCCACGAGGTTCTCACCTTTCGTGTTCTCCCAAACTTAGCCTTGGCCCGCTCTGCCACCTCTCTAAAACACCCACCTGGAATGCTCTCGGCTTGCACCCGGTTGACATCCATCACATCGCACCTGAGGGACTTTCCCATCTCTCTGATTACTTAGTTGGCCCTCATGACCTGGTCCTCAATGTATTGGCCCTGTCCCCTGATATCCGGGACTGTGCTCAGAACAATATGCACTGCCTCGGAGTTCAACCTGAGTTTTCCTACCCCTGTCTGTATTTGTTTTCCCAGGTGCTTCCCTTTATCCTGCAACACATCGTTGACCCCTGCGTGGAGAACCACGAGGTTCTCACCTTCCATGTTCTCCCAAAGCTTAGCCTTGGCCCGTTTCGCCACCTCTCTAAAACACCCACCCAGAATGCCCTCGGCCTGCACCCGGTTGACATCCATCACATCGTACCTGAGGGACTTTCCCGTCTCTCTGATTACTGAGTTGGCCTTGATGCCCTGGTCCTCAATGTATTGGCCCTGTGCCCTAATATCCGGGCGCATCCGCTTAAGCGCAGCAGTCAACTTGCGGTTAAAAAGGCGACGGCTTGCCTCGGCGTCCGTCGTGGCGAAACATCGCGGCAGCACCTTTGCCGCGAACAAGACAGGTGCCACGTCACGCAGCAGGAGCAGTACAAGGGCCTGTGACGCGAAATATATGTGAATTTTGTACAGAAATGAACCGAAATTCGAAGCGTTGAGCAACCACGTAGTACGTACCTTGATGTTGTCGCAAATCGCTTGCGAAGTGGAACTAGGGCACATGAGGTCATTCCCTCCGACGTACAACATGGCAAAGTCACACCGACTAAAATTGAGTCTGCGCACAGCGCTTGCCAGCCGCACGGCGTCGTAGCTCCCGAAGCTAAATCTGCACGTTTTAACCGACGGCCGTAACCGCAGGCGAGACCTGCACATTCGCTTGAGTTGGCTGTCGCCGACCAAAATGACTCGAATGGCCATCGCTAAATGCAGAAATACCACCGAGGCGAAGACCTGCCCTTTTTGCCTAGGGGCTGTCAGGCGTTACGTTTCCTAGGTTTATTAAACTGGCAAACAAGAAGCCCTACTTTTGACGTGCTAGGGACACTAGGGGGCTAGTGTCCCCAGGTTCCTTTACTCGTCTTACACGGACCCATCCGGGACTGTGCTCAGAACAATATGCGCTGCCTCGGAGTTCAACCTGAGTTTTCCTACCCCTGTCTGTATTTGTTTTCCCAGGTGCTTCCCTTTATCCTGCAACACATCGTTGACCCCTGCGTGGAGAACCACGAGGTTCTCACCTTCCATGTTCTCCCAAAGCATAGCCTTGGCCCGCTCTGCCACCTCTCTAAAACACCCACCTGGAATGCTCTCGGCTTGCACCCGGTTGACATCCATCACATCGCACCTGAGGGACTTTCCCGTCTCTCTGATTACTTAGTTGGCCCTCATGACCTGGTCCTCAATGTATTTACCCTGTCCCCTGATATCCGGGACTGTGCTCAGAACAATATGCACTTCCTCGGAGGTCAACCTGAGTTTACCTACCCCTGTCTGTATTTGTTTTCCCAGGTGCTTCCCTTTATCCTGCAACACATCGTTGACGCCTGCGTGGAGAACCACGAGGTTCTCACCTTCCATGTTCTCCCAAAGCTTAGCCTTGGCCCGCTCTGCCACCTCTCTAAAACACCCGCCTGGAATGCTCTCGGCTTGCACCCGGTTGACATCCATCACATCGCACCTGAGGGACTTTCCCGTCTCTCTGATTACTTAGGTGGCCCTCATGACCTGGTCCTCAATGTATTTACCCTGTCCCCTGATATCCGGGACTGTGCTCAGAACAATATGCACTTCCTCGGAGGTCAACCTGAGTTTACCTACCCCTGTCTGTATTTGTTTTCCCAGGTGCTTCCCTTTATCCTGCAACACATCGTTGACCCCTGCGTGGAGAACCACGAGGTTCTCACCTTCCATGTTCTCCCAAAGCTTAGCCTTGGCCCGTTCCGCCACCTCTCTAAAACACCCACCCGGAATGTTCTCGGCTTGCACCCGGTTGACATCCATCACATCGTACCTGAGGGACTTTCCCGTCTCTCTGATTACTTAGTTGGCCCTCATGACCTGGTCCTCAATGTATTTACCCTGTCCCCTGATATCCGGGACTGTGCTCAGAACAATATGCACTTCCTCGGAGGTCAACCTGAGTTTACCTACCCCTGTCTGTATTTGTTTTCCCAGGTGCTTCCCTTTATCCTGCAACACATCGTTGACCCCTGCGTGGAGAACCACGAGGTTCTCACCTTCCATGTTCTCCCAAAGCTTAGCCTTGGCCCGTTCCGCCACCTCTCTAAAACACCCACCCGGAATGTTCTCGGCTTGCACCCGGTTGACATCCATCACATCGTACCTGAGGGACTTTCCCGTCTCTCTGATTACTTAGTTGGCCCTCATGACCTGGTCCTCAATGTATTTACCCTGTCCCCTGATATCCGGGACTGTGCTCAGAACAATATGCACTTCCTCGGAGGTCAACCTGAGTTTACCTACCCCTGTCTGTATTTGTTTTCCCAGGTGCTTCCCTTTATCCTGCAACACATCGTTGACCCCTGCGTGGAGAACCACGAGGTTCTCACCTTCCATGTTCTCCCAAAGCTTAGCCTTGGCCCGTTCCGCCACCTCTCTAAAACACCCACCCGGAATGTTCTCGGCTTGCACCCGGTTGACATCCATCACATCGCACCTGAGGGACTTTCCCGTCTCTCTGATTACTTAGTTGGCCCTCATGACCTGGTCCTCAATGTATTTACCCTGTCCCCTGATATCCGGGACTGTGCTCAGAACAATATGCTCTGCCTCGGAGGTCAACCTGAGTTTTCCTACCCTTGTCTTTATTTGTTTTCCCAGGTGCTTCCCTTTATCCTGCAACACATCGTTGACCCTTGCGTGGAGAACCACGAGGTTCTCACCTTCCATGTTCTCCCAAAGCTTAGCCTTGGCCCGTTCCGCCACCTCTCTAAAACACCCACCCGTAATGCTCTCGGCCTGCACCGGTTGACATCCATCACATCGTACCTGAGGGACTTTCCCATCTCTCTGATTACTTAGTTGGCCCTCATGACCGGGTCCTCAATGTATTTACCCTGTCCCCTGATATCCGGGACTGTGCTCAGAACAATATGCACTGCCTCGGAGTTCAACCCGAGTTTTCCTACCCCTGTCTATTTGTTTTCCCAGGTGCTTCCCTTTATCCTGCAACACATCGTTGACCCCTGCATGGAGAACCACGAGGTTCTCACCTTCCATGTTCTCCCAAAGCTTAGCCTTGGCCCGCTCTGCCACCTCTCTAAAACACCCGCCTGGAATGCTCTCGGCTTGCACCCGGTTGACATCCATCACATTGCACCTGAAGGACTTTCCCATCTCTCTGATTACTTAGTTGGCCCTCATGACCTGGTCCTCAATGTATTGGCCCTGTCCTCTGATATCCGGGACTGTGCTCAGAACAATATGCACTGCCTCGGAGTTCAACCTGAGTTTTCCTACCCGTGTGTATTTGTTTTTCCAGGTGCTTCCCTTTATCCTGCAACACATCGTTGACGCCTGCGTGGAGAACCACGAGGTTCTCACCTTCCATGTTCTCCCAAAGCTTAGCCTTGGCCCGCTCTGCCACCTCTCTAAAACACCCGATTGGAATGCTCTCGGCTTGCACCCGGTTGACATCCATCACATCGCACCTGAGGGACTTTCCCATCTCTCTGATTACTTAGTTGGCCCTCATGACCTGGTTCTCAATGTATTTACCCTGTCCCCTGATATCCGGGACTGTGCTCAGAACAATATGCACTGCCTCGGAGGTCAACCTGAGTTTTCCTACCCCTGTCTGTATTTGTTTTCCCAGGTGCTTCCCTTTATCCTGCAACACATCGTTGACCCTTGCGTGGAGAACCACGAGGTTCTCACCTTCCATGTTCGCCCACAGCTTAGCCTTGGCCTGTTCCGCCACCTCTCTAAAACACCCACCCGGAATGCTCTCGGCCTGCACCCGGTTGACATCCATCACATCGTACCTGAGGGACTTTCCCGTCTCTCTGATTACTGAGTTGGCCTTCATGCCCTGGTCCTCAATGTATTGGCCCTGTGCCCTAATATCCGGGCGCATCCGCTTAAGCGCAGCAGTCAACTTGCGGTTAAAAAAGCGACGGCTTGCCTCGGCGTCCGTCGTGGCGAAACATCGCGGCAGCACCTTTGCCACGAACACGACAGGTGCCACGTCGCGCAGCAGGAGCAGGACAAGGGCCTGTGACGCGAAATATATGTGAATTCCGTACAGAAATGAACCGAAATTGGAAGCGTTGAGCAACCACGTAGTACGTACCTTGATCTGGTCGCAAATCGCTTGCGGAGTGGAACTAGGGCACATGAGGTCATTCCCTCCGACGTACAACATGGCAAAGTCACACCGACTAAAACTGAGTCGGCGCACAGCGCTTGCCGGCCGCACGGCGTCGTAGCTCTGGAAGCTAAATGTGCACGTCTCAACCGACGGCCGTAACCGCAGGCGAGACCTGCACATTCGCTTGAGTTGGCTGTCGCCGACCAAAATGCCTCGAATGGCCATCGCTAAATGCAGAAATACCACCGAGGCGAAGACCTGCCCTTTTTGCCTAGGGACTGTCAGGCGTTACGTTCCCTAGGGTTATTAAACTGGCAAACAAGAAGCCCTACTTTTGACGCGCTAGGTACACTAGGGGGCTGGTGTCTCTAGGTTCCTTTACTCGTCTTACACGGACCCATCCGGGACTATGCTCAGAACAATGTGCACTGCCTCGGAGGTCACCCTGAGTGTTTCCACCCCTGTCTGTATTTGTTTTCCCAGGTGCTTCCCTCTATCCTGCAACACATCGTTGACCCCTGCGTGGAGAACTACGAAGTTCTCACCTTCCATGTTTTCCCAAAGCTTAACCTTGGGCCGTTCTGCCACCTCTCTAAAACACCCACCCGGAATGCTCTCTGCCTGCACCTGCTCATTGTACTTTACCGTTTTTAGTAGTGCTCGTTTCACTCTGTAGACATTTGAGCTTCCCATTACCCAAACCTGTCTGGACTTTCCCGTCTCTCTGATTACTGAGTTGGCCCTCATGCCCTGGTCCTCAATGTATTGGCCCTGTGCCCTGATATCCGGGACTATGCTCAGAACAATGTGCAATGCCTCAGAGGTCAGCCTGAGTGTTTCCACCCTTGTCTGTATTTGTTTTCCCAGGTGCTTCCCTCTATCCTGCAACACATCGTTGAGCCCTGCGTGGAGAACCACGAGGTTCTCACCTTCCATGTTTTCCCAGAGCTTAGCCTTGGTCCGTACTGCCACCTCTAAAACACCCACCCGTAATGCTCTCGGCCTGCACCTGCTCATTGTACTTTACCGTTTTTAGTAGTGCTCGTTTCACTCTGTAGACATTTGAGCTTCCCACTACCCAAACCTTCCTACTACTGGCCGTCTTTGTTCCTCGGTCTGTGCTCTGCTCTTGTGTTTCTGGTCTTGACCCCTGGATCCCCTCTCTGTGCTGGAGACAGTGTTGCCAGATGCAGTGGTGGTCGAGCCAGTCTCAGACTTGGAGCAATTCTTGGAGCAGGAAAAAGGCTGTTTTATAGCAATTTAGGAGCAGCCAGATTAGCATTTTGTAGCAGTTCTGTAGCACAAAATTTTGCGTTTTGGGTCAGTTGGAGCAGGAGAAAAAGCAGATGCATGACATTGGGTGCAGCTTATTACTACTGCACAATTTTTTAGCATTTCTTTATAGCAAGTAGACACAAGCAAGACAGATTGACGCAGTGCAGCCATATAGCTCGTTTGCCCACAGCAGGAAACCATGGTATAGCGCAGAGCCACCATCTGCAGTGTCTGTAGCACTTGTCATGGCCATCAACATCTCTTGAGGAAGTTTTGGGCCTGAGGCCAAAGAGGGAGGCATGATATATTCTGCGATGACCTCCCCACGGTGCTGGCCACTTTGAACGCAGCTGGCTATTTCATCAATTTTCTCTAGCAGGGTGCTAGTAAACTGCCGATTTAAGTCATTGGCAGCCTGCAATTCCTTTTGCAGCCGCCGGTTTTTTTTTTTCCTTCCGAACCAAGGCATCCTTCACGCGATCTAACTCTGCAGTCCTGTTTTGGTCGTGCTCTTTGATGATTTCGGTATGGAGGCTACTGCACGCAGCTTTCTGCCTCTTCACAGCTTCTTTGCGCTGCGGCCAGCTCTGCCGCTTTTCACTTGGCACCTTTTTATCTTCTCCTTCAGTCATAATGATGCGCGGCCGTGGTTCTCGTATCAGTTTTATTTTTTTTGCAAGGAATCTAGAGTATCTCCGAGCGCAAGAACGAACGCTGGATAGTATCCTTCTACCTCTCCACTCTCGATTGACCAAAATGCTTGCAGCTTCTTCCCACTGTTGAAATCTTCATCACTACTCGGCGAAAAACCTTTGATTAGCCGGACCGGCAGTAGAACTTTAAATTGGTCTTCGTACCTCACAAACGCAAGCATAATGCCAGAAAAAGCACGTGCACACGTGGTACGAGGTTCCAGGATGCACAAAACTGACAAAGCGACGACGGCGACAACACAGCGTTCGGAGTGTTGTTGCTGTTATTCGGCTACGGTGTGGCTACAATTTGGCTTTCCAAGCTGAGGGGTGGTGGTGGCGACGGCCGCAGCTCCTGCCGGAGCCGCCCTTTTACGCGGCGTCATGGCGTGCCAGGGCGTCTGAGCTAGCTGGCATCGTCGAGAACAGCTCGCAGTCCGAGGCGGAGGCACAGGTCAGGCTTCCGGCGTCCCTCATCCACCGTGTCAGCCCCGAGGACTTGTGTAGGATGCTCGCTGTCTTCATTCCGGGGAAGTCCTCTCCCGCTCCTTCAGCTCGGCACCGATCAGAAGCGGAGCGCAGAGGAAGAGCGCATCTGCATCACTTGACGGGCGAATGTGGAGAACCAGCAAAACGGCGGGCAGCGCAGATGATGGCCAGTTCACCCGAACCGATCTCGTGCAGTGCGGCAGCTCTTCGTCTTTGTCGGCGAGTCGTCAGTGATCTGCCCTGGCGGTAGCAGGTGCGGCCGTCGTGGTTCGCTACAATTGCAATAGTTTTTACAGGAAAAGAAATGTACTGAAACCTTCAGAAAATGGTTATTTTCCTTATGGTACGGAAAGAGTTAATTAGCCGCATTAAATGCGGCTTCCTGCGGCTGTTTCCAGTGCCAGCGTGCATTCTTTTATAACAGCTGATATAACGAGGAAAAGAATGGTCGACATGTTAGGCAGGAACTTAGCGTAAAAAGTCAGCATTCCGAGAAATCCACGCAGTTCAGCGACATTACGTGGGCTTGGTGCTTCCACAATGGCCTCGACATTCTTTTCTGTCGGGTGAAGACCATCTTGGTCTATTCAGTGCCCCAGATAAGGTACAGCCGGACTGTGCAGTTCGCACTTCTCAGATCTAAGTTTCATTCTTTGCTCTCGGAAGCATTTAGGACATTTCTTAACTGCTCGCCTTTATCATTCTTTCAGAAACCAGCACGTCGTCTGTACATCTGGCATCCCTGCCAGCACCTCATCCATCTTTCTCTGAAAAATTGCCGGTGCAGATGCTATTCTGAACAGTAGCCTATTAAGACAGAAAAGGCCTTTATGTGTGTCAATCACGCAGACTTTCTTGGCAGCTTCGTCAAGTGGTATTTGATTGCATGCATCACCCAGGTCCAGCGTACTAAAACAGTCACCATTGCTTAAGCGGGCAAACATGTCCTCAATCCTAGGCAATGGATATTGCTCAGTGGTGCAGGCTGGGCTCATTGTGGTTTTAAAATCGCCACAGATTCGAACTGTGCCGTCCTTCTTTAACACTACTACAACCGGTGTTGCCCAGTCGGAATGCTTCACTGGTGACAACACTCCAATAGAAACTAGCCTGTTCAACTCCTGCATCACTTCATCGCATAGAGCGTAGAGAAGGGGCCACGCCTTACAGAATTTTGGGATGGCACCCTCCTTTATGTGCAGACTGGCGGGTGTCCCCCTGATGAGAGAGCCAGGCCGGCAGAAAAGACATCCTGGTAGTCCTCGAAAATGCTGTTGGTGCGGTAGCTGCCTTTGCAATCTTCGGTCATTACGTCCTGTGCTGCTGCCTGCAAGATTCGAGCGCCTGCGATATTGAGTAAACTAAGCAAGTCACGCCGACACAGGCTCGGACCTACACAATCGAGCACAGTCGGGACAGACCATAGACGCGCCTTGGTAGTGGACGGGTAACTGAAGTTCTCCTAGGAGGCGGCCTACTTAGCAGGACAACTTGACGTTAGATATTTCCAGACTTGGCCACTGCTTGCGGTACTTGTCATAGAGTTCCCGAGGGATGACGCAAATTGGTGACCCGGTATCTACCTCCATTCCCAATTCCAAGCTCCCCCAAGGTGGCTCCAGAAAAGTTTTTTCTCTGAGACACTAGTGTCCAGATATGCGCCGCTCTTTTTCATCAATCGATGAATCTTCTCTGACAGCCAAAGTGTTGGTTCGCGCCACTCGAGTTGTGTCTTCTGCGTTCGGTGCACGGCTTCGGCATTTCCGCGCAAGGTGACCTTCCGCCCACAGCGGTAGCACCGAGACTTGGTCCACGAACACTCGTTATCATCGTGTTTCCCGCTACCGCATCTGCCACACCTTTCGCTTTGGAAACGCTTGTGTTCATCTTGCAGCGCTCTTTTCCCGCGTGCCTGAACTTTTAGTAACGGCTTGTCCTCCGTGTTCATTTTTTTTCACGTCAGTTTCTGCGGCTGTCATTGCTATTGCCTCTGCTTCTTGCAACGTTAAATCCTTTTTTGACGAGTTGTTTCTGCAGTGCATTCGACCGTACACTGCAAACAATGCGGTCCCATAGCATCCGGTTTAGAGTGCTTCCGAAGTTGCAGTTATCCGCTATCTAGCGAATCTCCACCAAAACTGCATGGATTGGTTCCCCTTCTGCCTGGCACCGATTGAAAAATTTGTAGCTTTCGGCGATTTCGTTCCTTTTGGGGTCATAATACTCATTCAGGGTTGCTACTGCTTCCTCATAAATCATTGAACTTGGCTTGCGCGGCTTCATCGCCGCTGTTACATCGCCACGGTCACCCTGAGGCACGCCAAGTGCTGGAGCCACGCTGGTGAGCAAGGGGAGCTGAACCTCATTTATTTCCAAAGCTGGATGCCTTTTATAGGCATGCTTAATGTGAGGGAAGGGGGGAAGAGAGGGAGAGAGAGCGGCGATAGTGGCTGCCGCAAAGCAATGAAAGGGTGCGCGTCGGTGACGTGCGCGCAACTCAATTTACTATATAGCACATGCCACAGTGCGCGGCCTACAAGAGCTGGCATCATACTGTAGTCTGAAACTAACGTCCACGCTAGCGGCAAACGCCGTAACGGAGAACCGGTCTCCAGTGCCGTAGAACATCTGCTGCACGAGAGGTGTCCAAAGTTCGGCCGGTGCACCGCACGACCGACGGGCCAATCAACTACCGTAGAGTTACTGTATAAGTGAGCCTATAGGGTAACTCTTTACTACTGCGAATTTGCGCGCCTCCGCCGCTGGCAACGAAAACATTGGCTGCTGCTTCTTTCAAGCAAAATAATTTCCGCTAGATAAACCGATGCCTAAATTGTACATTTTATGAAAAACGATATCCACTGTCAAACGTTAAACATGAATGAGAGCTCCGATACTTCTCGAGCTCAGCTGAGTACACGGCTACCGACGGCAGGCGACCCAGCCTGTGCTCGCATTGCAGCTGCTGCCGATATAAGCGTATTTTCTCCTTTGTATACAATTACTGCAATGAGCAACAACAACAATAAAAGAATGTTGCGGCTAGTGAGTGTCGGTGGTTAATTCCGAAGTGCCGTCAGCTTTACCTTTGAAGTCAACCGGAAAAGGCCTAGCGACGGTATTGGCGCTGTCGAGCGATCAGCTGCTCGAGCGTACAAGACCAGAAATGTTTTCACTCGTGGTGGCCGACCTGCCCGGTGCTAATCCCGTGAAAGTATCGCCGAAGACATTGTTTTATACTACTACTCCTTCACATTATGTATGCCACAGACTGTAGTTTCATGTCGTTTGTTTCACTGTCGCTTTAGTACCAATGCGGTAGTACGTTTTTGCACGATACGATTCACCGACAACTTGTTTGGGCTGCTGCAGTGTAATCACGGGCTCGTTTGAACTTTGTGATAGCAGCTTCCGTGATAACAACACAAGCGCCTTATGAAGAGACCATACTTACGTTTGCTCGTTCTCTGAACCGTGTATTGGAAGGCGATTTCACGTTGCTGATTTCACGCTGTGCCGACTGACACGTCCTTCCTTTCCGACTTCCATCAAAACCTGGTAGGGTAGCCATGGTGTTAGGTCGATTAAGTTAGTCTTTGCAGGATTCATTCTTTCTCCTGCTTCAGTTTTTTCAAATACGTGTCGCAGAAAAAGGAGTTCAATGGATGACTGGCCTCCTCCGTCGACAAGCCTTCATTGATGCAGACGATGCAGCTTGGCTCAGAGTTACATGACTCTGTGTCGTGGCCTCGGCTTGAGCAATTCTCGCACCTCTCGGGCAGCCTGCATGTCTTGGTGTTGTGGTCGGAAAAGGTCAGGCATCTGGTGCATTGCAGGACTCGGACGCTGTCGTACATGGGACACCTTGACCACCTAATGTTTAGGTGTGTTTTCTCACGCGCCTGATTATAGCCTGCTTTGCTGAGAGCGAGGATAACTGTCTTCCCGCCTTTGCCGTGCCATGTTGTCTTCAATTGTATGTCCTCTTCCGTGCAGGTGAGATCATTCTGCTTCATGATCCTGTCTATAAGTTCGTCGTCGCTGATCTCCTGCTCGATGCCTACCACCTTTACGTCCATTCTCCTACCCTTGGGCACTTTGATCTGTAGACTCCTCGTTTCTTCCCGCTCTTTCATGTGTCCTCTGAATTCCTCCAGCGAGTCTTGGTGCGTTGACGTTACTACTACACCATCCAGCTTTACACCAGCCAGCTTTATAGTGAAAGTTTTTTTGCCGCAGTGGAGCATGCTGGATGAGCCATGCTGCATGGCCTGGCTTGTTTTCTTTTGGTCCGTTTGTGCAGCCAAGGCAAAAGTTTGATAACACAACATGGTCTATAACCAGACCAGTATGCATTTCAATTATGCACCCAACACAAGTGTGGGAGCTATGTCCGCAAGTAAGTCAGCTGCCGTCATAGGTAACGTCGATATTTCCGGGCGCGTTGGCGAGCGCTGCACACAATTTCTTGATGCGAGCAACGCTGCTGGCCTCGCACTCGGTAGCGATCACACTACAGGCACCCACCATCTTCTTCATGTGGCCCTGATACGCTTTGTGGTGCAAGCCATGATGAGACATGTTCATTACAGCGAAGAAGTCGCTCAGGGCTGTTGCCCCCTTGCCGATGCTTTGGATGGCCTTCACTGCGCGCACATTCACTTCAAAAGGCGTTGCTTTGACATTAGCACCTCCGTCTACCCGCGGAGACGAGACACACTTCGTGCAGGTCACAGGAGCTATAGGAGAGCATGGGCGTTATAGACAGCCCATACTCTCTGCCCACCTTCGACAAAGTCAGACTCCTCATGCCGCACTCGTAGCGCTGCCTTTTCTCATGGCTTTGCCCGTTCAAACTCACTGATGTTGATAGGGCGCAATTCTTGTCGTTTGCTTCCAAAACACACTTCTGTTCTTCATACATGTCCGCCACATGAGCACTCAAACAATGCCACGAAGAGCCAAATAATACGTGACTCGTCGTTTCGCACGGTCATGGCGCCGACGGCCGCGGTATTGCCCTTGGTTTTGCGTCTTTGAAAAACTGCAACCTACCAATGCGCTTTTTTTTACAAATATTTCAGTAGTGTTCACAACAAGACACTGTAAATTTTTAAAGTTTATTTTTTATTACTTGTGAATACCAAAGGGCTTTTAAATAGTTTTGCTGGCATTTCGTCTGTAGAAGCTGCGATCCTGTGATCCCATCACCCGGGCTTAAAGTGCCCCGGATGTCCTAGCAGACGACGCTGTTGATGGAATGCAGTTTCGTTTGATGCCAGCTAAAATCACATAATTGCGACAAAAAGGGCGAAGAAATGCACCGTATCTCAAGCTGGTGCATATCAAGGATTTGTTCGTGGGGAAAATTCGGAGAAAAAAACCGTATTTCACTCGGACATCTTCTGTAGCCTGTTCATTATAAATCCGCCATATATTTCGGATACTCTTTAGCTCTGCCGGGAGATACAGTTTTCGAGTCTTCTGTCGGTTGTAGTGCGACTCTCTTGTACGAAGGCGCCTTATGAACATCACAACAGCCGATCGCTTTCGACCATAGCGTTGGAGCTCCTGATCGTCTCCACGAGCATCTGCCTTCAATCCGCCTTTTTCGTGCCTGTGCTTAACGTAGCGGGTAACTGTGCTGTGGCTAACGGCAAGCACTGCACAAAACATATCACGACAAACAGGAACCTCTCTTCCATTTTCAAGCCGTACCATGTAAGAAACGGCGAGGCTTCGACGATGTTCCTCATGTTTTCCTCTCCTGCGTTTGACTGCAGAAGATGTGTACTGCATCAATATGAATGCCTTTTGCTTCACACTGCACAGTTCACTAAACGTCTTCTTGAAGCTTTCCACCAATGTTTCTGTCAGAAGCGCGCACTTGAGAGTCTTCTTTGTGTGCTTACATTTCGGAAGCGGCAAATTCTTGCTTTCTCGGCGTCTTGAAGGGCGACTTTTGTTTCGTCGTCTGGGCAGGGAAAGTTCACCGACCTCTTCATACCCGTCGCAATCCATGCTGAACTAAGTCCGTCAAAGCAAAAGTCTTGAAAAAACAAAGGAGCTCGCGAAACAGACCACGCGGTCCGCGCTATCACGCATGAGCACCGCCAGCACGAGCCTACAAGGAGGCTGCCATGTTAGCTGAAACACGTGGTCTCCGGGTCAGTCTCCTATAGGTTGAACGGATTTGGCTCATTTCGATCCACGCAGTGGAAGGATTTGGCTCGTTTTCGATTTGAAACGTGATCTGCGGGCTAGCTCAGTTGGTGTGATTTGACCCATTTTGTTCTGATCTGTTTTTTAAATTAAAGTTGACTGGCTTAGCTTGCCACTACAGTTGCAGTTGCGTTACTTTCAGTTTGTGGATTTGGCTCATTTAGAAAAAAACTCCTCATGCAAACACAGATCAAGCGTAATGAAAAAATAAAATGGCAAGAAAAAATACTCTGGAAACAAAATGGCGATCAGGTAAGCAAACGAGGACTGAGCCACAAAGGTGAAGGTGAAGCCACATTTAAGGGGGGAAGTTGGTTTAAAAATTTTTTTTTTTTCTTGGTGTAATCTGAATGAAACTTTAGTCTTGATCAGCTTTTCACGCTGATTTCCAACATGTAGTTAGATCTTTCATAGCTGCACCGGTTCAGGAAGTGTTAATGGTTCTAAAAAATTTTGAAGGGTACTTTTTATGGAACTTTTCTGGCAATTTCGCCTTGCCAAACACAAAAAGTAAATGTCTGGTCTCAATGCCAAGACATGCTCTTGGGGGTGATGCTATTTCTATTGATTTGGAAGCAATTTTTAAACAGACTGACTAACAGGTACTGTGACTACTTTTAATTTTCTCTTATTCCCATCTTAATTGGCTATTTGAAATATAAAGCTAGGGTAATATAAATAGCATGAGCCCCTAGATATTTTCAGTGCGATTACAGTGATACCAAATTTGTCAATTCCACTCAACAACAATATATATAAAAACCCCGTAAGGCTGAGTGCAGTGTCCAAAAACATCGAACTGAGAAAAACGAATTTAAAGTTTTAGGCAACTGTAACTTCTGCTAGAATGCAGCTACAGTAATGTGAATAGCATCATTGCGTAGCTCTTTTCTTCAAGAGAAAGGCGATATTAAATACTTGACAGTACTCTCTCAAAAAAGTGGCTAAAGCTTGCCTTATAGCCATGTACTACTCACAGAATCAGCATGGGAAACAACATTTACCAATTCACAAGCCAGTTTCAGAGCTCTGCAAGCTAAATAATTGCTCCAGTTGTGTAATAAAATAGCCTTGCTTCAGACAAATAAAATTACACAATGTTTAGAGCTAAAACACAGTCGCATATTTATTCACGTAACCTAATAAAACTGGTCGATCTCTGAATGAAACCGGTCTACAGCAGACCAGGGCTGTACGCAGGGTCATTTCGAAGGCTTGTGTCATATTGTCAGCCTGGTCTTGGTAGCGCTACTCTCAGAGTGCTTCTTTTCGGACTTAACAAGCCTGCGTCGGTCCTTCTCAAGGCTGCAGCGCACTAAGCAAGCTCCTGCACTGTAGCCAAGCTTCTCGGCAATTTGTGCACTAGTCGGCATTAGGCTTTGGTTGAAGCGGCTGGGAGCCTCAGCCACTCCTCTTTCAATGCTGCGTAGCGATGCGTGTTTATTCTTCGGTACCTGATCCCAAACCATTGCATTTAACCCTTTGAGGGTCGAATTGTTTTGAAGAAAACTTTCCCAGGTGGTCAAATTACTTTATTGCGGATCTTGAATCTCCAAAATGTATATAATCGAGAATAAATAGTAAAAAAAAATTAGGAACAGTACTTTGGTGACAGCATCACTCACAACTGGAAAATGTTCAATAGAATAGAATAGCAACGGTGATAAGCAAGCTCAGAGCAGCACCAATAAAGATAGAAATCAACTTTCGCCCCCTCTGCAAAACAGTGCCCACAAAGAGAAAACACGTTTCGCGCGACTCCGTTGCGATCCCACGGCGGAATCGAAACCGCGTAGGCGCGTTGCCACAGAGGGCGAGAATACCTCGCAAGCAACGGTGATAAGCAAGCTAAGAGCAGCGCCAATAAAGATAGAAATCAACTTCGGCAGCCCCTGCAAGATAGTGCTGACAAAAAGAAAACTCAAATTTCGTGCGACTCCGTTGCGATCACGTGGCGAAACCAAAACTACAAAAGGGGTGTTGCCGCAGTCTGTGCCGCCGCGCTAAAGCTAGACATAAGTTCTGCTTATCTCCGTAAGAAGGCAGCACAAAATTCAAACACTTCTTGTAAGTCCTAAGAGGTGGCAGCACCTCCCAGTGAGCACGCATCGTTCTTTTGGCGCAAAATTTCAAATGGAAGATCGAAACCGTACCCGTACGGCAAAGACCTTGCGGGACAGAAAACCGCCGCCGTACATATACGGCAAAAACCTTCAAAGGGTTAAGCTGTCATTGGAGTTCTGCGTGATGCCATCACTGCAGCGCTCCAAGGCATCGTCACTGAGCCGCCTAAACACAGGCTTCAGTGCCTTGCTCACGAAGTCAGGCAGGCTATTGTGTGGAGGGGGCTCCTCATCCTTAGCCACAGCCCTGTTGAACTTACACCAAGACTCTGGGCCTTCAGGGCAGAGGTCGTGTTTCGGTTTGTCATCCGTCGGCGACAGGTGCTGCAGTGTGGCCAGGACTGCTTTCTGCATGCCTGGCACGTCATGCTCGTGGCTTCGCAAGGCATAACAATAATAGCTTGTTATCTTTTTGATCCTGTCTTGTGCTAGCCTACATTTACCACCAAGTGGTTCACCTTGGGCTTTTTTTTTTGTCCACAAGAGTGCACAAGGCAGCTCCCATGCGCTTGTGTACCTAGTTTGTGCAGTCTTTTTTTTTTCAGCTTTGATGAATCCATAGACTGCATCTTTCGTAAGTGCATGAAATGTTCGGCTGTCCCCATCCGAGAGCATGGTGGTATACCTTAGCTTGTGCTTCTCTAATGAGCGCCGAAACAAGCACAGGGCCGCTTCCACCTCCATCTGGCCAACTTTACAGAATACAGTAGACTCCCTTTAAGACTAACTCCAAGGGACCATGAAGACTGTTCATCTTATCAGAAGTTCATCTAATTAGGAGTGCTTCTTAAAATGATGTTCGAGCATGCAGTGTGTGTCCAAATACTTCGTATATGTGAACAAAGCCATGAAATAGTCTTTTAGGAAAAAAATAATTGCAACATAAGCATTTATTGCACTACTAGTGCAGTGCATCAGGCACTGTTGAGTGTTGCCCAGTCTGTTATTTTTTTTTTGTGTCTGTCGAGAAAATCGTCTGCTTGCTACAAGCGTAGGCATATCACTTAACTATCCAAGATATCCTTCAGTGCCCTCACAGGGGAGGAGCAGCGACAGTTCTGCTTTCACAGAATCACCCTTTCAACGGAGACGTGGTTAGGTCTCTGTGCCTCCCCGCGTCGCATGGATCGTCGGCGGTGCAAAAAAGCTTTCAATTTTTTAGCTTTTTTTTTCTTTCCTTCCGCTGAAATACTGCTCGAATGGTCGAGTAAAGCTGCATGGCTTGGGCACGGCTGGTCATGAAAGTTCATCTTAACCAATTAGCACGTGTGCAGTGTACATCTTAAGCAGATTTTTTTTGCATTGACTCTATGGGAAACCAAACAAATGACCACCACTGTTCATCTTAACCAAGGGTTCATCTTAAGCGAGTTCGTCTTAACGGGAGTCTACTGTATAGAGTGAGGTTGTAAAAGACAACCTCTCCCGCTCCACTAATGTACCGCGGGGGAGAAAGGAAAAAGAGTGGGGGGAGTAGTAGTGTGGGGATGGGTGATAGAGTATAAATAGAAAGTGAAAAGTGAAAAAAAGAAAGAGACCATCACCACCAGCGTCCACAGCCAAGGGAACGTGCCGGCTATCAGGGGCGTTTATTTATTATTCTCTTTTTTTTTTTCTTGGTTTGCTTCTTTCTTTGAGATTCTTCATGCCGCTTGTCTTCAGGCTTGCGGTTGTAATGTAGTCAAAGTTACCCTTCTACTGCAAAATATAAGTAAAAATAGGAATAAATGAACAATAAGTCAGAAAACTCAGCAATGTGAAAGGTTACATTCCTGTGTACTGCCTTCCATTGAATGTGTGTTTGTTTGTGTTGGTATTGACCCCCTAGAAGCCTTTGCGCCAAGAGCCTCCCGGCTACATTGTTCACCTCGGGGGTCAATTCCATGTTATTCATATGAATTTTCAATAATTTGTTTTGTCATTTCTGCCAATATATTCGTTGTTTCTCGAGTTTTTATTATCTCTGGTTTCCTATTAACAATGTTATGGCCTAATTTCTTACTTAATTGATTCCTAAATGTTAGAGTTAGTTTACAGTTATCTAAATAGTGGTCATAGTCTAATGCATTCGTTCCGCACTTACATTGTTCTCTGCTACTGATTCCAAAAGGGAAAGCGACCATGCCCTGAGATCGCCTGAGAAACGAAGTGACTTGTTGGGAAATGAGCTGGAATGAGTTTCACATTTTTAATCCATTGATATGCGTACGTATCTTTGCCTTCTTTATTCCATAAATCATTCCATTCATTTAAGAGTTGAATTCTTAGTTGTGTTTTTACAAACTGTTTGGTAATTTGGATTTGAACTGCTTCTCCTTCTTTTGCTGCTTTCTTTTGCTAATTCATCCGCTTTTTCGTTCCCCTCGTTTCCACTATGTCCCTTAACATATGACTAGGTTACTACTTCAGTGTTAATTTTTCTCAATTTTTGTTTAATCTCGTGAATGAAAGGATTTGTATTATTTTCAGTTTTTATCGCTTTAAGTGAAGAAAGACTATCCGTGAAGAGTTGATGCCTATACTCTAAGTTTTCAGTTATAAACTCCAAAGCCTTACTAATAGCCAATACCTCTGCCTCAAAGTTGTTCGCATAATTAGGTAGACAGTATTGTTTTCCCTTAACTATATTTCCCATTCTGTTATACACTACATATGCTGCTCCTATTGCAGAGTCACTTTGTGACCTATCAGTATATGTTAGAAAATCTGCTAAAGGATTAAGTTCTTCAGTATAATCGTGGCTAGGTTTCATACTTGGATGGTATTCCCATAGGTCAAATTTGGAAGCTGTGTTTTTCCCTGCATAAATTTTTCCTTCATATTTAAACTGTTGCTCTCCTTTTATTATTTTATACAATTCTACTTCACTTTCAATCTTCAAATGTATTGGAGGGATGTTTGCTAGAACATTTAATGCTATATTAGCTGTGGTTCTGTAAGCCTTAGTTGTTAATATTAGAGGGATTCTTTGAATTGCTTTCAGTCTATTTTTGATTATTACCTTAGGACTATACCATACTGGTGCTGCATAAACAATGATTCTTTCTGTGGCTCGTGTGTAAATTTTTTGTAATTGTGCTCCCTTCATTCCTTTATTCCTTCCTGTAAACCGGGCTAAATTACTACTTATTGTTTGGACTTTTTCTTTAAGATATTTAAGATGAGGTAGAACTGAAAGTTTATTGTCAAAGACTACGCCAAGGATTCTCATTTCCGTTACTGCTTTGACAGTGCAGTTGTTCATCTTGAGATTTGGAGGATGTGTGCCATAATCCCTCCCTATTAATAAATATTTTGACTTGTTAGGATTGAAAGTTAATCCAGCACTTTTTCCCCAGTTATGAATAGAAGTTAGATTTCCAGCCTTATTTTCTGCGTCTACTCTAGATTTGAATGTTACTACTGATATTATGTCGTCTGCAAAGGCTTGCAGGTGAGTTCCCTGTGGAAGTTTTAAATTAAAAATACCTGCGACTAGAATACTCCAGAACAGAGGGCTTAGCGGTGACCCTTGAGGTGAGCCGCTCTTAATGTGTTTGGTTACCTGAATGTGTGTGTCGTCATAGATTACTATCCTATCTTTGAGAATGGAATCTGCTATTTTGATTAGGTTTGTTGGGCATTTGTATTCTTTCAGTTTATTTACTACTAAAGTGGGTTTGATTGAATTAAAAGCATTTTTAATGTCTAAAGATATTACTAAAGCTTTAGGTTTATCTAGTTTAGCTTGGATAATTTTTTTCTTTACTACATTTAATGCCTCTGTAGTAGATGTATTGTGTTCGAATCCAAATTGGTTCCTTGAAAGTAATTTGTTTTGGAAAAGGTAATGATATATCCTGTTCTTACTTAACCCTTTATGGGATAACGGGACAGATGGGTCCCGCTTTTTACTCTCACGAAAAACCTCCGTACGCGGCAGCGGGTGAATTTCTGGGCAACAGTCTTGTCGCGCCATCTATCTTGAGTCTTTGACAACGCTTGTGCCACTAAGTTTTAGGTTTTCCTGTAGATGGCACCACCAGCATTCAAAGCTGAACTTTTTCCTTTGTGAAAATTCATGCCGGAAAAATTGCTCCCGCTTTTTCGCGCCCAAAAAGATTTCGAGATGAATGGTAAGTTTTTCCTTTTCTGGCCTTCAAGGGAAATACTTGGTGCATGCCCTAAACGATTTATTAGGTAGTCAGAATCGCAGAGTGCCCGAAAAAGAGGTCTCTATGAGCGCCAGAGCCGGATTGACGGGATCGAAAACACTAAGCGAACGTGAAGGGCGCGCTCCAGGGGCATAATTTTTGCACACAGAATGCTGAAAGTATGCTACGACTAACGAAGTAAGCTGTCGATGTTGATAATCCTAAGTTTCGTATCGTTTACGAATTCGCAGGGGGCTCGCTTACGCGGGATGAAGCGCTGGCGCTCTACTTCAGCTTGCATGACGAGTCTGAGACTAGCGAAGACGAGGCCCAAAGCAGCGAGGACGACTTTGTCCCTGAGCTAGCGCCGTCGGATTCGAGCTTTGAAGACGACGAAATCGAAGCTGGTCCATCAATGAGCAAACGCCAACGGCAGTCTACTCCTTCAAAAAAAAGTTTCAGGAGGAAACGGAATGCGCTCCTGCTGGATCAAGGTGGAGAGAGTGAGCCAGAAGAGGAGGAGGTCGGCAGTGCATGGACTACAAATTAACCGCTAAATACAGTTGAAAGCCCAAAGACATGGGATTCTCAAACCTCCCCAAAGGCGCCAGCACGCGCAGTTGATGCATTCGCGCTCTATTTTGATGATGAAATGATTGAATTCATAGTTGAGCAGACGAACCTCTTCTGTGCAAAGAAGTACCCAAGGAAGTGGCAAGTTCTGACAAAAGAAGATTTACGAGCATTATTTGGTGCACTGCTGTTGATGAGCGTGTGCCCAAGGCACCACCTGTATCAGTATTGGAGCCGTGACCCTCTCTTTCATTGTGAAGAAATTTCAAAGCTGATGTCCTTGAAACGATTTCAGCAAATTATGATCTCGCTTCATGTGAATGACACAACGAAAGAAAAAAAGAGAGGAGAAGAGGGATATGACCGTCTGGCCAAGGTGCGCCCTCTTATTACACAAAAATGGTCGGAATTGCGGACGAAGTAAGGTTTGCAGGTAATGTTCACAACCCACGGAAAGTGCCAAACAGGCGAATATGTAGGTGGTGTGCCACCTCCGGGAGTGAAACGCGCACGAAGTTTGTGTGTGGTGTGTGTAATGTACCCCTGTGTGCAACCTGCTTCGGCCCCTTCCACCAACAATGACAGAACTAACCACAGCTTGGTACTCGCGTGAGTCAATGGGACAGTGTTGTCCCACTTTTTCAAAAGGACAACATGTGCCAATGGGACACATGCGTCCCACTTTTTTTGATTAAACTATTGCTGCTATTGTTCTGAAATTTCTTCCATATCATTTCTGAAGATGCCTAGACCCGAAAAATGTGTAGTGTTTTTCTCTATGTTACTGAAATTATAGGTGAACCCACAAAGGGTTAATTTTTCTAAGATTTTCCCCATTACTGAATTTATGGCAATTGGTCGAAATTTTCCTACTCCGTCCTTTTCTTTTGCCCCCTGTTTTGGGATAAGAATTATTCTTGATTCCTTCCGTTTCTTAGGGAAATAACCAATTTTGAGGCAAGCATTAAATAATTTGTTAAAGAAATTCGTATGTTGCTTATACAATGTCTGCATGAAAACTGTATTAAGCCCGTCGGGACCTGGGGCTACATTAGTTCTTAATGTTTTGATGATACTTGCGATCTCTTTTTCCATAAAAGGTGGATTGTGATCTGTACCTTCATCTTCTATCTCAAGTTCGCTTATATTTTCATTTTGTGACCCCTCTGGCTCTTGGGGGTACAACACATCAAGAATGTGTTCAACTGTTTCTTTAACTGACTCCGTTTTTTCCCCGTTCTCTTTTACTAGGCTTTCTAGCACTACGGGTACTTTTAACTGCTTCCTAGCTATTTTATAAGGTAACGTAAATGGATTTTTTCCTGCTGTTTGGCAAAAGTCATTCCAGCTTTTGTTCTTTGCTTCAGTAAGCATGTTGTTGTTGATTAAGTGTCCGTCATAATAGGCTTTTTTATAAACGTCTCTTATACTGCCTTTCGATTTTTGATATCTCCTTCTTAAAGCTTTAACTTTATTTCTTTCTATTTCTAAATCTAGACTCCACCACGGATTTAGTTTATGTTTACTAGGTTTAATTTTACTTTTAAACTTGTTCTGTAATGCATTAATTTTTTTGTACATGTTTTCTACTGCCACTTCCAATGCTTGTGGCGCATCTAACACGTGTTCTTCGCTAAACCATTTTTCCGAGCCTAACTTATCAAGGGGTCTTTTGAAAACCTCGTAATGTAATGTGATATTTTATAGTTGGTTGGAGAGTTCAATTCGGATGTACCTATGGTCGCTCTCGTTAGCTTCTTTTAGAACTTCCCACTTATTGATTGTTGAGAACAAAGACTGATTTGCTATAGTTAAATCGATCCACCCTTTAGCTCTACTTGTTTTGAAAGTTGGAGGTGATTCCTTATTATTAACTATTACTAAGTTATGTTTCAGTGTTAATTCAAAAACGTTGTCACCTCTTTCGTCTGTTTCTTTACTACCCCAAATTATATTCTTCGAATTAAAGTCTCCAACTAGTAAAATTTCTTCTTGAGAATACTTATTTATTTATTTATTTGTGACGCTGAGTGTGCTGCGCGGCATAAGACGTGGTGTTAGTCACGAAAGGTAGAATAAGTTACAGAAATGCATGAAGCCCAGTTGCGTGTAAAAAGTCACATAAGCTTCGGGCGTAAATGTTTTTAGTTACCCACACGTTCAAACCAGAGTCATTGTTTGCGGACAGTCCTTGAGAATACTTCTCTAATGTTTTATCTATTTCTTCCTGAAATGGTGTTAACTCCTCACTTGGCGGGCAATATGTGTTAATTAATAATATGGATCTTTCTCCTTTAGTTAATTTTGCCGTGACTAAGTTACTGTTCACGTATATAGGAAAAACTTGAACTTGCTCATTATGGAGTACTATTGCACACTTTGGGTTATTTTTCCCTGCTATAATTTTAGTTTTGATTGAAAAAGGAATTATTTCGTTATTTAAATGATAAGGTTCTTGATTTACTGAAATGTCATGTAGATTTTCTTGCTGAAAATCTTTCAAAGCTTGGTTCGCTTTAAAAGCTCTTGCGAGATTTACTTGGATTAATTGTAAAGTGTTCTCAGAAGTGACATCTCTTTGTCTGTTCTGATGTACATTTGTTGCAGGTTGATGAGGTTGCGTTCGCTGTGCCGACTTCCATCAAAACCTGGTAGGGTAGCCATGGTGTTAGGTCGATTAAGTTAGTCTTTGCAGGATTCGTTCTTTCTCCTGCTTCAGTTTTTTCAAATACGTGTCGCAGAAAAAGGAGTTCAATGGATGACTGGCCTCCTCCGTCGACAAGCCTTCATTGATGCAGACGATGCAGCTTGGCTCAGAGTTACATGACTCTCTGTCGTGGCCTCGGCCTGAGCAATTCTCGCACCTCTCGGGCAGCCTGCATGTCTTGGTGTTGTGGTCGGAAAAGGTCAGGCATCTGGTGCATCGCAGGACTCGGACGCTGTCGTATATGGGACACCTTGACCACACAATGTTTAGGTGTGTTTTTTCACGCGCCTGATTATAGCCTGCTTTGCTAAGGGCGAGGATAACTGTCTTCCCGCCTTTGCCGTGTCATGTTGTCTTCAGTTGTATGTCCTCTTCCGTGCAGGTGAGATCGTTCTGCTTTATGATCCTGTCTATAAGTTCGTCGTCGCTGATCTCCTGCTCGATGCCTACCACCTTTACGTCCATTCTCCTACCCTTGGGCACTTTGATCTGTAGACTCCTCGTTTCTTCCCGCTCTTTCATGTGTCCTCTGAATGCCTCCAGCGAGTCTTGGTGCGTTGACGTTACTACTACACCAGCCAGCTTTGCACCAGCCAGCTTTACAGTCAAAGCTTTTTTGGCTCAGTGGAGCATGCTGGATGAGCCATGCTGCATGGCCTGGCTTGTTTTCTTTTGGTCCGTTTGTGCAGCCAAGGCAAAAGTTTGATAACACAACGTGGTCTATAACCAGACCAGTATGCATTTCAGTTATGCACCCAACACAAGTGTGGGAGCTATGTCCGCAAGTAAGCCAGCTGCCATCATAGGTAACGCCGATATTTCCTGGCGCGTTGGCGAGCTCTGCACATAATTTCTTGATGCGAGCAACGCTGCTGGCCTCGCACTCGGTAGCGATCACACTACAGGCACCCACCATCTTCTTCATGGGGCCCTGATACGCTTTGTGGTGCAAGCCACGATGAGAGATGTTCATTACAGCGAAGAAGTCGCTCAGGGCTGTTGCCCCCTTGCCGATGCTTTGGATGGCCTTCATTGCGCGCACATTCGATTCAAAGGGCGTTGCTTTGACATTAGCACCTCCGGCTGCCCGCGGAGATGAGAAACGCACTTCGCACAGGTCCCAGGAGCTACAGGAGAGCATGGGCGTTATAGACAGCCCACACTCTCTGCCCACCTTCGACAAAGTCAGACTGTTCGTGCCGCACTCGTAGCGCTGCCTTTCTTCATGGCTTTACCCATTCAAACTCACTGATGTTGACAGGGCGCAATTCTTGTCGCTTGCTTCCAAAACACACTTCTGTTCTTCATACATGTCCGCCACACGAGCACTCAAACAATGCCACGAAGAGCCAAATAATACGTGACGCGTCGTTTCGCACGGTCATGGCGCCGACGGTCATGGCACTTCATCTCTGATCGTGAAACACGCGTGGCAGAAGCCATTCCGCAGTGTGTCCTCGGTCACCGCCTTCCATACGTCGGAATGCATGCCGAGTACAGACTAGTCGACACTGTAGGTTTTGTCGCTGACCACGCATAACACCATGCGACTAGGCACGTGTGACTGATGGAGGTGCCTGAGTGTCCGGTAACGCCTTGGTCCATGGGCTGCAGTAGGGACGTCATGCTCGGCGGCAGGAATTCCAGCTGCATGGCTTCCAGATCCTTGACATGGCCATGTGCAGTGCAGTTGTCCACCAGCATGAACTTTGCGTCCTTGGCGCTCAAACTTTTTCTCCATCGATGTAATCTTCGAAAATCAGCTCGGTTATCCAAGCCTTCTTGTTGGCTTCGTACAGCACTGGAACACGCGATGCTTTAAAACATTTTGGATTTTTATTTTCCAATCACTAGCATCGGGAGCTTTTCGGTGCTGAGCATGTTACAGCTGACACGGACTGATAGCCATTCCTTGCTGTGCTTGCCACCATGGCAAGGGTCGCTAGCGAAAGCAAGGGTTTTTTTCTGGTAACAGCTTGTAAAACAGCCCGGTTTCGCGAACTGCTGGAGCAGTGTCTGCAGCTGCCACACTGATAGCTTTCAACAGCCGCCTCGTCAACCTCGGCACTCTCGCCGCACATTTTTTTGAAGCTGTGGTCGTGTCTCCTCTTAAAATTTTGGACCCAACCATCGCTAAACCTGCAGCCTTCAATATCCGTCTGCAGCGCCAGGGTTTCTGCCTTTTTCTTTAAAACATCACCGTACATCGGCACCTGTTTGGCGATCATGGCTTTCAGCCACACCGGAATGGCTTCCTCAGGCTTCGGGTGGGCACTTTGGCTGACATTCTTTTTGCGGGATCCAGATGACTTCTTGGCGGCTTCTAGAACTTTTACCTTGTTTTTTAGGTAATCCGAGATAGTATGCTTAGAGATTGCAAGTTGCTTTGGAACGTCCACTTGCGACCGGCCACTTTCCACTTGCCTGATAATGGCGGCCTTCTTTTCCAGAGTCAAAGGTAATTTCCCCACTTCGATGGTTTTGTCGAGGACGCGGACTAGGACGGCGGTGTCGGCGCCATCGGCAACTGCCCATAGTTGATGCGGCAATGTAAACAGCACAACACACCACACGTGAATGGTGACCGCGGTGACTGACGACTGTGCAGGACGGCAGCACGGCAGAGTTGGCCCTGGTGGGACAGTGCAGCAAGCGGTGCCTGCTATCGAGGCTATACCGGGTATGCGAGGTTCCGATGGGGTGATCAACGGACGATATGACACGTGGGTTCGAGGTTGCAGAATACCAGAATGGCAGCGGCCAAAAAAGCAAAATGGCACCGCGTTGTTTGCGTTTTCGGTAGCTCTTGAGTCGCGAATCGAAAGAAAAAGTCCGGGAAATCGAACGAGAAGGATTTCAAACGTCCAAAATTGTGGTCGGTGTTATACGTATACTCTACGGAGCGCGTGGCGGTGCCATGGGAAGGTCCGGATTTTCAGGCAGGTCCGGAAAATTGGGCGTCTGAAATATTGGTCTGCGACTACTTTGTTTGCTAATGAATACATGTGGGACACTTGCATTGCCTTAGCCTCATTCCCACATGGTGGCCTACTCATTGCTTAAAGTGCTACTTTTGTAAGGTAGCCCCAAGACTTGTTTTTGAGACTCTCCTCATATACAAGGGGTGTTCAAAGAGTACCATACCTTTGGTCGGCAGAAATACGCTTATTTATTTGCAGGTGCAAAACCGTAATCCCTTTCAAAGTTGGTAATGCACACACTTCTCCCAGTGCTCTAGCCATTGTTGGTAACACTTCTGGAAGGAGTCATTTGGAATGGTGATCAGCCAGGGCATCGCATTCCCCTTGATGTCTTCTTTTTCTCAAATCAGGTTCCTTTCAGCAGCATTTTCAGCTTGGGAAATAGTCGAAAGTCACACGGAGCCATGTCGGGGGAGTAGAGGGCCTGACGAACCACTGGAAGGTTGGGTTTGGCTAAGAAAGTTTGAATCAGATGCGCAGAATGGGTGGGTACGTTGTCACAGAGCTGACAAGTTTTCGCTGCTCACAGGTCCGGTCGTGTGTGCCGCACAGCATCGCGAAGGCGACAAAGGACCTCCTGGTAGTATTCCTCTGTGGTGGTTTGGCCTTATGATGCATACTCCTGATGCACCACCCCACGGGAGTTGAGAAAACGGTCAACATGATCTTGACATTGCTGCATACCTACCCTGCCTTTTTTGGCCTCGGGAATGTCCACGGGCAAACGTTTTCCACATGGCTTTTGGTGTTGATGTTGTTCAAGCAGGCTGTAAGGCATGCAGTCTAAGCTCCGGTCTCCTGGCTGTGTGATGTACTGCCGTGACTTTTTGCACAATGTAGAGGGGCAATTCCCCCAAGGCACTAAAATATTCAGTGTTCTGTGGGAGAGTCGTTTGAATAGTTCTGTGATTTTTCACGGTTTTCCATGGCTGCTTTAGACGTATTTCTTGCGAACAGAACCTTGTCCACCAGTGAGGCAGTTTCCCAGGACTTGCTGCGCGGCTTGCTCGCGGGACTCGCGCAAATTATTTGTTATACTGAAATATCGCAGTAACTAAATAATTGGAAACAAAAGGTAATAGATACAGCGTGTAAAGAAAATTTCATACCTTTAGAAAGGGCTCTCACGTGGGCCACGCTTGCATCAAATAACACAACAAACACACCTTCTTGTGTCTTTATTTAAAAAATCTAATTTTCTTTTGGCGACTGCGGCACATGCTCCCCAAGACAGATGTTTCAACGTCGTCGACTTTCTTATGGACAGATTCAGGCACTTCGGCACAGCGTGCGATGAACGTGCGAATCTTGCCAAACGACGCCAAAACATCTGAATTTGAGGCAGCTTCGTTTGCATGGTCCGTGCGCGGCGATCCTGCGTCGTCGTGAGGAGTATTTTCTTCTCATCCCTCCTCATCTGGTCGTCTAGCTTGACGAACCAACTGGAAAACAACTCTTGCATCATCGAGGCTCGCTTATTAGCCCTGTACTCACACGGCAAAAACACTACATTCTTTAGGCAGCGAGGGCTGGCGTGCTTCCCTACGACTAGGGGCTTCAGTTTTTTTGTTCCCAGTGCGTTGCAGCAAAACAGGACAGATACCCGGACACGGGGTTTCTTTCCGCCTCTGCACTTTTGCTCCTTAAAATTCATCATTTTGTTGGGCAGCAGCTGGTAAAAGCAGGCGGTTTCGTCTGCATTGTAAATGCCCTCCTCCGCGTATCCCTTAGCGATCTCCTGAAAGCGGTCGTCGCACCAGAAGATTGCGCCTTCTTTGTCCGCAGCTGCCTCCTCACTGGAAAACCACTTGCTAAGTAATTCCAGACCTTTGTCGAAACCGAAAAAGCCAGACGGAACTTGCGGTGATTCCAAAGGCAGCGGCGAATGAACGCGCTTTTTCTTGAAGCATCGGGCCAGAAACCGGAATGTTTTGAAGCCTAACCTCCTTGAACCAAGCGAGAACAGCTTCGTCCGCATTTTCATGATTACCAAGCCGCAAACGTTTTCTCGCGGGATCAGGCTGGGACAGTCGATGAAGCTTGGCGATTTTTTCTCTCTTCTGAAATGGTAGCAACGGTTGCACAAGTTCACCTGCTTTTTTCCGGCATCCAGTTCATGGAGAATTTTGACCTTCTCCTTCAGCGAAAACTGTCGTCGCTTGTTTTTAACACGGGCACCAGCGGAGCTCATAGTCACATGCATATAAATGTCCTAGTAACGACTGGAGCTTGATAAAAAAATTGCAAATGACTTGCACTAAAGAGCCAGTTGCGGGTGCATAGAAGGCAGTGATTATCCTTGGAAAAATCTATCGTCTTAAGAAAAAAAGAACATTTCCACTCACTGCACTGTCTGCATTCGGAACAACAAAACTCCACGTTTTCTGTATATGAAGACTAATGTGCATAATGCACATTAGAGAAGAACAAGCAAAGTGGCGCGAGGTCAGATGTTACCTTTATTGCAGGTGGTAATAAACAGACTATGATTAAATAGTCCTCAGGTCCCTGGCCAGGAAAGAGGACAGGCTGTTTTTGATATATGCCACATTTGTTGAAAGGTGCTTGGCACAGACGTAGCCTGCAAAAACAGACAAATGAAGACAAATGCACATCAGTTCAAGAATCAACGCAACACTGTAAAGCACTGCAAGAAATACAGCAGAAGATACAATTATGACCAAAAAATACAGCTGGGGTATTTGGTTACCACTGTGAGCGACTGCATGAATAAGGTTGGTGGAAAAATGCTTCAAGCAGTTATTTTTCAAGTGCACATATATCTCACAGTGTGCATGAACTATACTCTCAGTACTGCTTCAAACCAATGAATTAAAATGTTAGCGTTAACTCTGCTGGCAATGCGTCACAGACTTTACTGCATCAGTGAGAACAGCAGGCCGTGCAGGAGCAAGGCCAACAGCAGCGCAACAAGTTATTACTGCAAAAAGATTGCGTAATGGCTGAAAACATTTTTCAAGGCATACTGCCTATTGTGAAAGCATTTCAGCTCGATGAAATTGGTACAATAGCATTGTTTTCATAATGATAAGCTCTTAAGGCAATGCTGCAATGAACAGATCGTAAGTGTTTGAACAGATTCCTGGCAGGGATTGAGTTTTCCATGACCAACTGCAAGCTTGGTGATATAGCGGCTCGTTCTTATGTGTGTCTTCGAGGAGGGAGTTGTGAACCAGCATCGTGCTAAATAATAAAGGTTGTGCCAAACACAAATTTTTTTTTTTTCACCAACGCATAATCCCTGCCAACGCAGCCCTGAAACCATTAGAAAACAAAAACTCAAACGAAATGATATAACTTGAAGCAGCATATTACGTGATCAACACAGGGCGGATATGAACTTCTCATTCTACTCTCAGTAGCCCGGTAAAGTTTGTAGAAGAAAAAAGTCCTGTTTCTGTTCTTGGTGTGCTGAATCACAACAATCACTTTTCAGAAATGCAAGTACTCACTTATGACTGCATTGAGCTGGACAACGTCGAGCCCGTCTTTCTGTCCTTTTGTGGTCTTCCCTCAAAACGAGGAGTGCCCCTGCAGTTCCTCAGGCAGGAAGACGTGCCGCAAAAGCGCCCTTGCAAATTTTCCCGGTCCACCATGGCACATATTTGGCTGTTAGAGCACACTTTCTTCTACAAGGACGCCGCCACCTATGTCGACCTGTACACACACAGTGATATTGTTTCAGCCTGGAAACAGGAGCACCGTTAACTAACAAAGTTTAATGAGCTGAATCAGTTTAGTGAAAACCAAAGAAAGTATCTCACACATTCACTGGGAGCAATCACTTTTTCATAGTTTGATATTTCCCTTTAGTGCCCCTTTTAACTTTCAGTGTAGTGCTTCTGGCCTACCAGCCCAGAGTTTGCCACTGCGTGCGTGTAGCCTCTTGCAACCAGGGCTGGCCAAGCAGGTGGGCTGGGCTGCGATTGGCAACCTCCCAACCTCCGCCAACTTGGGTCGCACAAGCCGGGAACATCACCTGCCGGGGCATAGGCACGTCGTGGCGTCTACCCCATGGCGCATTTTTTTTTCTTCTTTATTGCATGGAAGAACTTCCGTAAAAAGGGGGAAAACTTCAATCAAACTGGTTCGCGTCTCAAGTTACCGGGCTGCTTAATACGAGCCCACCATAGCCCTAACTGAACACTGCATCCCCATCAAAACATCAAATTTCAGGGAGGCACACAGCCAGCTTGGAGGTTCTTCGCGTGTAGCATACACTCCTCACCAAAGCACACTGCTCACGAAACACAGATTTGGACGATCTTGGTGGCTCGGCATGTCTGTCCATCATACGGCTTTTCCAAAGACTGAATAGTCCCATCAACACAAACAGATCATAAGGCGCAACAGAGTTTTTGCCAACAGGCAGAAATCTAATAGTGTATGGTGTAATTTCAATGTCCTTCTTAAGAGTTCGTTGTAGTATGTCCCAAAAGAACATGGCATCACGGCACAGGATGAAGCAATGATCAATTGTCTCAGGCACGTTACACAGACGGCAATTCACATTCCAGGGTACAAACATCTCCTTGTCATTAAGAAATGTCTTGACAGGCAGCGACGCTGTGTGTAGTTTGGAAAAGAACGTTTTAGCGGCTGCCTGAATGCACATCCGCCTAACACGCTTTAGAACACTGATGTCCAAAGACCCCAGATAAGGCTGCCGATACAATGGTGTAGGGAACAAAGACTCAGTGAGAGCCTGGGTCATCTGTTTTCTCGAGAGGCTATAGAGGTAATCTAAAGAGAAGCACACAGTGAGGAAATTGAAAGTGTCAGCAACCTCCTTAAGGAATCCCCATAAAGTCCCCTCACGGGCCTGCACAGTCGGTGCGAATAAGTAAGGCAAATGAAAACTAAGCCGCCTAATGAGCACAGCTACCAGAAACGGGTGGTTTGCCGATTTGAAAAAGAAAAACCCGGAAACAAGTTGATGCACGAACAGGTGAACAAGGCCCACTCCACCACCCTCTAAGGGAAGGAACAAGTTGTCACGCCTCATGGGCTCCCATTGAGAGCGCCACATGAATGTTGCAAATATTCTGTGTATTGCTTGCACCTTCCTCCTCGCACAATGCAGGACTTGAAGGACATACGCGAGCTAGATGACCAGTCGCAGATGGCGCGGATGCTAGATGGCCAGTCGCTTCAGATTCCGTGTTGATTGGAGGTGTTGAAGTCTTCTGTTCCCCATCTGTTCGATGCTCACGACTTAGTTCTCCGGTCGCGTCGACAACCTCAGACACATCCATGATGTGTTCTGATGCCACGTCATCTTCCCGTGACCACTGGCCTTGACGCAGCCCTTCAGCGTAACTCAAGACGCAGTTCTCCACAGTATGGCCAAAGCGTCGGCACTGGGTGCACCGAGGCGTGCGACACTGGCGCCGTACATGTCCAACCCGGCTGCATCGGAGGCACAGTGGAGGTCTCCCTGGGATAAGGACTAATGCCTGCACTCCATAAACATTAAGTGTGTGTGGGATTGTGCTTGCTGACACTCCATCCTTAAGTGTGAGGGAGATTTCACGGTTCGCCGTTTCCATATTCTCCATCCCTGGGCACCGCCACTTTTCACGCTCCACAGACTGAATCGTGCCATAAGGCTCTAATGCTTCCACAATCCTCCGGTGCTCCATATAGCGGGGAAGCCAAAGGAGCTTAACCTTGACGTTCTTAGCATCCGGGTCAAACACCATGCACCGCATTTGACAGGAAACTCCGCTTTGTTAACAAGCTTCTCTTTGGAAGAACTGCTCTCGCAGGTAACCGTCCACACGTGGCTCATTTGGTATTGACCAGTGCACAAAATTTACCTGAGATCCAATATCTGTGCAAGTGCGTCACGGAAGTCAGGTGCTCGGTACGGGCGACCCTTAAGGTCAGCATGCAGGAAAACGGTATTAAGGACAACATTACCGGTAGGCAATCGGGGAAGGACAACTTTGTACGAGTCCGTAGTGTCCTGAGACGTTGGAAGACCTCGGCCAACGGCCGATGCGCTCTTTCCAGCAAGGAGCATGTTGATGCACAGCCGCACAGAACGGCTTCTTCCTCTTCCCCATGGCGCAAGTGGTGGTGGGAGGACTCCCCGCAACATATGAATCTTTCTGAGTGCAGGAGGTATGGAGCGGGGTGGGTGGGAGGTGCATGAAGTGAGAACAGTAGCTTCACAGTGCGAGCATATCTAATGTAATTGGCTCAGCCCTGCTAAATCGGCTTTATAGCTGCGTGCTTGTGGCTTTGAGCGTGAAGAAACAATGCTAGTGCACAGTGTTCCGTGCTTAGCCAAGCTAAACCGACCATCATTTTTTTTTTTTGCATCTGAGGCGGCAGGGCAGTTAGGACCCTTGCGAATTTGCCCTGCCTGCCATGGCACATGTTGAGCTGCATCAACACAGTGTAACGCGTTTCCTGGGAGTAATCTATTTTGTCTTGCATAGTTTGATATTGCCCTTTAGTGCGCTCTAATATTTTTCTACATCTGAGTAGGTAGTGCAGGTACTACGTACATCTCCAAGCGTATGCTTCGACCTAATTTATAAAGTAACGAAGCCAACAATTCCTGAGATCCTAAGCTGTACATACCGTTACAAAGACTGCGCCAGTGCAAAGAAGCCTTTGACCTCACTTGAAAGAAAAAACGGCCTCTGGTTTTCACAAAAACACCACTTTGGGAATGAGTACAGCTGCAGAGCTCGATATAGACAGAATATCGAACAACTTTCGCTCAACTACTTCCAGTGTGACCCAAGTATTCAGCTACATACCTTTGTGCATAGAACTACAGGTGCGGCTGGTACCTGTTCTTGTTTGTCCTCCTTGTCCAGCATGCGTTTTAGCCTTTTCACCATCCTTGCAGCATCTAATATATAGAGCACAAAAATAATGTTTTACAAAAGAGCAAACAAGTGATTACATTGTAACAATGCTATCTTGCTTCAGTTTTAGAGCATATGATTAAGAACATTTACATATCAGGAAAACTAAAAACAAAAATTCCCCACATTATACAATCAGGCCCTCATTACTCACAAAGGGCCTGGCTTGTAATAACAGTCCTGGCTTGTGGGCTTACAATCATCGATTTGGTTCGGTTGGTTTGGTTTGGGGGTTTAACGTCCCAAAGCAACTCGGGCTATGAGGGACGCCGTAGTGAAGGGCTCCAGAAATTTCGACCACCTGGGGTTCTTTAACGTGCACTGACATCGCATAGTACACGGCCCTCTAGAATTTCGTCTTCATCGAAAATCATCACTGGTGCGAGCTTCGCGTTCTGGTCAATGAACGTTCCAACTCCAAGGCATGACGGTAATTACCGTCATACCTTTTGGTCTCTGTAATGCTCCTGCTACATTTGAGCATATGATGGACACTGTTCTGCGTGGCCTGAAGTGGAAGACGTGCCTCTGTTACCTTGACGACTTCGTGGTGTTCACGCCGGACTTTGCTACCCACCTCTCTCGCCTGAAGCAGGTCTTGACCTGTCTTGCGAACGCCGGTCTGCAGCTCAACTTGAAGTGTTGTTTTGCTGCTCGTGAGCTGACTATTTTAGGCTACGTTGTGTCCAAGGAGGGTATCCGCCCTGATCCCGCCAAACTTCGCGCTGTGACTGCCTTCCCGAAACCTACTGCCGTTAAGCAACTCAGGAGCTTCTTGGGCCTGTGCTCGTACTTTCGGCATTTTATACGGAACTTTCCTTCCATTGTTGCCCCGCTGACTCAGCTACTTGGCAATAACTCAGATTTTTCGCTGTGGTCACCAGCATGCGACGCCGCCTACAATACCTTGCGCCGCCTCCTCACAGCCCCGTCCATCCTGCGCCATTTTGACCCCCAGGCGCCCACCGAAGTGCACGCAGACGCCAGTGGTGTCGGCCTCGGCGCTATGCTTGCTCAGCGCCCCTCTGGCTTCGGCGAATGCGTGGTCGCTCACGCCAGCCGTACTCTCACGAAAGCCGAAACTAACTACTGAGTAACGGAAAAGGAGTGCTTGGCCCTTGTCTGGGCACTCACAAAGTTTTGACCTTACCTTTACGGCTGTCCTTTTGATGTAGTCACTGACCATCATGCCCTCTGCTGGCTTTCATCGCTCACAGATTCCTCCGGCCGGTTGGCACGATGGGCTCTTCGTCTCCAAGAATATGATATCCATGTTGTTTACCGATCTGGTCGAAAACACACAGACGCCGGCCCTTTGTCTCGCTCACCACTTCCAGCCGACCTTGCCAGCCTCTCCGTCTTGGACCCCGTGGTGTTTACGCTCGACGTCACTGACATGCTCACCGAACAACGAAAGGACCCATGGATCGCCTCTCTTACTGACTACCTCTCCCACCATTCGAAGATTACCCGTTCATGCGCCCTTCGCCGTCAAGCTTCTCACTATGAGATTCGGGTTAACCTCCTTTACCGGCGCAACTACAATTCAAGTGGACGGAAATGGCTCCTCGTGATCCTGCGCCATCTACGGACTGAAATATGTACAGCTTTCCACGCCAGGGTTTTCAAGACGTACACTGCAATCCGTCTTTGCTACTATTGGCGCGGTATGTACAACTCGGTTCTTTGGTGTCGACAACAGTTGTTGACACCAAGAGACTGGCTTGAGATGGCTTCCAATGCCATCTCAACGTGGCACATGCCAACGTGGCACATGCGAGCTCCAAGGTTGTAACTGCTTCCTTGTGCTTTGAGAGATCAAAATGGCTTAAAGCAACGATGCGGTGTCGTGATGGCATCAAACTGTACCACTTAGTCACAAGGTCAAAAAACCATGCAGTTGCTTCTGCTTCCGGCTTCAAGGCGTTTTGCTTGATTAGATGCCGAATGGCAGGAGGTGCTTCACGGAATATTTGCACTGTGATGTTAACTTTCATTTTTGTGAAATGCCCGTTGCTGACGGGAACGTCCGACAGTTTATTAGCAATTTTGAGGTCCTTGTTGCTATCATATTCAAGAACAATCTTAACATGTTCAATGCTAATGTTCTTGGGATGCCATGCTCCTTTGCTGTCTCTGCCGCCAGGGTAAAACTGCCTGCACGAAGAAGCTGACCACGAATATTTTTCAAAATGTGGGCAGGATCAGCCATGCAATATAGCTCCCTGCCATCGAAGGGGGGCTGTGCAACAAAGCAGACAGTTTCAGAGTGGCTTGAAAGTCCAAGGAGGTGCCACACTGCCCTGTTCGCTCCTCCCATGTCACTTGTCACAACGAGCACTCTCAAAGAAACCTCGCAACAGAGCTCAAATGAAACACTAGCTCCTTCAAAATCCTTCCGTCAGTTGAACGACCAGTGAAGTGGTAAGCGATGACTTGCTTCCATCTTGTGTTTAAACCCCCAACCATAAACGCAAGGGCATGGTTGGCGACATTCACAGTTGATTTTGGTATAGTCATACCTCCAAAATGGCAATCGAGGGAGGGACCATGTTCGAAGCCCTGGCTGATCTCCATTTCATCCATGAAAAGCACGCAGTCTTTCTCAATGTCTTCAATTGTTTCCGCCTTGCGTTTTAAAACTTTCATCACCTCAGTGAGGATGCCAGGCAGGAAACAAATGCTCTGCATTCTTCGAATCAGCGTCCTGTTTGAAGGCAGCGGCTATGACAAAGACCTGAGAAATTCGTAGCCTGTTGTACCGCATGCATGCTTGATTTGGAGAGCTGCTTGTGTAGTCTTCTGTGACCACTTGCGAATCCTGGTTTTTGTTGCCACAGCCTTGGTTTGATCTGGAGCAAGAAATGCTGATGATTTCAACACATTTAGTTCTTGCTGAGCTAACTCGATTTTCTTATTAAGGCTCTCACTGTGCTCCGGAAGTCTCCGCATAGTCGTAGGGTGCCATTATTCTTCTGAACTACGACGAGTGGTGTTGCCCATTCGGAGTGTTGTGTTGGTCCAATGACGCCTTGTTCTTGCAATTTATCAAGTTCCGCTTCTACTGCAGATCTTAAGGCAAAGGTACTGGCCTTGCTTTGAAGAATTTAGGGCTTCCCTCATTGAGCAACTCCAGGTCGACAGGAGGTCCCTCATGTCCTGGGATGTCATCGGAGAAAACTCTTGTACTTCTCTTGAAGGCAAGTGGAAAACCAGCGGAAAGGACACGTTCACAAGGAGTACACAAGGCCAAGGTCATAACTCTGTTTGCCCCACTCATACACCTCGGGGCTGGGTTGCCAGAAGAGAGTTTCCATGTAGTCGAGCCATGAATCGGGATTCCGATCTCTTGGAGGTGCTCTGAGTTCCGGGAGCTCATTAGTTTCCTGGTCATCCTGGATGGCGGCTTTCAACATCTGTTGGCCACATGTTGCGTTCTCCAATCCCCTGGCGACCATGAAACCGGAACTTTGCGTGGTGGGCAGCCTCGGTTCCCAGGAGGGCGGCAACAGTGTTGCAGAAGAGGTGAGTCCCGGGACCTATGGACGCAGACCAAGGAGGTCTAGTAGAAAGATACAGATCTGAGAGGTAGTGATAGTAGCTTTCTTCCTCTCCCAGTTCTTGACCTGGCCTGACCATCTTTTTTGAGCTCGTTGTACAACTGGGTGCAGAAGATCCAATAATAGACGTCCTTGGGCAGGCATGCCAGCACGGAGGCTGCTGTTTGGACATCTCCCAGTACTGTACAGTCTTTCCCTCTCGAGATCAGAGTTCCTGTACGGAGTATTCCACATACATGGTTTCCACAGGAATGCAAGAACATGTCTGCCGCTGCAATCAGCATACGGAGGGGCTTATGATTCATCCAGCCACTGTACTGGGCCCAATGTGCCAAATAATCTTCTGGCATTCTGTAGGGGTCAGAACCGAGGAGGTCCTTAAAGTGGGTTTTAAGTTTCTCGATGTAGTTTGCTGTGCCTCCTTGTACCTTTGCATTTACAAGTCGGTAGTTCAGTGCGATACCCGTGGCCGTTGCCAGAAATGAAGGAGGCTCAGTAGCTGAGGCGGTCGTTGAGGTAAGTTGAATTTGAAGAGGTTTCAATGTTATCTTCAGCAAGGAAAGAGGAATGATCTCGGTGCCCTCTTCTCCGAGGATCTGTCCGAATGACGTCCAAGTTGCAGGCAGCTCAGCAGTGACAGTGTGAAAATACCAGTACAAGAAAAATGCCGCTCTCTCGGGATCAAGGTTTCCGTATAGCAGACCCCCGTGCATCTGTCGGCAGAGGTGCTCAAATCCATCACGAAGCTCATACATCACCACTTCAGGTTTGGTTCTGTGTAGTGAGAACCAATGTGAGGGGAATTCAGGCTCTGGTTTTAGGCTTGGTCGTTCAGCATACATCACATTGATCTCTTCTGTGTTGAAGAGATGGATTGTCGCTTGTGGGACCAAGTTTGTCTTCAAAGTCATCTGGAACATGGGGTGGATTTGGCGGAGCGCCGCTCACTTTCTTCCAAAGGCCTGGAAATAATGGCAGTTTCGTCTCAATCTTCTTGGTGGAATCAGTACTGATGGTTGGGGTTCTTTGGCGACCAGAATCAGTAGGCCCTCCAGTAGATGTGGAGGGTTGACCTGGGTAGTTGACTAGGAGTGTCGCGGGTTGCAGGACGGCTCTTTCACTCGGAGTTCTGATAGCACTGTCTGACACCACGAGGGAATAGACTTTTCCCGGCCTACGTCATCAGCGCACGTGTTTCTGGTCCGATGGGCAAAACATGCGCCGTACCGCGAAGGCTCACACCGGGAGAAGAAAGGCTGCGAGGCGTTTCGAATCGGGGAACAAAGGTGGTGGGGGAGCGCTCAGCACCAGAAGAACCGATTCAGAACCGAAAGTCGATGATTTTGCCCATCGGGGCACACCTTTTTGACGCCACACTGTTTACATCAGGGAGCGGTCTATCGGAGGAGTCAGAATGGCTAAAAGGGTTGGTGGGGGTAGAGGTTATTCGATAAACAGACCTCTTCCTGCTGATAGGGCGGCGTCATAATCCGGAGTTTGAGTAAAATCCATCAGGTACTTGGTAGGAACTTATACCACTTCGCCCCTCTGAGAGGTGGCAAATTAGGTGAGCTGGTTTTCCGCTGGTTTTCTACTTACCATGCACCAAATGGCCCAACAAGCTGTGCTTCTTCAATCTCTTGAAGGCATTCCACCACTGACTTCGTTCCAGTCTGGTGGATGCCGCCGATGGTGATCCCAAGTGCGTCAAACCAGTTCCTTCCCAGGAGGCTGGATCCACTGCTTTTAACAATCACGAGTGGCAGCTTGCATTTCTTCCCATTGTACACAACATCGACGTTGGCACTACCCAGTAGCGGCAGGCTCTGACCTAACCATGTCCTGAGGTGCGTGTTGTCGTCTCTTAGTCTGGGTGCGTGCTCCGGCCACATTGTTCCAAGGTGTCCTCGCTGATAAGGGTGCATGCAGCTCCGGAGTCGACTTCGAACTGGATCAGCTTATTGTGGATGGTCAAGCAGGCCATTATTTTCTGACGCGTGCTGATGTTGGCAATGGCTTTTAGGTTGTACAGCACTGATGGAGGGGATTGAAACCCTTGCTTCTCAACTTGTGCCGTGACTTCAGAAGTGTCTACGTTATGATTGTGTGACTGGGCTGATTTTTACCCTACTTTTTTATTATACAAGCTTTCTCGATGTGCCCACGCTTGTGACAAAAGTTGCATGTAGTTGCTTGAAAGCGGCACATCTGCGGATTATGCTATTCGTCACAGCGCCAACAGCGCTGGACCTTTGGAAGTTCTTTCGAACTTGCCTTCATGTTGTGGCTGTGGTTGTTCGAATGGCTTGTCTGGTGCACTGGCTTGATAAATCGCCGCATTTGTTGCTGCTGCTGCCCCACACTTACCGTTCGCAAGTAGATGTCATAGTCTTTCGTAAACGTCAGGTCCTTCTCCGCGAACAGGCGCTGTTGCAAGGACTCGTCACGCAGTCCACACACAAATCGATCACGCAGCATGATGTCCAGGGGGAGCATCGTGGGGTTAGCTAGCGACAGGGATGACGTTGCTCCGGCTGACTGTTCGGTGGCTGCTGTGCTCACAGGCAGTGTCCCGAAGTTGCAGTCGGCAGCCAGTTTCTTTAGTGCCGCAGCGTAGGCACTTGCTGTTTCTCCCTCCAGCTGGTCACGTCGTTGGAAGCGAGCCCGGCTGTAGACTTCGGATGGCCGTGGGTCGAAGTGCTTCTGCAGTGCAGCTACGATGTCGTTGTAGGCCGCGGCAGCTGGAGTGCTTGGCTGGACTAGAACACAAACGATGCCGTACGTCTCTTCCCCGCACAGCGTAAGCAGGTGGGCCCTATTCTGGGCATTCTCCGTGATGTTGTTTGCCTCAGACTAGAATTGAAGACGTCCAAACCACGATGTCCATGAAGAATCGTTGAACTCCGGTATCCTTCCAGGAAGCGTGAGCGTAGCCATGATTGTTGTACAGCGTAGCTTAATGCTGGGCTCGGATCTGCTTCCTCGTCGTCGCTGTTATGTCCGCAGTTGGCTCGAAGAAACGGTGTTTGCGAATGCAGGAACTATTTATTATAACTCTACTGAAGCGGTGCGCGCTGGTGACCGCTCATCTGCACGATCCGAAGTCATCTCTCTGTTCAGACACAACTGGCCGGTGCAGACAGGAGAGGGCTGGGGGGAAAGGAGGAAGGGAACGTCGAGAGGGTCGTCGGCCCTTCGTTCACGCGCGCAACACGAACACGACACTGCGGCGGGAATCGCGCACTGGCTGAGTGGTTCGTTGTTCCGCCGTCTACGCGCAAGGCACAACACCGGCCCTCTTGATAGGTCCAGTTCGCCACGTCCCGGGGCGGCAACCACTGGACCGATGGCTGGACCGGTGCCAGTGGCTCCGAGCTTCGGGTTCAAAGTGATTCCCACGGACCTCAGCCTCTCTAGGATGTCTCTCAAGTGGCGCATGTGTTCCTCGAGCGTTTTTGAGTACACCATGATGTCGTCTAGATATGCGAGCGCATGTTGCCACTTCACATCTCCCAGAATGCGATCCATTAGGCTCTGATAAGTAGCGGGTTCTCCTACCAAGCCAAAAGATATTCTCTCAAATTGGAAGAGACCTCTGTGACAAGTGAAAGCAGTTTTCTCCTTACCACGCTCATTCATTTCAACCTGAAAGTATCTGTGGCTAGCATCGAGCGTTGTAAAGTACTTCGCCCCACCTAGGTTGGACACTAGGGAAGAAATGGTTGGTGGACGGTACGCGTCCTTTCTCGTAACCTCAGTCTGCGGTAGTCCGCGCAAAGTCGATACATATCGTCTTTCTTTGAAGCTAAGACTACCGGAAAGCCTCAAGGGCTGTTAGACCTCTCAACAGCGCCAGTGAAGATAAGTTCGTCTAAGGTGCCGTCTAGTGCTTTTCGCTTAGCGTAGCTAATTGGTCTAGGATTGCACTTCCAAGGCAGTGTGTCACCCTTGTCTATTCTG
Organism: Amblyomma mixtum; assembly: GCF_055824585.1. Classification (NCBI taxonomy): domain Eukaryota; kingdom Metazoa; phylum Arthropoda; class Arachnida; order Ixodida; family Ixodidae; genus Amblyomma; species Amblyomma mixtum. The sequence continues at coordinate 120,319,086 of NC_143019.1, read as the reverse complement.
TGCCTTACTAGTGTAATGAGTCCAGGACGGTCTGTGAATGTCGTGTTGAATTCATAGAACAGAGATGACAAATGTGCCTTCTCCTCCTCCGATGCACTGTTCACCTCCGACGACAAGGAGTGCATACTGATTTAAAACGTGGCGTTTTAGCACGAGCTGCTCAATACCCACAGAGGTTCGGCCTGCGAAAAAAAAACACCATTTGCGTCTTTTGGTGTATACTCCTCTAAAAAGCATGCGACGATGCAGGAAGTGCACCCTCGCATCTCAAAACAGCACTCCTGCGGTGAATGAGCAGCACACTGTAAGTCAAAATAAAATTAAAGGCGCCACTAACCGGTATCTGTTTCCAAGGTTTTCAATCTTGGATTTTGTCTCTTTCACAGTCTTATCAATACCTTGCGCACGCAGGCACTCTCCGATGGCAATATACACGCGCATGTTGTGCTTCGCGTGTCGCAAATCGCTAAGGTGGTCTTGCCACACATTAACAAGTGCCCGCATTTCGTTGTCAGTCCAATGTGCGTTCTGCTGGGCTGGCGAAGCTGCAGAGTTGTCTTCCATGGTGAGCACTGATGGCGAATGGAGTCTGCGACCACGCTACTCAAGGAAAGATGGACGGCTGGTATACGAACATGGCCGTCTACAGTAGCCGTCGGCCACTGGGAAGAAGAGTATAGTTGCACAAATCGCTTCGAATACCCTGTCTTACATCAAATGATGATTTAAAAGTTCATTACAGCGATTAATAAAAGCGTTTACTTTGATTATATTTTATTTTCACTTGTGAATTTTGTAAAATTTGACCAAGCCACAGTCATTGAGATTACACAGGTCGCACTTGTATCAGTTCGGGAAACTCATTCAATGGGCGAATGTTGTTAGCTATGAATCTCATTGACTGTGCCCATGTACCAGCAAAAAAAAAACACCCTTAGCTCGTAATGTCATTCGTTGTGAATGACATTCATCGTTCCGTGTGACAGGGGTATAAGTTACGCGGACTAGTGGGATGCTGCTGGCGGCTGGCTTCAAAGTCGGTGTTCTGATAACCTGCTGCGTGGTGGATCTGCTGCCCGATGGACTGATCAAGAGGGCAAGTACTGGGCTGCGAGGTGGATGCCGCGGCCCCCAGACAGTAATGTTGTGTGAGCAGTGAGTGTGACAAAACTTGAGAAAGGAGGCAGGCTATCTTCTAGGTCTCCGACCACCACGTCTCAATTCTAACAAGACGTAAATACCTTGTTTGAAGTCCCTGCCTGCTTTCCTCTACGTAACCTCGTCTCTGACCTCGTCTTTCCTGCTCAGACTCCGACCACGCTACCTTTAAGAATCTCAAACTCCTGCCTACCCTTCTAGTACCCGTGGATGATGAGCAGACAAAAGATAATGCTGGCGGTCACTGAGGCACTGTCCGATGGACTTCTTGCCACGCGTTGTCCCTGTTTTCGAGGCACCCAACCGTATCCACAAGGGACCACCAGTGCTTTGCCGTCACAAAGAGTATTTAGTGCATGTGTCGGCGCTACACCGCCTTTCTCACGACCTGCGCTGGCTGCTGTAGTCGTATACAACTTACTAAGTCTGCAGTGAAGCTCCGCCCACATTCACCCTCCGCACACAGAATTCCTCCACGATGAAAAAGTAGTCCGCTGCTTAAAAGTTTCTTGTTACGTAAACAAGCAGCTTATCACAAGAAAAAAAATTATAAGCTCTAGAATTTTGATACGTGGATTGTTTGGTATAGTTGAGCATTAAAAAGCTAATTTTGTTTACTGTTGCGATTGGCCAGCGGAGTAATACAAGACGCCGTGGACCGCGGCCCAGTGTTAGCAACTGCTGTTTTTTTAAGTTGTATCCTACTATAGGCCACGCGCTAGGGAGAATAAAGAGATAGTTCACTCCTGATGTGCTGGTACTCGGCCTGTTGGCTTTGTCCGCGTCGCGTCTCGTAAATTTAGCTTGTACGGTACCCATTCTCTACCCCCTACAGCACATTTACATTGCAGCACAATGCATTGTCCGGTCAGAGGTCCAAGGCAGTGTAATCTGTGGTGTCGGCAACCATGTACCGCTACAGCTAATACAGTACTAGCGTTGTCCCAACCGTGTTTCTGTTCCACCGATGCGTTCTGAAACTTGTACCGTGACAGAACTCTCCTATGGGGCTAAAAAGGAGGAGGCTTACGAAAAGGCTTGAAACTGACGACAACGCTATCTTGTCATTTTCCGAGTGGCCGTTGTCATTTTCAACTATGGAAATGGAAAATAGGTGAGCTATGGAAAGGAAAATGATAGGTGTAACGTTAAGAGATCGGAAGAGGGTGGAGTGGGTGAGGGAACAAACGCTCGGGTTAATGACATCCTAGTTGAAATCAAGAGGAAGAAATGGGCTCGGGCAGGGCATGTAATGCGAAGGCAAGATAACCGCTGGTCCTCAAGGGTAACGGAGTGGATTACAAGAGAAGGCAAACGTAGCAGGGGATGGGAAAAAGTTAGGTGGGCGGATGAGATTGAGAAGTTTGCGGGGCTACGGTGGCTGCAACTGACGAAGGACAGGGTTAATTGGAGAGACAGGGGAGGGGCCTTTGCCCTGCAGTGGGTGTAGTCAGGCCGATGATGATGATGTGGTCATTTTCAAGACTAGGAATGAATCTGGGATTAGCAGCAGAGGAAACGACGGAAAATCGGAGTAAGAGTGCAACGGAGAAAAATGGAAATCATTGGGGAGAAAATTGGACTGGGCAGGAATGCAGCAAGCCGATGACCAGTGGTTGTTTCAACTTGGCCCAACAGAAGTCCACCTAAAGTGTACGGCTTCTCCATCACTGTAGGGCAGTGTTGTTCATGTTCAGCGGTGTGTGATGTATTTGGTGTGCTACTGATGTGTTTGTGGGCCTTTGATGTGCTCTCCAGCCTTTCTCGTCGTGCCAGTTTGCCAAGTCATTCTCGCTCATAGCTACTCTTCCACATGGGGCAAAGCTGCATCTTTGGTGCACTCGGAAGCTCTCTGCCACCTGCCTCGTCAAGGTCAACTGAAGATTGCCTCTCTGCACTGGCAGGTGGTCAGGAGCTACCTTGGAACTGGAAGCCTTGAGAATGGCATCGAAATAGCTGGAGGGCTTCAGGGAGTTTAATCCTCCTGAGACCCGAGGCATGACATAGTAAAAACCAGTTAATTTTTTTAAATAATTGGATTTATCAGAGTGCAGAGATAATTCTGATGCCATTCTTCATTTTCTATGACGTTTCGTTGATAAGTTATCAGATGTGCAGTATAGTACATACTGGGCCTAAGTTGTCAAAAAAAACAAAACATGAAACATGATGTCATAGACACACACTTTTATTGACCCCTCTGGTCTCATTTCATGTGAAATTCTTTGAGGAAGTTGTGTCCAGCTGTCAAGCACAAGAATAGGTTACACTTGCAGCATCGGAACTTTGTCGTTTCGCAGTAGCCGGGGTTCTGACACCTGCTTGCGGACCTTTGGTCCACGAGCAGCGGCATGTGTGACACACCCAGTTTGCACACAGATGAGGATGGAAGTGGCACAACTGCTGGCTTCCACAGTTGCAATTCTTCGCAGTCACTTTCAGTTGGGGCAAACCCCTTATCAGAGGCAAGTAGAAAATGGGCTAGTTCAAGCTTGAAGTCCAGCAGTGCATGATGTTTTTTCTCTGTGTGCAGCCACGAGTTCAAAACTCCGACAACATCCATCATGAAGATGAGGGTCCAAATTGTCCACTTATTTGTGCGCATTGTAGTTTGGTAGTAGCTCGGCATTCCGTCATAGCGATCAGCACCCCCCATGCAAGTGTTGTACTCTGCGACAACTGCTGGTCTCTTGACAGCAACTTTTCTTGTGGCTGCTTTGAAAATCATGTGCACTCATCCACAGGCTCCATGCCCACTGTTGGGGTCGCCACCTATGAACTTAATAGTGGCGCCCTCTAAGCTGAAGCGCAGCTAGGGGGTTTTGAAATAAATCACTTTTGTGTTTGGTCCTGGAGCAGAGTGGTTGTCTGGCTCTCTTCTTTCTCACGGCCTCCCGGCACGACAGCACGGCAACGCCCACGCAACACCCACGGGGGTGGAGGTCAACACTATCGGTTTGTTGTCATACCAGTTCGTGATGCATATGCAAGAGACAGTGCCAAACACTTAGACATTGCTCCACGACCTTCCATACGCATTTCCCGGTCACCTTCGAGCTTGAGCCCCTTCGGAAGCCATGATTTCATAATTGTCCCTGTCCCCCTGAGATTCTTTTCAGCCAATGGCTCAAGAAGATGCGTTCCTGTAAACTGTTGGTTGAAATACAGCGACGTTCCACACGGTAAAGTTCCTGGAAGCTTCAGCACAACGGCAGCACTGATTCCATGTTTTTGTGAGAGGCTTCCTTTCCTCTGAAAGATTTCAGAATCTAAAACAAGGCCTTGAGGGCTTGCCAAGATAAAGTTCTTCAGACCAGTCTGGTTGGGCTTTCCAGCAATGAACTGCTTCACTAGGCACTTACTGGTAAAGGGAATAATTTGCTCGTCAACGCAGATGTTTGGTGAGCGTGGCAGAGTGAGGCGGGCGTTTCTAATGATGTCAAGAAGAGGGCGGATTTTCCATATCCTATCTTCCATATCCGGCTTCTTTATCTTCGTCGGAAACAGCGAGGTTGTTGATGACCTTGAGTTTCGATCAGATGAGAAAAAACAGATTCCTAGTTATTTAGTCGGCTATGGCGTCGACATGCATTGCTCGGCTCCCATACATTCTCACTCGAGAATAACCCAAGGAGCTCATGAGCAATGCAGCTCCGAGGAATGCCTTATTTTCTCCAGGAGATGAGTTCCACGACCGTCCTGTGCTCTGGAGGTATGAAACTTCGTTCACTTCGCAAAGAAGTTAAAATGCCTGCTCATCCATGTATCTTTTGTAGTACTGATTTCCATACCAGCCATCTCTTTCGTTGGCCTAGACAATGGTACATCTGGTAAGAGGGGAATGCAGCACTCAGAAAATTTCGGGCGTGTTCTGACACCGAAACACCTCCTCTCTGGCTTATGCCACTAGTGGTGGGGGAGGCTGAGTGCATCGCATTTAGATGCGGCCTTTCCCATATTATTGCCATTGTCTCCTGCCCCCATCGACTTCGTGGATTGCCGCTGCCTTTGGTGAGTGCTGCCATCCATGGTATTGTCCTTGTCGTTACCTTAGCTTCCATGAAACTGCTCTGTATTCCTGGCTGGCAGGTACTGGGGCAGGCAGGCAGTGGTGGCTTCCTTGTTCATTGCGAACACGGTTGCACGTGATGGAAGGGCCATGGTGTGGAGTCTTCTTTCACTGCCTCCGGTGTTAGGGCAGACTGTTGTACTGTGCAATTTATTTCCCCAAAAACGGTGATAACTGGAGAGACACGTCACAATGTGCACCGTTTGATGCTGGTATCATGCACCGGCTGGGCCGCAGTCTTGGTTCTATGAAGGCCGTTATTTCAGAAAGTTCTCTGAACGGCCTAGGCGAGGTTCAGCACCCCTCGTTCAAGCAAAGATTCTCAAACTCGGGGCGCGCTGTGATGCAGCGCTGACCCAGCTGCTTCTTTACGACGGCTAGGTATTCCCGGCAGCAGATGCTCTCTATGGCTGTCGGCATGACGGCACAGCCGTCACACTGGCACCTTTGCAGAAAACGGATGTCCGCGATGCATGCCAGCTGCATAATAGGGTTCATATCACTCACCAGTCAACGTTGCCCACTCGTTGCCAGCCGTCCTCGGAGCCACCGGAGTCGGAGTCTTCTTCCGTGCTACGGCTGGACGGATGGCCACTGCAGCTGCCTTCGGCCACATTGTGCAAAGGCGTGCTGTCATATGAGATCGCGCCTAAGTCTGCGGTCCGCCGCAGGATCTCTCTTTCCAGCTCAATGAGATTCTTCATGTCCATTTCATCGGTACACAAAAACGCAAATGGCTGAACGGAGTTCGGCCAACAACGTGCCCATTTTCAAAAGTCACTCCGCGTATTACTATGTATTACTCCGCGGATGGCAGAGCGGCAAGCCTCCACGGAACTGGCTGAAAGGCACTCCACGCGTTGGTCGACTCTGTCCACCGTACGGGGAGAATTTAAAAAAAAAAAAGTGGGAGCTGGACGTTAATTTGATTTAATTAGGGAAATCGGCCACAGAGGGCAATAAGTCGAAGTTTCTAAGAATGCTCGGAACGTGTAGATTGAATTCCCGCAGCAAAAAGACTTGTTAAGGTTCCTCTTCACTGCACCTTTAATGACAGTGGTCACATGTCTCTAACAAGGTCATCGAAGTCTAGCATCAGTATGTCGACGCCGCTGTGTGATGCTGTGTCTCTTGGGTGCCGGCCTGGTCTGGGTATGGGTCTGGACCCCCTGTTGATGTGGATGACAGCCTTTGCCCCACCTGCATCCTAGCTGGGCTGGCCGATCATTGACCACTCTAGTGATGAACACCTGATGAGTCTGCGAGAGGTGGCACATAAACAAGAATATAAATTTGTCATAATCCTTACATGCCGCGAGGATACTAATGAAAACATATTCCTCTGCTTGGGCTGGCCCAATGTTTTGCCATTCAGTCCATGGATAATAGGAAATCTTTTTGCTGCACCACTGAGCACTCTAGCTGATGAGTTCATTATACAAACAGATGTTTTCCACATCGCTTTTGGGGTTGTTTTTACTGAAGCTTTAATGCAGGCAGTCTAAGCTCTGGTCTTCTGGTGCATCTAGTGTAGTGCTGTGACTTTTTTGCACTGTGTAGAGGGTCAATTCCACCAAGGCACTAAAATATTCAGTGTTCTGTGGGAGTCGTTTGATTATTCCTTTCCTTGTACATGGCGTTAAAGCTGAATACCAGCTAAGCCAGCATACAAGTTTCTGATAGCGAAATGTGAGGCTGGTATGCAAACATGCCTCTTTTTCACTGCACTTAACAAATCGGTGACCTGTCAGAGAAACTATTGAAAATATGGTGGCACCTACCTCTGTTGGGGGAGGTCCAAGGCTGTGAGTAAGGCATTCATGATATGCTCAGAGGTGAAGTATTTTAAGTGCTCGCCCAGGGGTGTGCTCTTAATGCCAGGCAGAGTTGTCCTGATTTTGCCATTCAGCAAACTTCCAGTATGGTGATGACGTGACGGCGTCCTTTTACTGCGGCGAAAAAAGATCGGAGACTTTCGTCATGCTGTATGCTGCTAGTGGATGGCTGGTTTCATATGCCACAAACTGCGCCTGGGCACAAAGCAGTTCCTGTGTTAGCAACACTAATAGAGACATCTATCTGCCAAGGCACCCACTGTGGAGGTGTCCTTGGAAAGACTAGCATGCTGTCAAGGCTTTAGCTTGTGTGACTTAGGGCAGAGGTTTATCCTTGCTTGTGAGATACCTTGAGCAGGATGACTACTGCCCAAAAGGTCTTCACAAAGTGCTCTATACAGTCATAATTATCAGTATGTATAGCTGCCTCTTCTGGTAGACGAAAGCATATGAAAGAGTGGTATGAGCAGAATTTGATTTTTAGCTGCTGGACATGCGGGTCCCATTAGAGGGACTTGTCATATGTCACACCTAGGTGGTGGTGATGCAGCTGCGGGTAGCTGGAGCCGCAGAAAGGCAAAGTGCCGCTTGTTTATACATGAGTGTGTCTAATTTCCTCCTCTAGGTGCATTGTTCACAGCATGTGGGCCTCTGCTTCAGTTAAGAACTCTTCATTACCAGCAAGCAGGAAATGGAACCCAAAGAGGCGCTTTAACCTTTTGAGGGACAGCATATATTTTTTGCAAAAATTATCACAAATTTCTTATCACATTTGAAAACGAGGTGTGCTGAAATAGTTCTCAACAGATTTCACAATTTTATTATGTAGAGTTAAAGAAAAAAAATGTGGGACGTATTTGTCCCATTGGCCTACACGGGTGCCACACTCGGTTAGTTTTGCTAGCCATTTATGAAGTGTTTCAGAACATGTAACGCAAAGCCGGACCGAGCACGCCTTGCACAAAAAACTTGTTCGCACTTCTTTCCCTTTCATGGAACACCAACGGCATCTGCGCCTATTTTCTGCTTTTACAGGGTTGTGGTCTGTTCCCAAGAACCGAACTTAATGTGATACACCTAGCATTCAAGAATAGTCTTCTGGCGGGCTAGTTGGTTCTTTTCGTTCATGGTTAAACTCAGTGTGTACGTGTGTTTCTGTCTCTGTCCTTGTTTCCTTCGCGCAGTTTAACCATGAACACCTAGCATTTTGTGACCATTTTCTTACCCTCCTTGTTCATTGGAGTGGCTTCCTTTTGCCGGTAGTTTTGAATACCTGGCCATTGATGAGTTCGCGCCCAAGAACCAATCGAAACCATAAGTAGGTCATTGGGTTCATGGCATTAACTTGGATGAACACGTTTATGACGGCTGCATCGAGCAAGAAATAAAATATCCTGTACCAAGACTTTTCCAACCTCCTGTCAGCTCGGTATGCATTGCACTTTTGGTCGAATTTATCAACTCCTCACATCCAGGTGTTATAGTTGGATATAGCCTTTGGACACTGAGCAGAAACGGAAGACCCTTTGGCAAGCTTGCGGATAACTACTTCTCTGTCTTTTGGATGATGAAAATTCGATAAAGCGTGCACGTTTTTAGTGTCACGCCACTGATGCGCAACAACGCTTCCTTTGAACTGCCAGGTATATTCTTTCTGAAATTTGTTGTCCATTTTCAACTCATCAGGGAGATCATTCCTGTTCGTCCGGGCTGTACCAACAGCAAGAATTCCTTTTTCTGCGAGGTCCTACATGAGGGGAGTAGAAGTGAAGAAATTTTCGAACTACAGCTGTGGGCCAGGCTCAGCGCCTTCTGCCATAGGCAATACGACATACTCCAAGTGCTTGGCTGGCAGGACGCTTCGCATTCTTTCCTTCATACACCTGAAATGCAATCAGGCAGCCGGTTTCTGAATCGGCCCGGCACCACACCTTGTAGCTGCATTTGATGGGGGTCATTGGCAGGTATTGTTTAAAAAATGATCTTCCTTTGAATGGTATCATACTTTCATCTATAGCTTGGTGAGCAGATGGCGTGTACTCTTTCTGAAACATTTGTTCAGAGCATCGATGAGAGGGCGCACTGTTGCCAGCCTGTCATATCCATCTTTGCCTCTTTTTTTTTTCTTTTGTGTTGTCACTGAGATGCAGGAAATTCATGATAGGTTGGAACTTCTTGAACGACATGGCTTTTGTAATTTCTGGTGCATTTAAAAAGTTATTGCTGCTCCAGTAAAGGAAGAGCTATGTCTCGGGTTTACTCTCATGAGCATCAGAATGCCCAAGAAAGCTCGTAGCTCGTCTAACGTGATCACTTTCCATTTTCGCCGGCTTTTTCTGTTCTGAAAAGCGGTTTGTTTCCTCTACAAGAAGCTGCATTACTTCGCTCTAGGTCCGTCACAAGAGAGAGCGTTCCTGCCGCGAGCTCCTCCTTTTAATGCCTCCGGCATTCCTCCCTTGGGGCAACCGGTTGCTCCCAAGGTAAGGCATTCACCCCCTCCCTATGGGGGCCAGTACGTAGTCGCGATGTCACGTCAATTTTGGGAGTGAGGAGAGTGGCCGGAGTGCCTTCTCTCCACCTGCCTAGTGGCGCACGTGCTCGTCTCGTGACTCCGGCGCAGGGGCGATGAAGGATATTCTTGCATCCCACATCCTCCCCTCCTTAAGAAGCCTCCCAAACAGAGAAGCAGGCGCAATCTGACTCTTAAATTGCGGTGGACCAAAGGTCCAGGCTGTCCTCGGAGGCGGGGAACAGGGGTGGCGCCGGTGTGGCGGGCGGCGACTTTCAAGAGCCATTCCGGAAATTCAGCGTCCTGGCCCGCTCGTTCCACCATCTGACGGGCCGCTGCGCTGGGGTCTGCCGCCACCCACCGGTCTTCTCGCCAAACAAGCACCATGTAGGAGTGTCCTTTTCTGTAAGCTGCCACTTCGCCCTTTTTCAGCGTTTTCTTGACCTGCTGTGGCATTTGCTTGCGATTTTGCATCACGGTACCAGTCGATAGTACTCTCTGTAGAAGTAACTCCTCGGCAAGCATTGGCGAACTGTAATATCTGTCTGCGTAGAGGTGGTAGCCACTTCTCGGCGTGGCTTGCTGCACTTTCTGGAGGAGGTGGAGAACAATCCGGCAGGTGAAGGGCAGCTCGGGGCGGCTGCCGTAGTAGTCCGTAAACGCACATGCCCCATTTGGTTGGCTTTTGCGGATTATAGCATTTGAACAAGACATGGCCCTTGAATCCAACGATGCTCACATTGATGCAAATTTAGGGGCCGGCTCTGAAATGCTCTCTGCATTTTGCGTCGATGTAATGTACAACGTCCCTGATCTTGCTTCCACGAGTTGCCGGCCGACCTGAAGAGGCATCATGGCACGGGGCAATGTGCAACATCCAAAAGATTTGCAGAAAACATGCAGAAAGAAAGGCATCTTGTTTACAATGTCTTGGCTAAAATACTCCTTCAGTTCTGGTTTCGGATTCAAGGCCATGTTTATAATTACTCCAAAAAAAGTTTTGAATTCTGTGAAGGTCACGTCTTCCAAGTCCTTCCAAATTGAGTCCTTTGGAAGCTCACCGGCACTCGAAATATTTTCACGCACATACCGGTTGGTTTCGCACACAATATTGTCCATCAGCTCGTCTGTAAAAAACAGCTGAAAATAATCCAGCTCACAGTTGAAATTGTAAGCGCTTACTTGTGATCCTGCGTTCATGACAGTGAAGGGAAATTGAGTTAAATCAGGCACATTATCCGCATACACCTTCCAGTCCGCAACACATGGTCACGCACTTTTCCCTTGTGTGTCAACAGTGGTGCTGTCTCGTCTTCGTCACTCGCTTCTGTCGAATCACTGCCGGCACTAGCGGTGTTAAAACTCGCTAATTAGCCGTGCCGCACGTGTCACATTTCACAGGCACCCTGATCGTAAATAAGTCCTCATACGTACGTGTGGATATCGGGGGCATCGACAAGAGAAGGCCTGTCTTCTCTCAAGGCATAGTAAGCCACCGCCAGAGCATGAATGTTGAGGCATATAGGTTCAAACCCGGGGTGGTTCGTTATACACTTGGCCCCCTCGGGCACTTGGGCGGCCACCTTAGGGACTTCTACACAGCATATGGACTCGTGTTCCGTCTCCATTGACCTACAACGACCACAGGTGGACCTGCAATAAATATACATATCACTGTACCTCGTAGTATACCATGTCACACAGCCAGAAAACTTCGGAATAAAACCCACGTGCATGCGCACTACCACCCGCCTGTGTACGCGCTCGGAAGTAAACATTGCCGAAAGGTTGCGTTGCTTTGATCGCTCGCGGCCAACGAAAATAATCTATGTTTTGGTGATAAGTTCTGGCAGCGTCAGTACGAGATAAGTTTACCTAATGCTCGTTTACCTAAAAATGTAATATTCAATTATTCAGTGTGAATATAGGAATCTTGGAGCGTGTGTCATGCTTCCTGGAGCAATACGAAATGTTGGAATAAAGAACACGCCAACTACAAATTTGGTGTCTCCACCCCTTTAAGGGACAGAAGTGGGAAAACCATATGGCCTCGCTTGTATCCAAGCTTCAAGCAATGCACCTTGTCCTGAAGGTATGTAGGGGCCAGACATTAGTTTCGGGGTCAACAGCACCTCAATGTGGAATGTTTAGCCTTGATGCCTGAATTGGCACTTTGAAAAAATCTATACAATTCAGCACGGCTTCAGCTTTTACATTCTCCTCACCATTTTAGAACCGAAAGACACCAGACACTGTAGCTTCATTCAAGAATGTATTCATTGAAAAGTTGCAGTATCTTAACGCGCAGACCAATTTGCTGATGCTTTGGGACCCTCCTCAACATTTTTGCGATGGACAGACAAAAATAGTCGTATCCATCCTGTGGCTCACAGGTTTGCAGTACATTTGGGAGCCTGCCAACATGCTCCACTACAGCGTCGTCAGCAGCACAGTCTCTTGGCTGCTTTCTAATTCTGTGCTATGCAGACGCTGGTGACGACATTGCTGATGGTTCAGGTTCCAGCGAGCCCGCAGGTGTCTGGGGGAATGGCACCGACTGGCTCGATGCAGGTGGTGCCAGTGCCTCGATGTGACGTGATGCCAATGACTCGTCAGTCACTGACACCTCGTGCACAAATGACGCCTGCAATGAGCTGTCCAGGCTCTACTCCTCCAGTTCAGTGATGGCCTCCGATGGCTCTGGGGCACTGTTGCCGTACACCGGCTAGCTGCTTTGTCCTGGATGACTGGGCTGCTTGTAGTTTGCTGAGGTCCTCTATATAAGAGTGTACATATATATGCACCATGAAGAGTTGTGTTTGAAGTCACTGTTTGCAAGAATGTATTGATACATGTCTAACAAGCCTCATTACATTCATTCATTATTCTGAGGCCACACAATGCTCTTTGCAGAACAGACTGACCCTATTCAGGCTCATGGCAGCTGTATATACTGTGGCGTCCGCATATACGGTTCCCTCTTGCGTGTTGCATACCATTTTTTGAGCATACTGCCTTGTGTATCCTTGCCTTTTTGCATTTTTACTGCTCTGAGACATTTGCCTGCTTATGTGCCCAATATGTTACTTTCGTTAGGGGACCTGTATTGTAATGTTATCCAAACTCTTTGTTTCGTGCACCACACCGTTTCATCGTTTCACTGGTTTTGATATGCAGTAGTAACCTGCTCACCTCTCCATGAACACGCAGATAATAGTAGCATAAAGGTGACACAGTGCTTGCGGTGGCCTCTGAGGTTTTGGTATGCAAGTAATGCAACAAAAGTGGTGCCATACTTAAACTACCTGGTTGTGGGAAGACTTTCCTGCCAACTGGAAGTTATATGAAACAAGGTTTGGTACTGTTCAGTTACGTATGCATAGTGCTAACCCAAAGAACTATATGTGTGTAGTAGTTGCATATTGTATGGAAACTAAAACATGGATGTTGATATTGCGAAGGCACTTAGGTGTCTCACACGTTAAGCATATTATGTAGCTCATCGGCTTGTCTATAGATCATCTGTATAGGTGCAGGAAATGTGCACTAGAACATGGTATTCCTCTCTGATTGATTAAATAGTGAGTGAGTGAATAATGGAGAACCGCTCGAAACATTGCCTGTGATACTTAGGTTAGAAGGGTGAGGGTTCAGGCTAGTCTGTAATTCACGAGCGATTCCACAGCTCAAAACAAGGAACAAGCACTTGTGTGTTTATCTTGTTTTGTGCCATGGAATCTCGTGTAGATCTTACCTGTGACAGTGCACATGATAAAAAAAAAGGCATTCTATCTACAATATACAAAGCACATTGCAAACAGTGGTGCTCCTTTTGTACAAAGGGCCCAGTTTTCCTAGATGACTATACATAAACTTGGAACCTTCTTTAGGCCTTTGAGTGCGCACTGTATGTTCAGTATTTGTGTCATAGTCTCATACTAGATATATTAAATTGCTCGAGCTGATGCAAAGCGGTGTTATTTTCTTGCAGTATGCAAGATGTCCTGCATTTTACAGCGCCATGTGCTATGTTTCTTGGTCTTAATGAACTGGTGTGTGCGGCCCCTTCATTTTAATAGTATTTCACTCAGAAGGCCTTCTATTTAAAGTGTACAGAGAAGTAAGGCTGAAAGTATCGTTCTTATTTCTGGTCGTGTTGCTTTCTGTAATTTTGAACGTGATCTACACTGTTACACTTGCAAGTGTGACTTGGTCATTGCAACATAAAGTGTCATTCCAGATTGTTATTTGTCACATTCTCTTTATTACTAATTGAGCTTCAGACATATTTTGAGCACTTCTGTTTGGCTGAACATATCCTCAAGGCCTGTCACGTGCATTTCATGAGGGAACTGTTTCAGTACAATTGGTTGGCATGTTCATTGCCAAAACCACAAAATAGCTACAAATTAAAAATGACATCTTTGGATTTATTTCAGCTTTCTGCATTCCTGACTATGCACTGGAATCTGCGTAAGCGGGTATCCTTTTAAATAGAATGGCATGAGCCTCGGCTATGTCGTTAAAAGCACAAAGTAAGCTGCAAGTAATTCCTCATAGGTACCAAAAAAAAAGGCACTGAAAGGAAGAATTCCACCAACAGCAGCAGTACAAATTTCAGCTGCGATGTAGTACACTGCCAACACTCGGAAATAAGACATCAGTGCCATTCAAGTTGCTTGAAAAGCCCAGTAACACAAAATGTATCTCGGATATTTCGGCTGCCTGTTAAAACTAAGCAATTAAGAAAGATAATGAACTGTGGATGTGTGTAAAGTGCCTGGTTTTCGTACACCTATCGTTAGGTCACGGCGGCTCGGCATTCTGCCTGTTCAGCGGCGCAAACATAACATGGTGCAATCAACAGCAGTACGCTCAGCTGCAGCTTTGCCACAGAACATGCCGCATTTTATTGCAACAAGTCCTGCATTAGGAACACATTCGCTTCTGATGTAATCGCAGCATGGTACAAATGCTTTGCAGATGTGTCTCGGCAATAGCGCTTGCTTCACGCATGCAGTGTTTCCGCCATGGCACTTATCTCGACCTACTACTTACGGCAATAAAAATATTGATGAACTTACGGCCTGGTGTCCATCGTGTCCCTTAGGAACAGCAGTTGCTCGTAATGAGCCTCCGCTACTTCCGTGGGCTCTACTTCATCTGTGCCAGCGCCGATCCTCCGCCCCAACTGATGCGCCATGTACAGGCGGTGTAACTTGGCGCGCAGAGATTTCCATCGTTTCTGGACAAGGTCCAAGGTTTCTGCACGAGTGAAACGAGAGAAGCTTCAAGCACGTTCCAACTATGAAGGGCTCATGATGAGCAGTGTGTATGCCTACCTTTGCACGGTGCTCCCGGCAGTACTTCCGCGCACCCTGACCTTAAATAAGTCCTGATATATATGTGTCGATATCGGGTTCATCGACAAGAGAAGGCCTGCCTTCCCTCAAGGTTTAGTATGCCACCACCAAAGCATGGGTTTTCAGGCATACAGGTTCAAAACCAGGGTGGTTTGTTATGCACTGGGCCCCTTCGGGCACTTGGGCGGCCACCTTCGGAACTTCTACACAGCATATAGGCTCGTGCTCTGTCTCCATTGGCCCACAACGACCACATGTGCGCCTGCGATAAATATACATTTCACTGTATCTCGTAATCTACTATGTCACACAGCCAGAAAACTTCGGATTTAAAATCCGCGTGCATGCGCGCTACCATTCGCCTATGTACATGCTCGGAAGTAAACATTACCGCAAGGTTGCATTGCTTTGATCGCTCGTGGCCGGTGCAAGGAATATGTTTTGGTTATAAGTTCTGGCAGTGTAAGTACAAGATAAGTATAAAAGCGCATAGCAATACTACCCAGGAGAGTGCATGCCAGACGCTCACAGCACAACGAGAGAAAAGAGGAAATATAATGTGTTGTTGCAATGGAAACGTTCATGACCAGTATGATGCCTGCATTGACAGCATTATTTTCGAAAACATTAATCATTGCCACTTGCCAGTCGATGTTAGCCCTCCGTTGAACTTCATTGACGGCCTACAGCGTTCCATTTTGTTCCTCGTCGTCGCTGGCTAGCGGATCAAATTTGAAATGGTTGTCAGGATTCTCAGTGGAGCCGCGTTCATTGTCGTCCTGCTGCGTCCATAAAAAAAGTCCATATCTTCCTTGGAGTCAGATTTGTCAAAATCGGAGCTGCCGGAACTATCCATGCCGTTGTTTGTTTGCATGCGCTGGTCAGCACGTGTGTTCGAAAGCAAACAATGCGGCAGTAGGTGCATCGCAAAATTCTGGGCCCACGTGACCAGGTAGAATAGCTGAGCATCCTAGATGGTAACGTCACTGTCCAACTGCATTCAGAAACCGAAACTCGTTTACTTAAAAATGTAATACTCAATTATTAACTGTGAATATAGGAATCTTGCAGTGTGTGTCATGCTTCCTGGAGCAATACGAAATGTTTGGAATAAAGAACACGCCAACCACAAATTTGGTGTCTCCACCCCTTTAAGGGGCAGAAGTGGGAAAATCATATTCCCTCGCTTGTATCCAAGCTTCAAGCACTGCACCTTGTCCTCAAGGTATGTCAGGGGCCAGACATTTGTTCCGGGGTCAACAGAACCTCAACGCGGAATGTTTAGCCTTGATGCCTGAACTGGCACGTTGAAAAAAATCTCTACAAAACAGCAGGGCTTCAGCTTTTAGATTCTCCTCAGCATTTTAGGAGCGAAAGATAGATACCAGACACTGTAGCTTCATTCAAGAACATATTCATTGAAAAGTTGCAGTATCTTAACGCGCAGATCAATTTGCTGCTGCTTTGGCACCCTCCACATCATTTTTGCAATGGACAAACCAAAATAGTCGTATTCATCCTGTGCCTCACAGGTTTACAGTACATTTGGGAGCCTGCCAACATGCTCCACTAAAGCGTCGTCAGCAGCACAGTCTCTTGGCTGCTTTCTAATTCTGTGCTATGCAGGCGCTGGTGACGACACTGCTGATGGTTCAGGTTCCAGCGAGCCCGCAGGTGTCTGGAGGAATGGCACCAACTGGCTCGATGCAGGTGGTGCCAGTGCCTCGATGTGACGTGATGCCAATGACTCGTCAGTCACTGACACCTCGTGCACAAATGAGAAATGCGCCGCTTCAAACCCAAGTAGGGCCGCAATCGTGTTGCAGAACAGGTGTGTTCCTGGGCCAATGGAGGCAGACCATGGCGAACGGGTCGAGAGAAACATGTCAGCGAGGTAATGATAATCCATTAATTCCATTAATTCCACCAATTCCACAGTTGGCACGCAGTCGCCGAAGCAACCACTCGCCTATGTACATGTTCGGAAGTGAACATTACCGCCAGGTTGCATTGCTTTGATCGCTCGTGGCTGGTGCAAAGAGTATGTTTTGGTTATAAGTTCTGGCAGTGTAAGTACAAGATAAGTATAAAAGCGCATAGCAATACTACCTAGGAGAGTGCATGCCAGACGCTCACAGCACAACGAGAGAAAAGATGAAATATAATGTGTTGTTGCAATGGAAACCCCAAACGTTCATGACCAGTATGATGCCTGCGTTGACAGCATTATTTTCGAAAACATTAATCATTGCCACTTGCCAGTCGATGTTAGCCCTCCGTTGAACTTCACTGACGGCCTACTGCGTGGCATTTTGTTCCTCGTCATTGCTGGCTAGCAGATCAAATTGAAATGGTTGTCAGGATTCTGAGTGGAGTTCATTGTCGTCCTCGTTGCGTCCATAAAAAAAAAGTCCATGACCTCCTTGGAGTCAGATTTGTGAAAATCGAAGCTGCCGGAACTATCCATGCCGTTGTTTGTTTGCATGCGCTGGTCAGCACATGTGTGCGAAAGCTAACAATGCGGCAGTAGGTGCATCGCAAATTTCTGGGCCCACGTGACCAGGTAGAATAGCTGAGCATCCTAGATGGTGATGTCACTATCCACGGTACATAAGTATGCCTTGGCCAGCAGTGGATTTTATTCGGGATTCCACTCCCTAGTCTTCTTAGTTTAGCCTAGGCGTAGACGACCTATTACAGCGCTGAGCCGCACACTCAAGCTGTACGCCGCTGTGGTGAAGGACTCCTTGTTTAAGCCCTTTATCTCACCTTCTCGCAGACGATTTCTTGTGGCGTACCACTCATCTGGCACATGCTCAAAGTTGCCAAACGTGTACGGACACCACCAATCCACTCTGATGTCACGGGATGGTTGATCTGAGGGTCCTGCTTCTGCTTCCACAGATTCTAGGCTCGCTTTGAACTTGGCCATGTCAGTGAGATACTTTTCTATATCCTCACTCTTTGCATCCGGAGAAGGCGCGGCTGGCATGGTTGACGCGCGAAGCGCCGTCACTTTTGGAAGGACACGGCGATAGATGGGCTCATTCAACAGCCGGTATAAATACACTGAGGAAGCTGTTGAAAGCCTACTGTCTACCAGCTGTGCAGAAGGGGCGACAAGGTCGCCGGTCAACATCGTCCTTTCGGACGGCTCGGTGATGGTAATTCCAGAGACGGATCTCTGAAATGGGACCAGGGCCTGGGAACCTACAGTGTCGTAGGCGGCCTCTACAAGCTTGAAGACATTGGTGCCCTGAAGATGGACAGCAATGGCCTGAAGCAATCTGGGCGAGAACGGAATGGTATCGTTCTCTGTTGGAAATTCGTCAGCACGAATACCCAGTGTTTGCATGAATGTGATCGCGTCGCTGCGATACACTGTGGCCTTGTCGTATCCAAGGAGGTTCCGCGTCGGATTGCAAGGATGCTTCTTGTCCTTGGCTGGTTGGATAGTTTCTGGCATGTCCCAGACTGCGGCTCCTTTGCCATGGCTGATGTCAAGGTCCGCACATATTCGGTGTGCGTACACCGCCAAGCAGGGGATAGACTTGTAGAGGTAATGAGTCTCCGCACTGAACTTGCCGAACCACCCGTGCGTTGGCTTTGCATACTGGTAGGTTCGGGGCGGGAGCTCGAACTCTGGTAAGGTTCCGTCCGGGATCCTTACATTTCCAAACCCTGACACAAAGTCAGAGATGGGTTCAGGCAGCGGGAGTTTCATTTCCATCATCCGCTGCACGAATGCCTTCTCGTCGAAGGTTAATTCGTTTTTGTTTTCATGATGGATATACAGCATGCGCGCATAGCACGCTGCTGCGCTGTAGTAGCCCAAGCATGAGTTTGGGACCACTCTTCCAAAAGTGGGCGCCCTTGTATTGAGGCTGGCGTAGACCAAAATAGTCTTATTCATCCTGTGCCTCGCAGGTTTGCAGTACATTTGTGAGCCTGCCAACATGCTCCACTAAAGCGTCGTCAGCAGCACAGTCTCTTGGCTGCTTTCTAATTCTGTGCTATGCAGGCGCTGGTGACGACACTGCTGATGGTTCAGGTTCCAGCGAGCCCGCAGGTGTCTGGAGGAATGGCACCGACTGGCTCGATGCAGGTGGTGCCAGTGCCTCGATGTGACGTGACGCCAATGACTCGTCAGTCACTGACACCTCGTGCACAAATGAGAAATGCGCCGCTTCAAACCCAAGTAGGGCCGCAATCGTGTTGCAGAACGTGTGTTCCTGGGCCAATGGAGGCAGACCATGGCGAACGGGTCGAGAGAAACATGTCAGCGAGGTAATGATAATCCATTAATTCCATTAATTCCACCAATTCCACAGTTGGCACGCAGTCGCCGAAGCAACCACTCGCCTATGTACATGTTCGGAAGTGAACATTACCGCCAGGTTGCATTGCTTTGATCGCTCGTGGCTGGTGCAAAGAGTATGTTTTGGTTATAAGTTCTGGCAGTGTAAGTACAAGATAAGTATAAAAGCGCATAGCAATACTACCTAGGAGAGTGCATGCCAGACGCTCACAGCACAACGAGAGAAAAGATGAAATATAATGTGTTGTTGCAATGGAAACCCCAAACGTTCATGACCAGTATGATGCCTGCGTTGACAGCATTATTTTCGAAAACATTAATCATTGCCACTTGCCAGTCGATGTTAGCCCTCCGTTGAACTTCACTGACGGCCTACTGCGTGGCATTTTGTTCCTCGTCATTGCTGGCTAGCAGATCAAATTGAAATGGTTGTCAGGATTCTGAGTGGAGTTCATTGTCGTCCTCGTTGCGTCCATAAAAAAAAAGTCCATGACCTCCTTGGAGTCAGATTTGTGAAAATCGAAGCTGCCGGAACTATCCATGCCGTTGTTTGTTTGCATGCGCTGGTCAGCACATGTGTGCGAAAGCTAACAATGCGGCAGTAGGTGCATCGCAAATTTCTGGGCCCACGTGACCAGGTAGCATAGCTGAGCATCCTAGATGGTGATGTCACTATCCACGGTACATAAGTATGCCTTGGCCAGCAGTGGATTTTATTCGGGATTCCACTCCCTAGTCTACTTAGTTTAGCCTAGGCGTAGACGACCTATTACAGCGCTGAGCCGCACACTCAAGCTGTACGCCGCTGTGGTGAAGGACTCCTTGTTTAAGTCCTTTATCTCACCTTCTCGCAGACGATTTCTTGTGGCGTACCACTCATCTGGCACATGCTCAAAGTTGCCAAACGTGTACGGACACCACCAATCCACTCTGATGTCACGGGATGGTTGATCTGAGGGTCCTGCTTCTGCTTCCACAGATTCTAGGCTCGCTTTGAACTTGGCCATGTCAGTGAGATACTTTTCTATATCCTCACTCTTTGCATCCGGAGAAGGCGCGGCTGGCATGGTTGACGCGTGAAGCGCCGTCACTTTTGGAAGGACACGGCGATAGATGGGCTCATTCAACAGCCGGTATAAATACACTGAGGAAGCTGTTGAAAGCCTACTGTCTACCAGCTGTGCAGAAGGGGCGACAAGGTCGCCGGTCAACATCGTCCTTTCGGACGGCTCGGTGATGGTAATTCCAGAGACGGATCTCTGAAATGGGACCAGGGCCTGGGAACCTACAGTGTCGTAGGCGGCCTCTACAAGCTTGAAGACATTGGTGCCCTGAAGATGGACAGCAATGGCCTGAAGCAATCTGGGCGAGAACGGAATGGTATCGTTCTCTGTTGGAAATTCGTCAGCACGAATACCCAGTGTTTGCATGAATGTGATCGCGTCGCTGCGATACACTGTGGCCTTGTCGTATCCAAGGAGGTTCCGCGTCGGATTGCAAGGATGCTTCTTGTCCTTGGCTGGTTGGATAGTTTCTGGCATGTCCCAGACTGCGGCTCCTTTGCCATGGCTGATGTCAAGGTCCGCACATATTCGGTGTGCGTACACCGCCAAGCAGGGGATAGACTTGTAGAGGTAATGAGTCTCCGCACTGAACTTGCCGAACCACCCGTGCGTTGGCTTTGCATACTGGTAGGTTCGGGGCGGGAGCTCGAACTCTGGTAAGGTTCCGTCCGGGATCCTTACATTTCCAAACCCTGACACAAAGTCAGAGATGGGTTCAGGCAGCGGGAGTTTCATTTCCATCATCCGCTGCACGAATGCCTTCTCGTCGAAGGTTAATTCGTTTTTGTTTTCATCATGGATATACAGCATGCGCGCATAGCACGCTGCTGCGCTGTAGTAGCCCAAGCATGAGTTTGGGACCACTCTTCCAAAAGTGGGCGCCCTTGTATTGAGGCTGGCGTAGACCAAAATAGTCTTATTCATCCTGTGCCTCGCAGGTTTGCAGTACATTTGTGAGCCTGCCAACATGCTCCACTAAAGCGTCGTCAGCAGCACAGTCTCTTGGCTGCTTTCTAATTCTGTGCTATGCAGGCGCTGGTGACGACACTGCTGATGGTTCAGGTTCCAGCGAGCCCGCAGGTGTCTGGAGGAATGGCACCGACTGGCTCGATGCAGGTGGTGCCAGTGCCTCGATGTGACGTGACGCCAATGACTCGTCAGTCACTGACACCTCGTGCACAAATGAGAAATGCGCCGCTTCAAACCCAAGTAGGGCCGCAATCGTGTTGCAGAACGTGTGTTCCTGGGCCAATGGAGGCAGACCATGGCGAACGGGTCGAGAGAAACATGTCAGCGAGGTAATGATAATCCATTAATTCCATTAATTCCACCAATTCCACAGTTGGCACGCAGTCGCCGAAGCAACCACTCGCCTATGTACATGCTCGGAAGTGAACATTACCGCCAGGTTGCATTGCTTTGATCGCTCGTGGCTGGTGCAAAGAGTATGTTTTGGTTATAAGTTCTGGCAGTGTAAGTACAAGATAAGTATAAAAGCGCATAGCAATACTACCTAGGAGAGTGCATGCCAGACGCTCACAGCACAACGAGAGAAAAGATGAAATATAATGTGTTGTTGCAATGGAAACCCCAACGTTCATGACCAGTATGATGCCTGCGTTGACAGTATTATTTTCGAAAACATTAATCATTGCCACTTGCCAGTCGATGTTAGCCCTCCGTTGAACTTCACTGACGGCCTACTGCGTGGCATTTTGTTCCTCGTCATTGCTGGCTAGCAGATCAAATTGAAATGGTTGTCAGGATTCTGAGTGGAGTTCATTGTCGTCCTCGCTGTGTCCATAAAAAAAAAGTCCATGACCTCCTTGGAGTCAGATTTGTGAAAATCGAAGCTGCCGGAAGTATCCATGCCCTTGTTTGTTTGCATGCGCTGGTCAGCACATGTGTGCGAAAGCTAACAATGCGGCAGTAGGTGCATCGCAAATTTCTGGGCCCACGTGACCAGGTAGAATAGCTGAGCATCCTAGATGGTGATGTCACTATCCACGGTACATAAGTATGCCTTGGCCAGCAGTGGATTTTATTCGGGATTCCACTCCCTAGTCTACTTAGTTTAGCCTAGGCGTAGACGACCTATTACAGCGCTGAGCCGCACACTCAAGCTGTACGCCGCTGTGGTGAAGGACTCATTGTTTAAGCCCTTTACTCACCTTCTCGCAGACGATTTCTTGTGGCGTACCACTCATCTGGCACATGCTCAAAGTTGCCAAACGTGTACGGACACCACCAATCCACTCTGATGTCACGGGATGGTTGATCTGAGGGTCCTGCTTCTGCTTCCACAGATTCTAGGCTCGCTTTGAACTTGGCCATGTCAGTGAGATACTTTTCTATATCCTCACTCTTTGCATCCGGAGAAGGCGCGGCTGGCATGGTTGACGCGCGAAGCGCCGTCACTTTTGGAAGGACACGGCGATAGATGGGCTCATTCAACAGCCTGTATAAATACACTGAGGAAGCTGTTGAAAGCCTACTGTCTACCAGCTGTGCAGAAGGGGCGACAAGGTCGCCGGTCAACATCGTCCTTTCGGACGGCTCGGTGATGGTAATTCCAGAGACGGATCTCTGAAATGGGACCAGGGCCTGGGAACCTACAGTGTCGTAGGCGGCCTCTACAAGCTTGAAGACATTGGTGCCCTGAAGATGGACAGCAATGGCCTGAAGCAATCTGGGCGAGAACGGAATGGTATCGTTCTCTGTTGGAAATTCGTCAGCACGAATACCCAGTGTTTGCATGAATGTGATCGCGTCTGTGCGATACACTGTGGCCTTGTCGTATCCAAGGAGGTTCCGCGTCGGATTGCAAGGATGCTTCTTGTCCTTGGCTGGTTGGATAGTTTCTGGCATGTCCCAGACTGCGGCTCCTTTGCCATGGCTGATGTCAAGGTCCGCACATATTCGGTGTGCGTACACCGCCAAGCAGGGGATAGACTTGTAGAGGTAATGAGTCTCCGCACTGAACTTGCCGAACCACCCGTGCGTTGGCTTTGCATACTGGTAGGTTCGGGGCGGGAGCTCGAACTCTGGTAAGGTTCCGTCCGGGATCCTTACATTTCCAAACCCTGACACAAAGTCAGAGATGGGTTCAGGCAGCGGGAGTTTCATTTCCATCATCCGCTGCACGAATGCCTTCTCGTCGAAGGTTAATTCGTTTTTGTTTTCATGATGGATATACAGCATGAGCGCATAGCTCGCTGCTGCGCTGTAGTAGCCCAAGCATGAGTTTGGGACCACTCTTCCAAAAGTGGGCGCCCTTGTATTGAGGCTGGCGTAGACCAAAATAGTCTTATTCATCCTGTGCCTCGCAGGTTTGCAGTACATTTGTGAGCCTGCCAACATGCTCCACTAAAGCGTCGTCAGCAGCACAGTCTCTTGGCTGCTTTCTAATTCTGTGCTATGCAGGCGCTGGTGACGACACTGCTGATGGTTCAGGTTCCAGCGAGCCCGCAGGTGTCTGGAGGAATGGCACCGACTGGCTCGATGCAGGTGGTGCCAGTGCCTCGATGTGACGTGACGCCAATGACTCGTCAGTCACTGACACCTCGTGCACAAATGAGAAATGCGCCGCTTCAAACCCAAGTAGGGCCGCAATCGTGTTGCAGAACAGGTGTGTTCCTGGGCCAATGGAGGCAGACCATGGCGAACGGGTCGAGAGAAACATGTCAGCGAGGTAATGATAATCCATTAATTCCACCAATTCCACAGTTGGCACGCAGTCGCCGAAGCAACCACTCGCCTATGTACATGCTCGGAAGTGAACATTACCGCGAGGTTGCATTGCTTTGATCGCTCGTGGCTAGTGCAAAGAGTATGTTTTGGTTATAAGTTCTGGCAGTGTAAGTACAAGATAAGTATAAAAGCGCATAGCAATACTACCTAGGAGAGTGCATGCCAGACGCTCACAGCACAACGAGAGAAAAGATGAAATATAATGTGTTGTTGCAATGGAAACCCCAAACGTTCATGACCAGTATGATGCCTGCGTTGACAGCATTATTTTCGAAAACATTAATCATTGCCACTTGCCAGTCGATGTTAGCCCTCCGTTGAACTTCACTGATGGCCTACTGCGTGGCATTTTGTTCCTCGTCATTGCTGGCTAGCAGATCAAATTTGAAATGGTTGTCAGGATTCTGAGTGGAGTTCATTGTCGTCCTCGCTGCGTCCATAAAAAAAAAGTCCATGACCTCCTTGGAGTCAGATTTGTGAAAATCGAAGCTGCCGGAACTATCCATGCCGTTGTTTGTTTGCATGCGCTGGTCAGCACATGTGTGCGAAAGCTAACAATGCGGCAGTAGGTGCATCGCAAATTTCTCGGCCCACGTGACCAGGTAGAATAGCTGAGCATCCTAGATGGTGATGTCACTATCCACGGTACATAAGTATGCCTTGGCCAGCAGTGGATTTTATTCGGGATTCCACTCCCTAGTCTACTTAGTTTAGCCTAGGCGTAGACCACCTATTACAGCGCTGAGCCGCACACTCAAGCTGTACGCCGCTGTGGTGAAGGACTCCTTGTTTAAGTCCTTTATCTCACCTTCTCGCAGACGATTTCTTGTGGCGTACCACTCATCTGGCACATGCTCAAAGTTGCCAAACGTGTACGGACACCACCAATCCACTCTGATGTCACGGGATGGTTGATCTGAGGGTCCTGCTTCTGCTTCCACAGATTCTAGGCTCGCTTTGAACTTGGCCATGTCAGTGAGATACTTTTCTATATCCTCACTCTTTGCATCCGGAGAAGGCGCGGCTGGCATGGTTGACGCGCGAAGCGCCGTCACTTTTGGAAGGACACGGCGATAGATGGGCTCATTCAACAGCCGGTATAAATACACTGAGGAAGCTGTTGAAAGCCTACTGTCTACCAGCTGTGCAGAAGGGGCGACAAGGTCGCCGGTCAACATCGTCCTTTCGGACGGCTCGGTGATGGTAATTCCAGAGACGGATCTCTGAAATGGGACCAGGGCCTGGGAACGTACAGTGTCGTAGGCGGCCTCTACAAGCTTGAAGACATTGGTGCCCTGAAGATGGACAGCAATGGCCTGAAGCAATCTGGGCGAGAACGGAATGGTATCGTTCTCTGTTGGAAATTCGTCAGCACGAATACCCAGTGTTTGCATGAATGTGATCGCGTCTGTGCGATACACTGTGGCCTTGTCGTATCCAAGGAGGTTCCGCGTCGGATTGCAAGGATGCTTCTTGTCCTTGGCTGGTTGGATAGTTTCTGGCATGTCCCAGACTGCGGCTCCTTTGCCATGGCTGATGTCAAGGTCCGCACATATTCGGTGTGCGTACACCGCCAAGCAGGGGATAGACTTGTAGAGGTAATGAGTCTCCGCACTGAACTTGCCGAACCACCCGTGCGTTGGCTTTGCATACTGGTAGGTTCGGGGCGGGAGCTCGAACTCTAGTAAGGTTCCGTCCGGGATCCTTACATTTCCAAACCCTGACACAAAGTCAGAGATGGGTTCAGGCAGCGGGAGTTTCATTTCCATCATCCGCTGCACGAATGCCTTCTCGTCGAAGGTTAATTCGTTTTTGTTTTCATGATGGATATACAGCATGCGCGCATAGCACGCTGCTGCGCTGTAGTAGCCCAAGCATGAGTTTGGGACCACTCTTCCAAAAGTGGGCACCCTTGTATTGAGGCTGGCGTAGACCAAAATAGTCTTATTCATCCTGTGCCTCGCAGGTTTGCAGTACATTTGTTAGCCTGCCAACATGCTCCACTAAAGCGTCGTCAGCAGCACAGTCTCTTGGCTGCTTTCTAATTCTGTGCTATGCAGGCGCTGGTGACGACACTGCTGATGGTTCAGGTTCCAGCGAGCCCGCAGGTGTCTGGAGGAATGGCACCGACTGGCTCGATGCAGGTGGTGCCAGTGCCTCGATGTGACGTGAAGCCAATGACTCGTCAGTCACTGACACCTCGTGCACAAATGAGAAATGCGCCGCTTCAAACCCAAGTAGGGCCGCAATCGTGTTGCAGAACAGGTGTGTTCCTGGGCCAATGGAGGCAGACCATGGCGAACGGGTCGAGAGAAACATGTCAGCGAGGTAATGATAATCCATTAATTCCATTAATTCCACAGTTGGCACGCAGTCGCCGAAGCAACCACTCGCCTATGTACATGCTCGGAAGTGAACATTACCGCGAGGTTGCATTGCTTTGATCGCTCGTGGCTGGTGCAAAGAGTATGTTTTGGTTATAAGTTCTGGCAGTGTAAGTACAAGATAAGTATAAAAGCGCATAGCAATACTACCTAGGAGAGTGCATGCCAGACGCTCACAGCACGAGAGAAAAGATGAAATATAATGTGTTGTTGCAATGGAAACCCCAAACGTTCATGACCAGTATGATGCCTGCGTTGACAGCATTATTTTCGAAAACATTAATCATTGCCACTTGCCAGTCGATGTTAGCCCTCCGTTGAACTTCACTGACGGCCTACTGCGTGGCATTTTGTTCCTCGTCATTGCTGGCTAGCAGATCAAATTTGAAATGGTTGTCAGGATTCTGAGTGGAGTTCATTGTCGTCCTCGCTGCGTCCATAAAAAAAAAGTCCATGACCTCCTTGGAGTCAGATTTGTGAAAATCGAAGCTGCCGGAACTATCCATGCCGTTGTTTGTTTGCATGCGCTGGTCAGCACATGTGTGCGAAAGCTAACAATGCGGCAGTAGGTGCATCGCAAATTTCTGGGCCCACGTGACCAGGTAG
Source organism: Amblyomma mixtum (assembly GCF_055824585.1). NCBI lineage: Eukaryota > Metazoa > Arthropoda > Arachnida > Ixodida > Ixodidae > Amblyomma > Amblyomma mixtum. The sequence continues at coordinate 120,292,030 of NC_143019.1, read as the reverse complement.
AATAGCTGAGCATCCTAGGTGGTGATGTCACTATCCACGGTACATAAGTATGCCTTGGCCAGCAGTGGATTTTATTCGGGATTCCACTCCCTAGTCTACTTAGTTTAGCCTAGGCGTAGACCACCTATTACAGCGCTGAGCCGCACACTCAAGCTGTACGCCGCTGTGGTGAAGGACTCCTTGTTTAAGCCCTTTATCTCACCTTCTCGCAGACGATTTCTTGTGGCGTACCACTCATCTGGCACATGCTCAAAGTTGCCAAACGTGTACGGACACCACCAATCCACTCTGATGTCACGGGATGGTTGATCTGAGGGTCCTGCTTCTGCTTCCACAGATTCTAGGCTCGCTTTGAACTTGGCCATGTCAGTGAGATACTTTTCTATATCCTCACTCTGCATCCGGAGAAGGCGCGGCTGGCATGGTTGACGCGCGAAGCGCCGTCACTTTTGGAAGGACACGGCGATAGATGGGCTCATTCAACAGCCGGTATAAATACACTGAGGAAGCTGTTGAAAGCCTACTGTCTACCAGCTGTGCAGAAGGGGCGACAAGGTCGCCGGTCAACATCGTCCTTTCGGACGGCTCGGTGATGGTAATTCCAGAGACGGATCTCTGAAATGGGACCAGGGCCTGGGAACGTACAGTGTCGTAGGCGGCCTCTACAAGCTTGAAGACATTGGTGCCCTGAAGATGGACAGCAATGGCCTGAAGCAATCTGGGCGAGAACGGAATGGTATCGTTCTCTGTTGAAAATTCGTCAGCACGAATACCCAGTGTTTGCATGAATGTGATCGCGTCTGTGCGATACACTGTGGCCTTGTCGTATCCAAGGAGGTTCCGCGTCGGATTGCAAGGATGCTTCTTGTCCTTGGCTGGTTGGATAGTTTCTGGCATGTCCCAGACTGCGGCTTCTCTCCCATGGCTGATGTCAAGGTCCGCACATATTCGGTGTGCGTACACCGCCAAGCAGGGGATAGACTTGTAGAGGTAATGAGTCTCCGCACTGAACTTGCCGAACCACCCGTGCGTTGGCTTTGCATACTGGTAGGTTCGGGGCGGGAGCTCGAACTCTAGTAAGGTTCCGTCCGGGATCCTTACATTTCCAAACCCTGACACAAAGTCAGAGATGGGTTCAGGCAGCGGGAGTTTCATTTCCATCATCCGCTGCACGAATGCCTTCTCGTCGAAGGTTAATTCGTTTTTGTTTTCATGATGGATATACAGCATGCGCGCATAGCACGCTGCTGCGCTGTAGTAGCCCAAGCATGAGTTTGGGACCACTCTTCCAAAAGTGGGCACCCTTGTATTGAGGCTGGCGTAGACCAAAATAGTCTTATTCATCCTGTGCCTCGCAGGTTTGCAGTACATTTGTGAGCCTGCCAACATGCTCCACTAAAGCGTCGTCAGCAGCACAGTCTCTTGGCTGCTTTCTAATTCTGTGCTATGCAGGCGCTGGTGACGACACTGCTGATGGTTCAGGTTCCAGCGAGCCCGCAGGTGTCTGGAGGAATGGCACCGACTGGCTCGATGCAGGTGGTGCCAGTGCCTCGATGTGACGTGATGCCAATGACTCGTCAGTCACTGACACCTCGTGCACAAATGAGAAATGCGCCGCTTCAAACCCAAGTAGGGCCGCAATCGTGTTGCAGAACAGGTGTGTTCCTGGGCCAATGGAGGCAGACCATGGCGAACGGGTCGAGAGAAACATGTCAGCGAGGTAATGATAATCCATTAATTCCACCAATTCCACAGTTGGCACGCAGTCGCCGAAGCAACCACTCGCCTATGTACATGCTCGGAAGTGAACATTACCGCGAGGTTGCATTGCTTTGATCGCTCGTGGCTGGTGCAAAGAGTATGTTTTGGTTATAAGTTCTGGCAGTGTGAGTACAAGATAAGTATAAAAGCGCATAGCAATACTACCTAGGAGAGTGCATGCCAGACGCTCACAGCACGAGAGAAAAGATGAAATATAATGTGTTGTTGCAATGGAAACCCCAAACGTTCATGACCAGTATGATGCCTGCGTTGACAGCATTATTTTCGAAAACATTAATCATTGCCACTTGCCAGTCGATGTTAGCCCTCCGTTGAACTTCACTGACGGCCTACTGCGTGGCATTTTGTTCCTCGTCATTGCTGGCTAGCAGATCAAATTTGAAATGGTTGTCAGGATTCTGAGTGGAGTTCATTGTCGTCCTCGCTGCGTCCATAAAAAAAAAGTCCATGACCTCCTTGGAGTCAGATTTGTGAAAATCGAAGCTGCCGGAACTATCCATGCCGTTGTTTGTTTGCATGCGCTGGTCAGCACATGTGTGCGAAAGCTAACAATGCGGCAGTAGGTGCATCGCAAATTTCTGGGCCCACGTGACCAGGTAGAATAGCTGAGCATCCTAGATGGTGATGTCACTATCCACGGTACATAAGTATGCCTTGGCCAGCAGTGGATTTTATTCGGGATTCCACTCCCTAGTCTACTTAGTTTAGCCTAGGCGTAGACCACCTATTACAGCGCTGAGCCGCACACTCAAGCTGTACGCCGCTGTGGTGAAGGACTCCTTGTTTAAGCCCTTTATCTCACCTTCTCGCAGACGATTTCTTGTGGCGTACCACTCATCTGGCACATGCTCAAAGTTGCCAAACGTGTACGGACACCACCAATCCACTCTGATGTCACGGGATGGTTGATCTGAGGGTCCTGCTTCTGCTTCCACAGATTCTAGGCTCGCTTTGAACTTGGCCATGTCAGTGAGATACTTTTCTATATCCTCACTCTTTGCATCCGGAGAAGGCGCGGCTGGCATGGTTGACGCGCGAAGCGCCGTCACTTTTGGAAGGACACGGCGATAGATGGGCTCATTCAACAGCCGGTATAAATACACTGAGGAAGCTGTTGAAAGCCTACTGTCTACCAGCTGTGCAGAAGGGGCGACAAGGTCGCCGGTCAACATCGTCCTTTCGGACGGCTCGGTGATGGTAATTCCAGAGACGGATCTCTGAAATGGGACCAGGGCCTGGGAACGTACAGTGTCGTAGGCGGCCTCTACAAGCTTGAAGACATTGGTGCCCTGAAGATGGACAGCAATGGCCTGAAGCAATCTGGGCGAGAACGGAATGGTATCGTTCTCTGTTGGAAATTCGTCAGCACGAATACCCAGTGTTTGCATGAATGTGATCGCGTCTGTGCGATACACTGTGGCCTTGTCGTATCCAAGGAGGTTCCGCGTCGGATTGCAAGGATGCTTCTTGTCCTTGGCTGGTTGGATAGTTTCTGGCATGTCCCAGACTGCGGCTCCTTTGCCATGGCTGATGTCAAGGTCCGCACATATTCGGTGTGCGTACACCGCCAAGCAGGGGATAGACTTGTAGAGGTAATGAGTCTCCGCACTGAACTTGCCGAACCACCCGTGCGTTGGCTTTGCATACTGGTAGGTTCGGGGCGGGAGCTCGAACTCTGGTAAGGTTCCGTCCGGGATCCTTACATTTCCAAACCCTGACACAAAGTCAGAGATGGGTTCAGGCAGCGGGAGTTTCATTTCCATCATCCGCTGCACTAATGCCTTCTCGTCGAAGGTTAATTCGTTTTTGTTTTCATGATGGATATACAGCATGCGCGCATAGCACGCTGCTGCGCTGTAGTAGCCCAAGCATGAGTTTGGGACCACTCTTCCAAAAGTGGGCGCCCTTGTATTGAGGCTGGCGTAGACCAAAATAGTCTTATTCATCCTGTGCCTCGCAGGTTTGCAGTACATTTGTGAGCCTGCCAACATGCTCCACTAAAGCGTCGTCAGCAGCACAGTCTCTTGGCTGCTTTCTAATTCTGTGCTATGCAGGCGCTGGTGACGACACTGCTGATGGTTCAGGTTCCAGCGAGCCCGCAGGTGTCTGGAGGAATGGCACCGACTGGCTCGATGCAGGTGGTGCCAGTGCCTCGATGTGACGTGACGCCAATGACTCGTCAGTCACTGACACCTCGTGCACAAATGAGAAATGCGCCGCTTCAAACCCAAGTAGGGCCGCAATCGTGTTGCAGAACGTGTGTTCCTGGGCCAATGGAGGCAGACCATGGCGAACGGGTCGAGAGAAACATGTCAGCGAGGTAATGATAATCCATTAATTCCATTAATTCCACCAATTCCACAGTTGGCACGCAGTCGCCGAAGCAACCACTCGCCTATGTACATGCTCGGAAGTGAACATTACCGCGAGGTTGCATTGCTTTGATCGCTCGTGGCTGGTGCAAAGAGTATGTTTTGGTTATAAGTTCTGGCAGTGTAAGTACAAGATAAGTATAAAAGCGCATAGCAATACTACCTAGGAGAGTGCATGCCAGACGCTCACAGCACAACGAGAGAAAAGATGAAATATAATGTGTTGTTGCAATGGAAACCCCAAACGTTCATGACCAGTATGATGCCTGCGTTGACAGCGTTATTTTCGAAAACATTAATCATTGCCACTTGCCAGTCGATGTTAGCCCTCCGTTGAACTTCACTGACGGCCTACTGCGTGGCATTTTGTTCCTCGTCATTGCTGGCTAGCAGATCAAATTTGAAATGGTTGTCAGGATTCTGAGTGGAGTTCATTGTCGTCCTCGCTGCGTCCATAAAAAAAAAGTCCATGACCTCCTTGGAGTCAGATTTGTGAAAATCGAAGCTGCCGGAACTATCCATGCCGTTGTTTGTTTGCATGCGCTGGTCAGCACATGTGTGCGAAAGCTAACAATGCGGCAGTAGGTGCATCGCAAATTTCTGGGCCCACGTGACCAGGTAGAATAGCTGAGCATCCTAGATGGTGATGTCACTATCCACGGTACATAAGTATGCCTTGGCCAGCAGTGGATTTTATTCGGGATTCCACTCCCTAGTCTACTTAGTTTAGCCTAGGCGTAGACCACCTATTACAGCGCTGAGCCGCACACTCAAGCTGTACGCCGCTGTGGTGAAGGACTCCTTGTTTAAGCCCTTTATCTCACCTTCTCGCAGACGATTTCTTGTGGCGTACCACTCATCTGGCACATGCTCAAAGTTGCCAAACGTGTACGGACACCACCAATCCACTCTGATGTCACGGGATGGTTGATCTGAGGGTCCTGCTTCTGCTTCCACAGATTCTAGGCTCGCTTTGAACTTGGCCATGTCAGTGAGATACTTTTCTATATCCTCACTCTTTGCATCCGGAGAAGGCGCGGCTGGCATGGTTGACGCGCGAAGCGCCGTCACTTTTGGAAGGACACGGCGATAGATGGGCTCATTCAACAGCCGGTATAAATACACTGAGGAAGCTGTTGAAAGCCTACTGTCTACCAGCTGTGCAGAAGGGGCGACAAGGTCGCCGGTCAACATCGTCCTTTCGGACGGCTCGGTGATGGTAATTCCAGAGACGGATCTCTGAAATGGGACCAGGGCCTGGGAACGTACAGTGTCGTAGGCGGCCTCTACAAGCTTGAAGACATTGGTGCCCTGAAGATGGACAGCAATGGCCTGAAGCAATCTGGGCGAGAACGGAATGGTATCGTTCTCTGTTGGAAATTCGTCAGCACGAATACCCAGTGTTTGCATGAATGTGATCGCGTCTGTGCGATACACTGTGGCCTTGTCGTATCCAAGGAGGTTCCGCGTCGGATTGCAAGGATGCTTCTTGTCCTTGGCTGGTTGGATAGTTTCTGGCATGTCCCAGACTGCGGCTCCTTTGCCATGGCTGATGTCAAGGTCCGCACATATTCGGTGTGCGTACACCGCCAAGCAGGGGATAGACTTGTAGAGGTAATGAGTCTCCGCACTGAACTTGCCGAACCACCCGTGCGTTGGCTTTGCATACTGGTAGGTTCGGGGCGGGAGCTCGAACTCTAGTAAGGTTCCGTCCGGGATCCTTACATTTCCAAACCCTGACACAAAGTCAGAGATGGGTTCAGGCAGCGGGAGTTTCATTTCCATCATCCGCTGCACGAATGCCTTCTCGTCGAAGGTTAATTCGTTTTTGTTTTCATGATGGATATACAGCATGCGCGCATAGCACGCTGCTGCGCTGTAGTAGCCCAAGCATGAGTTTGGGACCACTCTTCCAAAAGTGGGCGCCCTTGTAGTGAGGCTGGCGTAGACCTCATCCACTAAGGTTGTGAGGCCATCCGCGCCAGGCGTAACGGTACAAATTATGTGATAAGGAATATCAGTCTGAGTTGATATCTGCACGTAGGCACTTCTTCACACACGATCTACCGGCAATGCTAACAAACAATCCACGGAAGTTCTGGCAGATAATAAACCCCGCTAATCATCCTGACATTACTCTTACTAACGCGGAAGGCAGGCGGGAGCTCGAACTCTAGTAAGGTTCCGTCCGGGATCCTTACATTTCCAAACCCTGACACAAAGTCAGAGATGGGTTCCGGCAGCGGGAGTTTCATTTCCATCATCCGCTGCACGAATGCCTTCTCGTCGAAGGTTAATTCGTTTTTGTTTTCATGATGGATATACAGCATGCGCGCATAGCACGCTGCTGCACTGTAGTAGCCCAAGCATGAGTTTGGGACCACTCTTCCAAAAGTGGGCGCCCTTGTAGTGAGGCTGGCGTAGACCTCATCCACTAAGGTTGTGAGGCCATCCGCGCCAGGCGTAACGGTACAAATTATGTGATAAGGAATATCAGTCTGAGTTGATATCTGCACGTAGGCACTTCTTCACACACGATCTACCGGCAATGCTAACAAACAATCCACGGAAGTTCTGGCAGATAATAAACCCCGCTAATCATCCTGACATTACTCTTACTAACGCGGAAGGCAGGCGGGAGCTCGAACTCTAGTAAGGTTCCGTCCGGGATCCTTACATTTCCAAACCCTGACACAAAGTCAGAGATAGGTTCAGGCAGCGGGAGTTTCATTTCCATCATCCGCTGCACGAATGCCTTCTCGTCGAAGGTTAATTCGTTTTTGTTTTCATGATGGATATACAGCATGCGCGCATAGCACGCTGCTGCGCTGTAGTAGCCCAAGCATGAGTTTGGGACCACTCTTCCAAAAGTGGGCGCCCTTGTAGTGAGGCTGGCGTAGACCTCATCCACTAAGGTTGTGAGGCCATCCGCGCCAGGCGTAACGGTACAAATTATGTGATAAGGAATATCAGTCTGAGTCTGCACGTAGGCACTTCTTCACACACGATCTACCGGCAATGCTAACAAACAATCCACGGAAGTTCTGGCAGATAATAAACCCCGCTAATCATCCTGACATTACTCTTACTAACGCGGAAGGCAGGCGGGAGCTCGAACTCTAGTAAGGTTCCGTCCGGGATCCTTACATTTCCAAACCCTGACACAAAGTCAGAGATGGGTTCAGGCAGCGGGAGTTTCATTTCCATCATCCGCTGCACGAATGCCTTCTCGTCGAAGGTTAATTCGTTTTTGTTTTCATGATGGATATACAGCATGCGCGCATAGCACGCTGCTGCACTGTAGTAGCCCAAGCATGAGTTTGGGACCACTCTTCCAAAAGTGGGCGCCCTTGTAGTGAGGCTGGCGTAGACCTCATCCACTAAGGTTGTGAGGCCATCCGCGCCAGGCGTAACGGTACAAATTATGTGATAAGGAATATCAGTCTGAGTTGATATCTGCACGTAGGCACTTCTTCACACACGATCTACCGGCAATGCTAACAAACAATCCACGGAAGTTCTGGCAGATAATAAACCCCGCTAATCATCCTGACATTACTCTTACTAACGCGGAAGGCAGGCGGGAGCTCGAACTCTAGTAAGGTTCCGTCCGGGATCCTTACATTTCCAAACCCTGACACAAAGTCAGACATGGGTTCAGGCAGCGGGAGTTTCATTTCCATCATCCGCTGCACGAATGCCTTCTCGTCGAAGGTTAATTCGTTTTTGTTTTCATGATGGATATACAGCATGCGCGCATAGCACGCTGCTGCGCTGTAGTAGCCCAAGCATGAGTTTGGGACCACTCTTCCAAAAGTGGGCGCCCTTGTAGTGAGGCTGGCGTAGACCTCATCCACTAAGGTTGTGAGGCCATCCGCGCCAGGCGTAACGGTACAAATTATGTGATAAGGAATATCAGTCTGAGTTGATATCTGCACGTAGGCACTTCTTCACACACGATCTACCGGCAGTGCTAACAAACAATCCACGGAAGTTCTGGCAGATAATAAACCCCGCTAATCATCCTGACATTACTCTTACTAACGCGGAAGGCAGGCGGGAGCTCGAACTCTAGTAAGGTTCCGTCCGGGATCCTTACATTTCCAAACCCTGACACAAAGTCAGAGATGGGTTCAGGCAGCGGGAGTTTCATTTCCATCATCCGCTGCACGAATGCCTTCTCGTCGAAGGTTAATTCGTTTTTGTTTTCATGATGGATATACAGCATGCGCGCATAGCACGCTGCTGCGCTGTAGTAGCCCAAGCATGAGTTTGGGACCACTCTTCCAAAAGTGGGCGCCCTTGTAGTGAGGCTGGCGTAGACCTCATCCACTAAGGTTGTGAGGCCATCCGCGCCAGGCGTAACGGTACAAATTATGTGATAAGGAATATCAGTCTGAGTTGATATCTGCACGTAGGCACTTCTTCACACACGATCTACCGGCAATGCTAACAAACAATCCACGGAACTTCTGGCAGATAATAAACCCCGCTAATCATCCTGACATTACTCTTACTAACGCGGAAGGCAGGCGGGAGCTCGAACTCTAGTAAGGTTCCGTCCGGGATCCTTACATTTCCAAACCCTGACACAAAGTCAGAGATAGGTTCAGGCAGCGGGAGTTTCATTTCCATCATCCGCTGCACGAATGCCTTCTCGTCGAAGGTTAATTCGTTTTTGTTTTCATGATGGATATACAGCATGCGCGCATAGCACGCTGCTGCGCTGTAGTAGCCCAAGCATGAGTTTGGGACCACTCTTCCAAAAGTGGGCGCCCTTGTAGTGAGGCTGGCGTAGACCTCATCCACTAAGGTTGTGAGGCCATCCGCGCCAGGCGTAACGGTACAAATTATGTGATAAGGAATATCAGTCTGAGTTGATATCTGCACGTAGGCACTTCTTCACACACGATCTACCGGCAATGCTAACAAACAATCCACGGAAGTTCTGGCAGATAATAAACCCCGCTAATCATCCTGACATTACTCTTACTAACGCGGAAGGCAGGCGGGAGCTCGAACTCTAGTAAGGTTCCGTCCGGGATCCTTACATTTCCAAACCCTGACACAAAGTCAGAGATGGGTTCAGGCAGCGGGAGTTTCATTTCCATCATCCGCTGCACGAATGCCTTCTCGTCGAAGGTTAATTCGTTTTTGTTTTCATGATGGATATACAGCATGCGCGCATAGCACGCTGCTGCGCTGTAGTAGCCCAAGCATGAGTTTGGGACCACTCTTCCAAAAGTGGGCGCCCTTGTAGTGAGGCTGGCGTAGACCTCATCCACTAAGGTTGTGAGGCCATCCGCGCCAGGCGTAACGGTACAAATTATGTGATAAGGAATATCAGTCTGAGTTGATATCTGCACGTAGGCACTTCCTCACACACGATCTACCGGGAATGCTAACAAACAATCCACGGAAGTTCTGGCAGATAATAAACCCCGCTAATCATCCTGACTTTACTCTTACTAACGCGGAAGGCAGGCGGGAGCTCCAACTCTAGTAAGGTTCCGTCCGGGATCCTTACATTTCCAAACCCTGACACAAAGTCAGAGATGGGTTCAGGCAGCGGGAGTTTCATTTCCATCATCCGCTGCACGAATGCCTTCTCGTCGAAGGTTAATTCGTTTTTGTTTTCATGATGGATATACAGCATGCGCGCATAGCACGCTGCTGCGCTGTAGTAGCCCAAGCATGAGTTTGGGACCACTCTTCCAAAAGTGGGCGCCCTTGTAGTGAGGCTGGCGTAGACCTCATCCACTAAGGTTGTGAGGCCATCCGCGCCAGGCGTAACGGTACAAATTATGTGATAAGGAATATCAGTCTGAGTTGATATCTGCACGTAGGCACTTCCTCACACACGATCTACCGGGAATGCTAACAAACAATCCACGGAAGTTCTGGCAGATAATAAACCCCGCTAATCATCCTGACTTTACTCTTACTAAGGCTCTTACTTACTTACTTACTTACTAAGGCTCACAACAAATGTACTTATCATTCTCCATTTCCTTTGTTTATTTTAGTTTCCTTTGTTTGTTCTCTTACCTTGCACTTACATATTATGCTTACTTCTTTTACTGAATTGTATATCCAGGAACATGACGCTTGTATGTTGAATTTTTGTTTTTGTTCACTTTCTGTAATTTGTAACCACTCCCCTCTGAAATGCCTTTGGCCCTGAGGGTATCAATAATAAATAAATAAATAAACGCGGAAGGCAGGCGGGAGCTCCAACTCTAGTAAGGTTCCGTCCGGGATCCTTACATTTCCAAACCCTGACACAAAGTCAGAGATGGGTTCAGGCAGCGGGAGTTTCATTTCCATCATCCGCTGCACGAATGCCTTCTCGTCGAAGGTTAAGGGGAGACGCGGGTCTTAGAACAGTCAAAAATGGTCAAAAAATCGATTTTGAGCAAAACTCATTTTCGGAAAGTTTAACCTTTCGAGCACCTATTCTCAAATTATTAACGCTAAATTCGGCCGGGAAATGCGATAAAATCTGCTTTCAATATACCAAGGCAGCCACGAAATGCCCTCAAAAGGGCGAAATTTGTTCGAACTTCCCGCGCGCGCCACGGACGCAGCAGCCAGCCGATCGCCGCCATCTTGGGCTTGATTTGAAGCTGTTTTCTTTGTGCGCGATTCGCGACTTCTCAAAATGGCGTCGCTCAAGCCAAACGGCTGCCCTGGCCGGTTTTCCGAAGGCCGTTTCCGGGTCGCTGATTGGCTCGCGCACGGCGCGCTTTTCAAGCGCGCCGTTCCGCGCCTGCCATTGGCTGGCGTGACCGGCGCGTGACCGGCGCGTCATTTTTTTTTTCTTTCTCTTTTGCGTTCGCTGCCGTGGCTGCCGCTTCGTGCGCGTCTGCTTTTGCGCTTGTTTTTTCTCTTCGCGCCGCATTTCTGCTTTGTGCCTGGAGTTTTTCCATGCGAGCGAGATGACGGGAGACAGCCGACTTAAACCGTGCACGCAACGAGCTTTTGGAAGCCGTAAGAAGCGAGCGTGGAACAAAAAGCCGAAGGCGTCGGCCACATGTGCGCCGTCGGGACCTGCGTTGGAGCCGGTGCCGGACTCGCTCGATCTGCCGGGAACGTCAGCCACGCTGCTAGCTGATGACACCGCGGGACCAAGTTCCACCACGAACTGCATCCCGGATCACGGTACAGTTCGTGTTGATGCCGCGTACTACTCAGCGGCGGAGCAGGCGCAGCTTGCTGAGCGATCGGCGCACGCGAAGTCCGCGCTGTCGGAAAAGTCAGCGACCCAGCGCAAGTTCGAACTTCTTGGTGTCAGCGCGGAGTGCCAGACCGGTGATGCTGGTACTGAGTTTGTGATTGTGGATATGAAAGTTTTGAACAACTTTTTCGCGCAATCGAAGTGCGGAACCTGCGGCACTGCAAGTCTGACTTTGAGCAAGGCATCAGACAAGGAGTACGGCTTAGCTGTAAAGCTCCAGCTCGTCTGCGGCAGTTGCAACTTCGAGAAGAAGCAGTTTTCTTCCCCACGAGTAAGTGGAACTGCCAACATTACTCCCTTCGAAGTAAACATGAGGGCCATGAAGGGCATACAGACGATAGGCAAAGGCGTGACTGCCCTTGCCGACTTTTGCGCCTCTATGAACCTGTCGCACCGAGGTCTGCACCACAAGACCTTTCAGGGACACCTGAAAACTTTCGTGAAAGCCTGCGAGAGCACAGCGACTGCAAGCGAAGCTGCCAGTGTGGCAGTCATCAAGGATCTATATAGAGATTTCTTGAACCCAGTTGGGAATATTGACGTTATTTTTGATGGCTCTTGGATGACCCGAGGTCGTAGCTCCCACATAAGTGTGGGCTGCATTGTTGAGCTCTACACTGGTCTGGTGATCGACCACGTTGTTTATTCAAACTTTTGCCTCGGATGTGCCGTGGGACCACAGCCACAAGATGATGGGTACTGTGACTGGCTCGCCACCCACGAGTGCCAGCGAAACATTGACTGCAACTCTGGCCGCATGGAAGTGGAGGCTGCGCTGACCATGTTTCAGAGGTCTCTGGCTAAGCATGGTCTGCGCTACACGACCGTCCTCTCTGATGGAGACAGCCGTACTTTTCATGCTTTATCAGAAGCAGAAGTGTATGGCTTCATAAAGGTTGAAAAGAAAGATTGTATCAACCACGTCCATAAGCGAATGGGGACTGCTCTGCGGAACCTGGTTGACAAAAAGAAGGCTCAAGGTGAGTCTCTTGGTGGAAGAGGCCGGCTGACACAGGACAAGATCAAGAAGATCACAAACTACTACGGCTATGCCCTGAGGAGCAACAGCAATGATGTTCCAGGCATGAAGAAGGCAGTGGACGCTATACTCCTACACATGATGTCTACAGATGATGTCCCAAACCATTCCAAGTGCCCTGAGGGTGCTGACTCTTGGTGCAAGTTTAATAGAGCCTTGGCCAATGGTGAGCTTCCACCTCCACACAAGAGTGCCCTCCCGGCTTGTGTTGGGGCTGCTCTGGAGCCAGTGTTTGCAAGGCTCAGCGATGAGAACTTGTTGGCACGCTGCAGTGAGGGAAGGACGCAGAATGCGAGTGAAAGCCTACACTCTCTCATTTGGACACAAGCTTCCAAGAATGGGAATGCTTCATTGAAAAGTGTGAAGCGGGCCGCTGCTGAGGCTGTTGCCATCTATAACCAAGGAAGGAGGGCAACCAATCAGTCCATCACTGCAAGTCTGGGCTACACTGCTGGTGGCTGCCTTGTTCGGCGAAGCCTAGAGAAAGACGCCCTGCGTTTGCGCAAGGCAAATGGGTCTCATCAAAAGAGCACTGATATGAAAGAGACTCTGACAAGGCGGCACAAAACAGGAGCAACTAAAGATTATAGTCCTGGACTGCTATAGAGACGTTCTGCAGAGGCACAGGACAGCGTGCTGCCTAACATCCAGGTGGTTCTTCTCGAAGACAGAGCAGACGTGCTGAACGTCACACCCAACGGTCCTTCTCAGGACCACCTAACTGCTTGCCATGGTGGGGGCTCGGATCTCCTTGGCTCCGGACTGCTGGGTCTCTCAAAAAACAGTTTTCAGGGTTCAAAATATTGTCTTTAGAGCTCAACACCGCAGCCCTACACTCCATTGTCTCTAAAAAAAATCTACCGATAACTTCATGAGAAATTTTTTTTACAACTTCATCACGCTTACACCTTTGACATTTTTTTTATTAATGTTTCCTTGGATGGAATAAGACGCTTTTTGTTTTGCTTTGTAGAGAAATAGATAGGGAACATCTAAATAAAATCCGTTGTTGAAGATTCCTCACAAAATTTTCTGTAGTCAGTGTCAAAACTTTAAATGCGATTTTCTCAGCTTCACGTTTTTTGCCAATGTCACTAGCCTTACGGAACTTTTCATTATGTTTTTGTGGTCCAATTTTAATAAATTTTACACCGTTGAATTCAGAAAGAATTGAACTGTGGAGCTATGCTATTTCTATGTTTCTAAGTCGAACATATCAAATTTTGCAGACAATAATACCAGCTAATTATATTCCAGAATTGTGATGCATCGACATAATTGAATATTTTTATATGATGATGTACCTTAATAACAATATAAATAGCATAGCTCCACATGGCAGATCTTTGGCTACAGCTACATTTCAATCAGAACCAAAAAATATTGAGGGAAAGTATCTTAATGACCCGTAAGAAATTACCTAATTAGGCTTCAGTTATTTTCCCATAAGTTGAGAACTAATTGAGATAGGCAGAAACTAATTACATTTTTGAAAACAGGAGGAAGAAATACATATGCACACCTAATTTCATTACAATATCTCTAATAATAAAAATTTTCATTTTAAGACCAGTGTCTCCCCTTAATTCGTTTTTGTTTTCATGATGGATATACAGCATGCGCACATAGCACGCTGCTGCGCTGTAGTAGCCCAAGCATGAGTTTGGGACCACTCTTCCAAAAGTGGGCGCCCTTGTAGTGAGGCTGGCGTAGACCTCATCCACTAAGGTTGTGAGGCCATCCGCGCCAGGCGTAACGGTACAAATTATGTGATAAGGAATATCAGTCTGAGTTGATATCTGCACGTAGGCACTTCCTCACACACGATCTACCGGCAATGCTAACAAACAATCCACGGAAGTTCTGGCAGATAATAAACCCCGCTAATCATCCTGACGTTACTCTTACTAACGCGGAAGGCAGGCGGGAGCTCCAACTCTAGTAAGGTTCCCTCCGGGATCCTTACATTTCCAAACCCTGACACAAAGTCAGAGATGGGTTCAGGCAGCGGGAGTTTCATTTCCATCATCCGCTGCACGAATGCCTTCTCGTCGAAGGTTAATTCGTTTTTGTTTTCATGATGGATATACAGCATGCGCACATAGCACGCTGCTGCGCTGTAGTAGCCCATTCATGAGTTTGGGACCACTCTTCCAAAAGTGGGCACCCCTGTATTGAGGCTGGCGTAGACCAAAATAGTCTTATCCATCCTGTGCCTCGCAGGTTTGCAGTACATTTGTTAGCCTGCCAACATGCTCCACTAAAGCGTCGTCAGCAGCACAGTCTCTTGGCTGCTTTCTAATTCTGTGCTATGCAGGCGCTGGTGACGACACTACTGATGGTTCAGGTTCCAGCGAGCCCGCAGGTGTCTGGAGGAATGGCACCAACTGGCTCGATGCAGGTGGTGCCAGTGCCTCGATGTGACGTGATGCCAATGACTCGTCAGTCACTGACACCTCGTGCACAAATGAGAAATGCGCCGCTTCAAACCCAAGTAGGGCCGCAATTGTGTTGCAGAACAGGTGTGTTCCTGGGCCAATGGAGGCAGACCATGGCGAACGGGTCGAGAGAAACATGTCAGCGAGGTAATGATAATCCATTAATTCCATTAATTCCACCAATTCCACAGTTGGCACGCAGTCGCCGAAGCAACCACTCGCCTATGTACATGCTCGGAAGTGAACATTACCGCGAGGTTGCATTGCTTTGATCGCTCGTGGCTGGTGCAAAGAGTATGTTTTGGTTATAAGTTCTGGCAGTGTAAGTACAAGATAAGTATAAAAGCGCATAGCAATACTACCTAGGAGAGTGCATGCCAGACGCTCACAGCACGAGAGAAAAGATGAAATATAATGTGTTGTTGCAATGGAAACCCCAAACGTTCATGACCAGTATGATGCCTGCGTTGACAGCATTATTTTCGAAAACATTAATCATTGCCACTTGCCAGTCGATGTTAGCCCTCCGTTGAACTTCACTGACGGCCTACTGCGTGGCATTTTGTTCCTCGTCATTGCTGGCTAGCAGATCAAATTTGAAATGGTTGTCAGGATTCTGAGTGGAGTTCATTGTCGTCCTCGCTGCGTCCATAAAAAAAAAGTCCATGACCTCCTTGGAGTCAGATTTGTGAAAATCGAAGCTGCCGGAACTATCCATGCCGTTGTTTGTTTGCATGCGCTGGTCATCACATGTGTGCGAAAGCTAACAATGCGGCAGTAGGTGCATCGCAAATTTCTGGGCCCACGTGACCAGGTAGAATAGCTGAGCATCCTAGATGGTGATGTCACTATCCACGGTACATAAGTATGCCTTGGCCAGCAGTGGATTTTATTCGGGATTCCACTCCCTAGTCTACTTAGTTTAGCCTAGGCGTAGACCACCTATTACAGCGCTGAGCCGCACACTCAAGCTGTACGCCGCTGTGGTGAAGGACTCCTTGTTTAAGCCCTTTATCTCACCTTCTCGCAGACGATTTCTTGTGGCGTACCACTCATCTGGCACATGCTCAAAGTTGCCAAACGTGTACGGACACCACCAATCCACTCTGATGTCACGGGATGGTTGACCTGAGGGTCCTGCTTCTGCTTCCACAGATTCTAGACTCGCTTTGAACTTGGCCATGTCAGTGAGATACTTTTCTATATCCTCACTCTTTGCATCCGGAGAAGGCGCGGCTGGCATGGTTGACGCGCGAAGCGCCGTCACTTTTGGAAGGACACGGCGATAGATGGGCTCATTCAACAGCCGGTATAAATACACTGAGGAAGCTGTTGAAAGCCTACTGTCTACCAGCTGTGCAGAAGGGGCGACAAGGTCGCCGGTCAACATCGTCCTTTCGGACGGCTCGGTGATGGTAATTCCAGAGACGGATCTCTGAAATGGGACCAGGGCCTGAGAACCTACAGTGTCGTAGGCGGCCTCTACAAGCTTGAAGACATTGGTGCCCTGAAGATGGACAGCAATGGCCTGAAGCAATCTGGGCGAGAACGGAATGGTATCGTTCTCTGTTGGAAATTCGTCAGCACGAATACCCAGTGTTTGCATGAATGTGATCGCGTCTGTGCGATACACTGTGGCCTTGTCGTATCCAAGGAGGTTCCGCGTCGGATTGCAAGGATGCTTCTTGTCCTTGGCTGGTTGGATAGTTTCTGGCATGTCCCAGACTGCGGCTCCTTTGCCATGGCTGATGTCAAGGTCCGCACATATTCGGTGTGCGTACACCGCCAAGCAGGGGATAGACTTGTAGAGGTAATGAGTCTCCGCACTGAACTTGCCGAACCACCCGTGCGTTGGCTTTGCATACTGGTAGGTTCGGGGCGGGAGCTCGAACTCTAGTAAGGTTCCGTCCGGGATCCTTACATTTCCAAACCCTGACACAAAGTCAGAGATGGGTTCAGGCAGCGGGAGTTTCATTTCCATCATCCGCTGCACGAATGCCTTCTCGTCGAAGGTTAATTCGTTTTTGTTTTCATGATGGATATACAGCATGCGCGCATAGCACGCTGCTGCGCTGTAGTAGCCCAAGCATGAGTTTGGGACCACTCTTCCAAAAGTGGGCACCCTTGTATTGAGGCTGGCGTAGACCAAAATAGTCTTATTCATGCTGTGCCTCGCAGGTTTGCAGTACATTTGTGAGCCTGCCAACATGCTCCACTAAAGCGTCGTCAGCAGCACAGTCTCTTGGCTGCTTTCTAATTCTGTGCTATGCAGGCGCTGGTGACGACACTGCTGATGGTTCAGGTTCCAGCGAGCCCGCAGGTGTCTGGAGGAATGGCACCGACTGGCTCGATGCAGGTGGTGCCAGTGCCTCGATGTGACGTGACGCCAATGACTCGTCAGTCACTGACACCTCGTGCACAAATGAGAAATGCGCCGCTTCAAACCCAAGTAGGGCCGCAATCGTGTTGCAGAACAGGTGTGTTCCTGGGCCAATGGAGGCAGACCATGGCGAACGGGTCGAGAGAAACATGTCAGCGAGGTAATGATAATCCATTAATTCCATTAATTCCACCAATTCCACAGTTGGCACGCAGTCGCCGAAGCAACCACTCGCCTATGTACATGCTCGGAAGTGAACATTACCGCGAGGTTGCATTGCTTTGATCGCTCGTGGCTGGTGCAAAGAGTATGTTTTGGTTATAAGTTCTGGCAGTGTGAGTACAAGATAAGTATAAAAGCGCATAGCAATACTACCTAGGAGAGTGCATGCCAGACGCTCACAGCACAACGAGAGAAAAGATGAAATATAATGTGTTGTTGCAATGGAAACCCCAACGTTCATGACCAGTATGATGCCTGCGTTGACAGCATTATTTTCGAAAACATTAATCATTGCCACTTGCCAGTCGATGTTAGCCCTCCGTTGAACTTCACTGACGGCCTACTGCGTGGCATTTTGTTCCTCGTCATTGCTGGCTAGCAGATCAAATTGAAATGGTTGTCAGGATTCTGAGTGGAGTTCATTGTCGTCCTCGCTGCGTCCATAAAAAAAAAGTCCATGACCTCCTTGGAGTCAGATTTGTGAAAATCGAAGCTGCCGGAAGTATCCATGCCGTTGTTTGTTTGCATGCGCTGGTCAGCACATGTGTGCGAAAGCTAACAATGCGGCAGTAGGTGCATCGCAAATTTCTGGGCCCACGTGACCAGGTAGAATAGCTGAGCATCCTAGATGGTGATGTCACTATCCACGGTACATAAGTATGCCTTGGCCAGCAGTGGATTTTATTCGGGATTCCACTCCCTAGTCTACTTAGTTTAGCCTAGGCGTAGACGACCTATTACAGCGCTGAGCCGCACACTCAAGCTGTACGCCGCTGTGGTGAAGGACTCATTGTTTAAGCCCTTTATCTCACCTTCTCGCAGACGATTTCTTGTGGCGTACCACTCATCTGGCACATGCTCAAAGTTGCCAAACGTGTACGGACACCACCAATCCACTCTGATGTCACGGGATGGTTGATCTGAGGGTCCTGCTTCTGCTTCCACAGATTCTAGGCTCGCTTTGAACTTGGCCATGTCAGTGAGATACTTTTCTATATCCTCACTCTTTGCATCCGGAGAAGGCGCGGCTGGCATGGTTGACGCGCGAAGCGCCGTCACTTTTGGAAGGACACGGCGATAGATGGGCTCATTCAACAGCCGGTATAAATACACTGAGGAAGCTGTTGAAAGCCTACTGTCTACCAGCTGTGCAGAAGGGGCGACAAGGTCGCCGGTCAACATCGTCCTTTCGGACGGCTCGGTGATGGTAATTCCAGAGACGGATCTCTGAAATGGGACCAGGGCCTGAGAACCTACAGTGTCGTAGGCGGCCTCTACAAGCTTGAAGACATTGGTGCCCTGAAGATGGACAGCAATGGCCTGAAGCAATCTGGGCGAGAACGGAATGGTATCGTTCTCTGTTGGAAATTCGTCAGCACGAATACCCAGTGTTTGCATGAATGTGATCGCGTCTGTGCGATACACTGTGGCCTTGTCGTATCCAAGGAGGTTCCGCGTCGGATTGCAAGGATGCTTCTTGTCCTTGGCTGGTTGGATAGTTTCTGGCATGTCCCAGACTGCGGCTCCTTTGCCATGGCTGATGTCAAGGTCCGCACGTATTCGGTGTGCGTACACCGTCAAGCAGGGGATAGACTTGTAGAGGTAATGAGTCTCCGCACTGAACTTGCCGAACCACCCGTGCGTTGGCTTTGCATACTGGTAGGTTCGGGGCGGGAGCTCGAACTCTAGTAAGGTTCCGTCCGGGATCCTTACATTTCCAAACCCTGACACAAAGTCAGAGATGGGTTCAGGCAGCGGGAGTTTGGGACCACTCTTCCAAAAGTGGGCGCCCTTGTAGTGAGGCTGGCGTAGACCTCATCCACTAAGGTTGTGAGGCCATCCGCGCCAGGCGTAACGGTACAAATTATGTGATAAGGAATATCAGTCTGAGTTGATATCTGCACGTAGGCACTTCTTCACACACGATCTACCGGCAATGCTAACAAACAATCCACGGAAGTTCTGGCAGATAATAAACCCCGCTAATCATCCTGACATTACTCTTACTAACGCGGAAGGCAGGCGGGAGCTCGAACTCTAGTAAGGTTCCGTCCGGGATCCTTACATTTCCAAACCCTGACACAAAGTCAGAGATGGGTTCAGGCAGCGGGAGTTTCATTTCCATCATCCGCTGCACGAATGCCTTCTCGTCGAAGGTTAATTCGTTTTTGTTTTCATGATGGATATACAGCATGCGCGCATAGCACGCTGCTGCGCTGTAGTAGCCCAAGCATGAGTTTGGGACCACTCTTCCAAAAGTGGGCGCCCTTGTAGTGAGGCTGGCGTAGACCTCATCCACTAAGGTTGTGAGGCCATCCGCGCCAGGCGTAACGGTACAAATTATGTGATAAGGAATATCAGTCTGAGTTGATATCTGCACGTAGGCACTTCTTCACACACGATCTACCGGCAATGCTAACAAACAATCCACGGAAGTTCTGGCAGATAATAAGCCCCGCTAATCATCCTGACATTACTCTTACTAACGCGGAAGGCAGGCGGGAGCTCGAACTCTAGTAAGGTTCCGTCCGGGATCCTTACATTTCCAAACCCTGACACAAAGTCAGAGATGAGTTCAGGCAGCGGGAGTTTCATTTCCATCATCCGTTGCACGAATGCCTTCTCGTCGAAGGTTAATTCGTTTTTGTTTTCATGATGGATATACAGCATGCGCGCATAGCACGCTGCTGCGCTGTAGTAGCCCAAGCATGAGTTTGGGACCACTCTTCCAAAAGTGGGCGCCCTTGTAGTGAGGCTGGCGTAGACCTCATCCACTAAGGTTGTGAGGCCATCCGCGCCAGGCGTAACGGTACAAATTATGTGATAAGGAATATCAGTCTGAGTTGATATCTGCACGTAGGCACTTCTTCACACACGATCTACCGGCAATGCTAACAAACAATCCACGGAAGTTCTGGCAGATAATAAACCCCGCTAATCATCCTGACATTACTCTTACTAATGCGGAAGGCAGGCGGGAGCTCGAACTCTAGTAAGGTTCCGTCCGGGATCCTTACATTTCCAAACCCTGACACAAAGTCAGAGATGGGTTCAGGCAGCGGGAGTTTCATTTCCATCATCCGCTGCACGAATGCCTTCTCGTCGAAGGTTAATTCGTTTTTGTTTTCATGATGGATATACAGCATGCGCGCATAGCACGCTGCTGCGCTGTAGTAGCCCAAGCATGAGTTTGGGACCACTCTTCCAAAAGTGGGCACCCTTGTATTGAGGCTGGCGTAGACCAAAATAGTCTTATTCATCCTGTGCCTCGCAGGTTTGCAGTACATTTGTTAGCCTGCCAACATGCTCCACTAAAGCGTCGTCAGCAGCACAGTCTCTTGGCTGCTTTCTAATTCTGTGCTATGCAGGCGCTGGTGACGACACTGCTGATGGTTCAGGTTCCAGCGAGCCCGCAGGTGTCTGGAGGAATGGCACCGACTGGCTCGATGCAGGTGGTGCCAGTGCCTCGATGTGACGTGATGCCAATGACTCGTCAGTCACTGACACCTCGTGCACAAATGAGAAATGCGCCGCTTCAAACCCAAGTAGGGCCGCAATCGTGTTGCAGAACAGGTGTGTTCCTGGGCCAATGGAGGCAGACCATGGCGAACGGGTCGAGAGAAACATGTCAGCGAGGTAATGATAATCCATTAATTCCATTAATTCCACCAATTCCACAGTTGGCACGCAGTCGCCGAAGCAACCACTCGCCTATGTACATGCTCGGAAGTGAACATTACCGCGAGGTTGCATTGCTTTGATCGCTCGTGGCTGGTGCAAAGAGTATGTTTTGGTTATAAGTTCTGGCAGTGTAAGTACAAGATAAGTATAAAAGCGCATAGCAATGCTACCTAGGAGAGTGCATGCCAGACGCTCACAGCACGAGAGAAAAGATGAAATATAATGTGTTGTTGCAATGGAAACCCCAAACGTTCATGACCAGTATGATGCCTGCGTTGACAGCATTATTTTCGAAAACATTAATCATTGCCACTTGCCAGTCGATGTTAGCCCTCCGTTGAACTTCACTGACGGCCTACTGCGTGGCATTTTGTTCCTCGTCATTGCTGGCTAGCAGATCAAATTTGAAATGGTTGTCAGGATTCTGAGTGGAGTTCATTGTCGTCCTCGCTGCGTCCATAAAAAAAAAGTCCATGACCTCCTTGGAGTCAGATTTGTGAAAATCGAAGCTGCCGGAACTATCCATGCCGTTGTTTGTTTGCATGCGCTGGTCAGCACATGTGTGCGAAAGCTAACAATGCGGCAGTAGGTGCATCGCAAATTTCTGGGCCCACGTGACCAGGTAGAATAGCTGAGCATCCTAGATGGTGATGTCACTATCCACGGTACATAAGTATGCCTTGGCCAGCAGTGGATTTTATTCGGGATTCCACTCCCTAGTCTACTTAGTTTAGCCTAGGCGTAGACCACCTATTACAGCGCTGAGCCGCACACTCAAGCTGTACGCCGCTGTGGTGAAGGACTCCTTGTTTAAGCCCTTTATCTCACCTTCTCGCAGACGATTTCTTGTGGCGTACCACTCATCTGGCACATGCTCAAAGTTGCCAAACGTGTATGGACACCACCAATCCACTCTGATGTCACGGGATGGTTGATCTGAGGGTCCTGCTTCTGCTTCCACAGATTCTAGGCTCGCTTTGAACTTGGCCATGTCAGTGAGATACTTTTCTATATCCTCACTCTTTGCATCCGGAGAAGGCGCGGCTGGCATGGTTGACGCGCGAAGCGCCGTCACTTTTGGAAGGACACGGCGATAGATGGGCTCATTCAACAGCCGGTATAAATACACTGAGGAAGCTGTTGAAAGCCTACTGTCTACCAGCTGTGCAGAAGGGGCGACAAGGTCGCCGGTCAACATCGTCCTTTCGGACGGCTCGGTGATGGTAATTCCAGAGACGGATCTCTGAAATGGGACCAGGGCCTGGGAACCTACAGTGTCGTAGGCGGCCTCTACAAGCTTGAAGACATTGGTGCCCTGAAGATGGACAGCAATGGCCTGAAGCAATCTGGGCGAGAACGGAATGGTATCGTTCTCTGTTGGAAATTCGTCAGCACGAATACCCAGTGTTTGCATGAATGTGATCGCGTCTGTGCGATACACTGTGGCCTTGTCGTATCCAAGGAGGTTCCGCGTCGGATTGCAAGGATGCTTCTTGTCCTTGGCTGGTTGGATAGTTTCTGGCATGTCCCAGACTGCGGCTCCTTTGCCATGGCTGATGTCAAGGTCCGCACATATTCGGTGTGCGTACACCGCCAAGCAGGGGATAGACTTGTAGAGGTAATGAGTCTCCGCACTGAACTTGCCGAACCACCCGTGCGTTGGCTTTGCATACTGGTAGGTTTGGGGCGGGAGCTCGAACTCTGGTAAGGTTCCGTCCGGGATCCTTACATTTCCAAACCCTGACACAAAGTCAGAGATGGGTTCAGGCAGCGGGAGTTTCATTTCCATCATCCGCTGCACGAATGCCTTCTCGCCGAAGGTTAATTCGTTTTTGTTTTCATGATGGATATACAGCATGCGCGCATAGCACGCTGCTGCGCTGTAGTAGCCCAAGCATGAGTTTGGGACCACTCTTCCAAAAGTGGGCACCCTTGTATTGAGGCTGACGTAGACCAAAATAGTCTTATTCATCCTGTGCCTCGCAGGTTTGCAGTACATTTGTGAGCCTGCCAACATGCTCCACTACAGCTTCGTCAGCAGCACACTCTCTTGGCTGCTTTCTAATTCTGTGCTATGCAGGCGCTGGTGACGACACTGCTGATGGTTCAGGTTCCAGCGAGCCCGCAGGTGTCTGGAGGAATGGCACCAACTGGCTCGATGCAGGTGGTGCCAGTGCCTCGATGTGACGTGATGCCAATGACTCGTCAGTCACTGACACCTCGTGCACAAATGAGAAATGCGCCGCTTCAAACCCAAGTAGGGCCGCAATCGTGTTGCAGAACAGGTGTGTTCCTGGGCCAATGGAGGCAGACCATGGCGAACGGGTCGAGAGAAACATGTCAGCGAGGTAATGATAATCCATTAATTCCACCAATTCCACAGTTGGCACGCAGTCACCGAAGCAACCACTCGCCTATGTACATGCTCGGAAGTGAACATTACCGCGAGGTTGCATTGCTTTGATCGCTCATGGCTGGTGCAAAGAGTATGTTTTGGTTATAAGTTCTGGCAGTGTAAGTACAAGATAAGTATAAAAGCGCATAGCAATACTACCTAGGAGAGTGCATGCCAGACGCTCACAGCACAACGAGAGAAAAGATGAAATATAATGTGTTGTTGCAATGGAAACCCCAACGTTCATGACCAGTATGATGCCTGCGTTGACAGCATTATTTTCGAAAACATTAATCATTGCCACTTGCCAGTCGATGTTAGCCCTCCGTTGAACTTCACTGACGGCCTACTGCGTGGCATTTTGTTCCTCGTCATTGCTGGCTAGCAGATCAAATTTGAAATGGTTGTCAGGATTCTGAGTGGAGTTCATTGTCGTCCTCGCTGCGTCCATAAAAAAAAAGTCCATGACCTCCTTGGAGTCAGATTTGTGAAAATCGAAGCTGCCGGAACTATCCATGCCGTTGTTTGTTTGCATGCGCTGGTCATCACATGTGTGCGAAAGCTAACAATGCGGCAGTAGGTGCATCGCAAATTTCTGGGCCCACGTGACCAGGTAGAATAGCTGAGCATCCTAGATGGTGATGTCACTATCCACGGTACATAAGTATGCCTTGGCCAGCAGTGGATTTTATTCGGGATTCCACTCCCTAGTCTACTTAGTTTAGCCTAGGCGTAGACCACCTATTACAGCGCTGAGCCGCACACTCAAGCTGTACGCCGCTGTGGTGAAGGACTCCTTGTTTAAGCCCTTTATCTCACCTTCTCGCAGACGATTTCTTGTGGCGTACCACTCATCTGGCACATGCTCAAAGTTGCCAAACGTGTACGGACACCACCAATCCACTCTGATGTCACGGGATGGTTGACCTGAGGGTCCTGCTTCTGCTTCCACAGATTCTAGACTCGCTTTGAACTTGGCCATGTCAGTGAGATACTTTTCTATATCCTCACTCTTTGCATCCGGAGAAGGCGCGGCTGGCATGGTTGACGCGCGAAGCGCCGTCACTTTTGGAAGGACACGGCGATAGATGGGCTCATTCAACAGCCGGTATAAATACACTGAGGAAGCTGTTGAAAGCCTACTGTCTACCAGCTGTGCAGAAGGGGCGACAAGGTCGCCGGTCAACATCGTCCTTTCGGACGGCTCGGTGATGGTAATTCCAGAGACGGATCTCTGAAATGGGACCAGGGCCTGAGAACCTACAGTGTCGTAGGCGGCCTCTACAAGCTTGAAGACATTGGTGCCCTGAAGATGGACAGCAATGGCCTGAAGCAATCTGGGCGAGAACGGAATGGTATCGTTCTCTGTTGGAAATTCGTCAGCACGAATACCCAGTGTTTGCATGAATGTGATCGCGTCTGTGCGATACACTGTGGCCTTGTCGTATCCAAGGAGGTTCCGCGTCGGATTGCAAGGATGCTTCTTGTCCTTGGCTGGTTGGATAGTTTCTGGCATGTCCCAGACTGCGGCTCCTTTGCCATGGCTGATGTCAAGGTCCGCACATATTCGGTGTGCGTACACCGCCAAGCAGGGGATAGACTTGTAGAGGTAATGAGTCTCCGCACTGAACTTGCCGAACCACCCGTGCGTTGGCTTTGCATACTGGTAGGTTCGGGGCGGGAGCTCGAACTCTAGTAAGGTTCCGTCCGGGATCCTTACATTTCCAAACCCTGACACAAAGTCAGAGATGGGTTCAGGCAGCGGGAGTTTCATTTCCATCATCCGCTGCACGAATGCCTTCTCGTCGAAGGTTAATTCGTTTTTGTTTTCATGATGGATATACAGCATGCGCGCATAGCACGCTGCTGCGCTGTAGTAGCCCAAGCATGAGTTTGGGACCACTCTTCCAAAAGTGGGCACCCTTGTATTGAGGCTGGCGTAGACCAAAATAGTCTTATTCATGCTGTGCCTCGCAGGTTTGCAGTACATTTGTGAGCCTGCCAACATGCTCCACTAAAGCGTCGTCAGCAGCACAGTCTCTTGGCTGCTTTCTAATTCTGTGCTATGCAGGCGCTGGTGACGACACTGCTGATGGTTCAGGTTCCAGCGAGCCCGCAGGTGTCTGGAGGAATGGCACCGACTGGCTCGATGCAGGTGGTGCCAGTGCCTCGATGTGACGTGACGCCAATGACTCGTCAGTCACTGACACCTCGTGCACAAATGAGAAATGCGCCGCTTCAAACCCAAGTAGGGCCGCAATCGTGTTGCAGAACAGGTGTGTTCCTGGGCCAATGGAGGCAGACCATGGCGAACGGGTCGAGAGAAACATGTCAGCGAGGTAATGATAATCCATTAATTCCATTAATTCCACCAATTCCACAGTTGGCACGCAGTCGCCGAAGCAACCACTCGCCTATGTACATGCTCGGAAGTGAACATTACCGCGAGGTTGCATTGCTTTGATCGCTCGTGGCTGGTGCAAAGAGTATGTTTTGGTTATAAGTTCTGGCAGTGTGAGTACAAGATAAGTATAAAAGCGCATAGCAATACTACCTAGGAGAGTGCATGCCAGACGCTCACAGCACAACGAGAGAAAAGATGAAATATAATGTGTTGTTGCAATGGAAACCCCAACGTTCATGACCAGTATGATGCCTGCGTTGACAGCATTATTTTCGAAAACATTAATCATTGCCACTTGCCAGTCGATGTTAGCCCTCCGTTGAACTTCACTGACGGCCTACTGCGTGGCATTTTGTTCCTCGTCATTGCTGGCTAGCGGATCAAATTGAAATGGTTGTCAGGATTCTGAGTGGAGTTCATTGTCGTCCTCGCTGCGTCCATAAAAAAAAAGTCCATGACCTCCTTGGAGTCAGATTTGTGAAAATCGAAGCTGCCGGAAGTATCCATGCCGTTGTTTGTTTGCATGCGCTGGTCAGCACATGTGTGCGAAAGCTAACAATGCGGCAGTAGGTGCATCGCAAATTTCTGGGCCCACGTGACCAGGTAGAATAGCTGAGCATCCTAGATGGTGATGTCACTATCCACGGTACATAAGTATGCCTTGGCCAGCAGTGGATTTTATTCGGGATTCCACTCCCTAGTCTACTTAGTTTAGCCTAGGCGTAGACGACCTATTACAGCGCTGAGCCGCACACTCAAGCTGTACGCCGCTGTGGTGAAGGACTCATTGTTTAAGCCCTTTATCTCACCTTCTCGCAGACGATTTCTTGTGGCGTACCACTCATCTGGCACATGCTCAAAGTTGCCAAACGTGTACGGACACCACCAATCCACTCTGATGTCACGGGATGGTTGATCTGAGGGTCCTGCTTCTGCTTCCACAGATTCTAGGCTCGCTTTGAACTTGGCCATGTCAGTGAGATACTTTTCTATATCCTCACTCTTTGCATCCGGAGAAGGCGCGGCTGGCATGGTTGACGCGCGAAGCGCCGTCACTTTTGGAAGGACACGGCGATAGATGGGCTCATTCAACAGCCGGTATAAATACACTGAGGAAGCTGTTGAAAGCCTACTGTCTACCAGCTGTGCAGAAGGGGCGACAAGGTCGCCGGTCAACATCGTCCTTTCGGACGGCTCGGTGATGGTAATTCCAGAGACGGATCTCTGAAATGGGACCAGGGCCTGAGAACCTACAGTGTCGTAGGCGGCCTCTACAAGCTTGAAGACATTGGTGCCCTGAAGATGGACAGCAATGGCCTGAAGCAATCTGGGCGAGAACGGAATGGTATCGTTCTCTGTTGGAAATTCGTCAGCACGAATACCCAGTGTTTGCATGAATGTGATCGCGTCTGTGCGATACACTGTGGCCTTGTCGTATCCAAGGAGGTTCCGCGTCGGATTGCAAGGATGCTTCTTGTCCTTGGCTGGTTGGATAGTTTCTGGCATGTCCCAGACTGCGGCTCCTTTGCCATGGCTGATGTCAAGGTCCGCACGTATTCGGTGTGCGTACACCGTCAAGCAGGGGATAGACTTGTAGAGGTAATGAGTCTCCGCACTGAACTTGCCGAACCACCCGTGCGTTGGCTTTGCATACTGGTAGGTTCGGGGCGGGAGCTCGAACTCTAGTAAGGTTCCGTCCGGGATCCTTACATTTCCAAACCCTGACACAAAGTCAGAGATGGGTTCAGGCAGCGGGAGTTTGGGACCACTCTTCCAAAAGTGGGCGCCCTTGTAGTGAGGCTGGCGTAGACCTCATCCACTAAGGTTGTGAGGCCATCCGCGCCAGGCGTAACGGTACAAATTATGTGATAAGGAATATCAGTCTGAGTTGATATCTGCACGTAGGCACTTCTTCACACACGATCTACCGGCAATGCTAACAAACAATCCACGGAAGTTCTGGCAGATAATAAACCCCGCTAATCATCCTGACATTACTCTTACTAACGCGGAAGGCAGGCGGGAGCTCGAACTCTAGTAAGGTTCCGTCCGGGATCCTTACATTTCCAAACCCTGACACAAAGTCAGAGATGGGTTCAGGCAGCGGGAGTTTCATTTCCATCATCCGCTGCACGAATGCCTTCTCAACGAAGGTTAATTCGTTTTTGTTTTCATGATGGATATACAGCATGCGCGCATAGCACGCTGCTGCACTGTAGTAGCCCAAGCATGAGTTTGGGACCACTCTTCCAAAAGTGGGCGCCCTTGTAGTGAGGCTGGCGTAGACCTCATCCACTAAGGTTGTGAGGCCATCCGCGCCAGGCGTAACGGTACAAATTATGTGATAAGGAATATCAGTCTGAGTTGATATCTGCACGTAGGCACTTCCTCACACACGATCTACCGGCAATGCTAACAAACAATCCACGGAAGTTCTGGCAGATAATAAACCCCGCTAATCATCCTGACTTTACTCTTACTAACGCGGAAGGCAGGCGGGAGCTCCAACTCTAGTAAGGTTCCGTCCGGGATCCTTACATTTCCAAACCCTGACACAAAGTCAGAGATGGGTTCAGGCAGCGGGAGTTTCATTTCCATCATCCGCTGCACGAATGCCTTCTCGTCGAAGGTTAATTCGTTTTTGTTTTCATGATGGATATACAGCATGCGCACATAGCACGCTGCTGCGCTGTAGTAGCCCAAGCATGAGTTTGGGACCACTCTTCCAAAAGTGGGCGCCCTTGTAGTGAGGCTGGCGTAGACCTCATCCACTAAGGTTGTGAGGCCATCCGCGCCAGGCGTAACGGTACAAATTATGTGATAAGGAATATCAGTCTGAGTTGATATCTGCACGTAGGCACTTCTTCACACACGATCTACCGGCAATGCTAACAAACAATCCACGGAAGTTCTGGCAGATAATAAACCCCGCTAATCATCCTGACATTACTCTTACTAATGCGGAAGGCAGGCGGGAGCTCGAACTCTAGTAAGGTTCCGTCCGGGATCCTTACATTTCCAAACCCTGACACAAAGTCAGAGATGGGTTCAGGCAGCGGGAGTTTCATTTCCATCATCCGCTGCACGAATGCCTTCTCGTCGAAGGTTAATTCGTTTTTGTTTTCATGATGGATATACAGCATGCGCGCATAGCACGCTGCTGCGCTGTAGTAGCCCAAGCATGAGTTTGGGACCACTCTTCCAAAAGTGGGCACCCTTGTATTGAGGCTGGCGTAGACCAAAATAGTCTTATTCATCCTGTGCCTCGCAGGTTTGCAGTACATTTGTTAGCCTGCCAACATGCTCCACTAAAGCGTCGTCAGCAGCACAGTCTCTTGGCTGCTTTCTAATTCTGTGCTATGCAGGCGCTGGTGA
Source organism: Amblyomma mixtum (assembly GCF_055824585.1). Taxonomy (NCBI): domain Eukaryota; kingdom Metazoa; phylum Arthropoda; class Arachnida; order Ixodida; family Ixodidae; genus Amblyomma; species Amblyomma mixtum. Next base: position 120,262,705 of record NC_143019.1, on the reverse strand, counting down.
CGACACTGCTGATGGTTCAGGTTCCAGCGAGCCCGCAGGTGTCTGGAGGAATGGCACCGACTGGCTCGATGCAGGTGGTGCCAGTGCCTCGATGTGACGTGATGCCAATGACTCGTCAGTCACTGACACCTCGTGCACAAATGAGAAATGCGCCGCTTCAAACCCAAGTAGGGCCGCAATCGTGTTGCAGAACAGGTGTGTTCCTGGGCCAATGGAGGCAGACCATGGCGAACGGGTCGAGAGAAACATGTCAGCGAGGTAATGATAATCCATTAATTCCACCAATTCCACAGTTGGCACACAGTCGCCGAAGCAACCACTCGCCTATGTACATGCTCGGAAGTGAACATTACCGCGAGGTTGCATTGCTTTGATCGCTCGTGGCTGGTGCAAAGAGTATGTTTTGGTTATAAGTTCTGGCAGTGTAAGTACAAGATAAGTATAAAAGCGCATAGCAATGCTACCTAGGAGAGTGCATGCCAGACGCTCACAGCACGAGAGAAAAGATGAAATATAATGTGTTGTTGCAATGGAAACCCCCAACGTTCATGACCAGTATGATGCCTGCGTTGACAGCATTATTTTCGAAAACATTAATCATTGCCACTTGCCAGTCGATGTTAGCCCTCCGTTGAACTTCACTGACGGCCTACTGCGTGGCATTTTGTTCCTCGTCATTGCTGGCTAGCAGATCAAATTTGAAATGGTTGTCAGGATTCTGAGTGGAGTTCATTGTCGTCCTCGCTGCGTCCATAAAAAAAAAGTCCATGACCTCCTTGGAGTCAGATTTGTGAAAATCGAAGCTGCCGGAACTATCCATGCCGTTGTTTGTTTGCATGCGCTGGTCAGCACATGTGTGCGAAAGCTAACAATGCGGCAGTAGGTGCATCGCAAATTTCTGGGCCCACGTGACCAGGTAGAATAGCTGAGCATCCTAGATGGTGATGTCACTATCCACGGTACATAAGTATGCCTTGGCCAGCCGTGGATTTTATTCGGGATTCCACTCCCTAGTCTACTTAGTTTAGCCTAGGCGTAGACCACCTATTACAGCGCTGAGCCGCACACTCAAGCTGTACGCCGCTGTGGTGAAGGACTCCTTGTTTAAGCCCTTTATCTCACCTTCTCGCCGACGATTTCTTGTGGCGTACCACTCATCTGGCACATGCTCAAAGTTGCCAAACGTGTACGGACACCACCAATCCACTCTGATGTCACGGGATGGTTGATCTGAGGGTCCTGCTTCTGCTTCCACAGATTCTAGGCTCGCTTTGAACTTGGCCATGTCAGTGAGATACTTTTCTATATCCTCACTCTTTGCATCCGGAGAAGGCGCGGCTGGCATGGTTGACGCGCGAAGCGCCGTCACTTTTGGAAGGACACGGCGATAGATGGGCTCATTCAACAGCCGGTATAAATACACTGAGGAAGCTGTTGAAAGCCTACTGTCTACCAGCTGTGCAGAAGGGGCGACAAGGTCGCCGGTCAACATCGTCCTTTCGGACGGCTCGGTGATGGTAATTCCAGAGACGGATCTCTGAAATGGGACCAGGGCCTGGGAACCTACAGTGTCGTAGGCGGCCTCTACAAGCTTGAAGACATTGGTGCCCTGAAGATGGACAGCAATGGCCTGAAGCAATCTGGGCGAGAACGGAATGGTATCGTTCTCTGTTGGAAATTCGTCAGCACGAATACCCAGTGTTTGCATGAATGTGATCGCGTCTATGCGATACACTGTGGCCTTGTCGTATCCAAGGAGGTTCCGCGTCGGATTGCAAGGATGCTTCTTGTCCTTGGCTAGTTGGATAGTTTCTGGCATGTCCCAGACTGCGGCTCCTTTGCCATGGCTGATGTCAAGGTCCGCACATATTCGGTGTGCGTAAACCGCCAAGCAGGGGATAGACTTGTAGAGGTAATGAGTCTCCGCACTGAACTTGCCGAACCACCCGTGCGTTGGCTTTGCATACTGGTAGGTTCGGGGCGGGAGCTCGAACTCTGGTAAGGTTCCATCCGGGATCCTTACATTTCCAAACCCTGACACAAAGTCAGAGATGGGTTCAGGCAGCGGGAGTTTCATTTCCATCATCCGCTGCACGAATGCCTTCTCGCCGAAGGTTAATTCGTTTTTGTTTTCATGATGGATATACAGCATGCGCGCATAGCACGCTGCTGCGCTGTAGTAGCCCAAGCATGAGTTTGGGACCACTCTTCCAAAAGTGGGCACCCTTGTATTGAGGCTGACGTAGACCAAAATAGTCTTATTCATCCTGTGCCTCGCAGGTTTGCAGTACATTTGTGAGCCTGCCAACATGCTCCACTACAGCTTCGTCAGCAGCACACTCTCTTGGCTGCTTTCTAATTCTGTGCTATGCAGGCGCTGGTGACGACACTGCTGATGGTTCAGGTTCCAGCGAGCCCGCAGGTGTCTGGAGGAATGGCACCAACTGGCTCGATGCAGGTGGTGCCAGTGCCTCGATGTGACGTGATGCCAATGACTCGTCAGTCACTGACACCTCGTGCACAAATGAGAAATGCGCCGCTTCAAACCCAAGTAGGGCCGCAATCGTGTTGCAGAACAGGTGTGTTCCTGGGCCAATGGAGGCAGACCATGGCGAACGGGTCGAGAGAAACATGTCAGCGAGGTAATGATAATCCATTAATTCCACGAATTCCACAGTTGGCACGCAGTCGCCGAAGCAACCTCTCGCCTATGTACATGCTCGGAAGTGAACATTACCGCGAGGTTGCATTGCTTTGATCGCTCGTGGCTGGTGCAAAGAGTATGTTTTGGTTATAAGTTCTGGCAGTGTGAGTACAAGATAAGTATAAAAGCGCATAGCAATACTACCTAGGAGAGTGCATGCCAGACGCTCACAGCACAACGAGAGAAAAGATGAAATATAATGTGTTGTTGCAATGGAAACCCCAACGTTCATGACCAGTATGATGCCTGCGTTGACAGCATTATTTTCGAAAACATTAATCATTGCCACTTGCCAGTCGATGTTAGCCCTCCGTTGAACTTCACTGACGGCCTACTGCGTGGCATTTTGTTCCTCGTCATTGCTGGCTAGCAGATCAAATTGAAATGGTTGTCAGGATTCTGAGTGGAGTTCATTGTCGTCCTCGCTGCGTCCATAAAAAAAAAGTCCATGACCTCCTTGGAGTCAGATTTGTGAAAATCGAAGCTGCCGGAAGTATCCATGCCCTTGTTTGTTTGCATGCGCTGGTCAGCGCATGTGTGCGAAAGCTAACAATGCGGCAGTAGGTGCATCGCAAATTTCTGGGCCCACGTGACCAGGTAGAATAGCTGAGCATCCTAGATGGTGATGTCACTATCCACGGTACATAAGTATGCCTTGGCCAGCAGTGGATTTTATTCGGGATTCCACTCCCTAGTCTACTTAGTTTAGCCTAGGCGTAGACGACCTATTACAGCGCTGAGCCGCACACTCAAGCTGTACGCCGCTGTGGTGAAGGACTCATTGTTTAAGCCCTTTATCTCACCTTCTCGCAGACGATTTCTTGTGGCGTACCACTCATCTGGCACATGCTCAAAGTTGCCAAACGTGTACGGACACCACCAATCCACTCTGATGTCACGGGATGGTTGATCTGAGGGTCCTGCTTCTGCTTCCACACATTCTAGGCTCGCTTTGAACTTGGCCATGTCAGTGAGATACTTTTCTATATCCTCACTCTTTGCATCCGGAGAAGGCGCGGCTGGCATGGTTGACGCGCGAAGCGCCGTCACTTTTGGAAGGACACGGCGATAGATGGGCTCATTCAACAGCCGGTATAAATACACTGAGGAAGCTGTTGAAAGCCTACTGTCTACCAGCTGTGCAGAAGGGGCGACAAGGTCGCCGGTCAACATCGTCCTTTCGGACGGCTCGGTGATGGTAATTCCAGAGACGGATCTCTGAAATGGGACCAGGGCCTGAGAACCTACAGTGTCGTAGGCGGCCTCTACAAGCTTGAAGACATTGGTGCCCTGAAGATGGACAGCAATGGCCTGAAGCAATCTGGGCGAGAACGGAATGGTATCGTTCTCTGTTGGAAATTCGTCAGCACGAATACCCAGTCTTTGCATGAATGTGATCGCGTCTGTGCGATACACTGTGGCCTTGTCGTATCCAAGGAGGTTCCGCGTCGGATTGCAAGGATGCTTCTTGTCCTTGGCTGGTTGGATAGTTTCTGGCATGTCCCAGACTGCGGCTCCTTTGCCATGGCTGATGTCAAGGTCCGCACGTATTCGGTGTGCGTACACCGTCAAGCAGGGGATAGACTTGTAGAGGTAATGAGTCTCCGCACTGAACTTGCCGAACCACCCGTGCGTTGGCTTTGCATACTGGTAGGTTCGGGGCGGGAGCTCGAACTCTAGTAAGGTTCCGTCCGGGATCCTTACATTTCCAAACCCTGACACAAAGTCAGAGATGGGTTCAGGCAGCGGGAGTTTGGGACCACTCTTCCAAAAGTGGGCGCCCTTGTAGTGAGGCTGGCGTAGACCTCATCCACTAAGGTTGTGAGGCCATCCGCGCCAGGCGTAACGGTACAAATTATGTGATAAGGAATATCAGTCTGAGTTGATATCTGCACGTAGGCACTTCTTCACACACGATCTACCGGCAATGCTAACAAACAATCCACGGAAGTTCTGGCTGATAATAAACCCCGCTAATCATCCTGACATTACTCTTACTAACGCGGAAGGCAGGCGGGAGCTCGAACTCTAGTAAGGTTCCGTCCGGGATCCTTACATTTCCAAACCCTGACACAAAGTCAGAGATGGGTTCAGGCAGCGGGAGTTTCATTTCCATCATACGCTGCACGAATGCCTTCTCGTCGAAGGTTAATTCGTTTTTGTTTTCATGATGGATATACAGCATGCGCGCATAGCACGCTGCTGCGCTGTAGTAGCCCAAGCATGAGTTTGGGACCACTCTTCCAAAAGTGGGCGCCCTTGTAGTGAGGCTGGCGTAGACCTCATCCACTAAGGTTGTGAGGCCATCCGCGCCAGGCGTAACGGTACAAATTATGTGATAAGGAATATCAGTCTGAGTTGATATCTGCACATAGGCACTTCTTCACACACGATCTACCGGCAATGCTAACAAACAATCCACGGAAGTTCTGGCAGATAATAAACCCCGCTAATCATCCTGACATTACTCTTACTAACGCGGAAGGCAGGCGGGAGCTCGAACTCTAGTAAGGTTCCGTCCGGGATCCTTACATTTCCAAACCCTGACACAAAGTCAGAGATGGGTTCAGGCAGCGGGAGTTTCATTTCCATCATCCGCTGCACGAATGCCTTCTCGTCGAAGGTTAATTCGTTTTTGTTTTCATGATGGATATACAGCATGCGCGCATAGCACGCTGCTGCACTGTAGTAGCCCAAGCATGAGTTTGGGACCACTCTTCCAAAAGTGGGCGCCCTTGTAGTGAGGCTGGCGTAGACCTCATCCACTAAGGTTGTGAGGCCATCCGCGCCAGGCGTAACGGTACAAATTATGTGATAAGGAATATCAGTCTGAGTTGATATCTGCACGTAGGCACTTCTTCACACACGATCTACCGGCAATGCTAACAAACAATCCACGGAAGTTCTGGCAGATAATAAACCCCGCTAATCATCCTGACATTACTCTTACTACCGCGGAAGGCAGGCGGGAGCTCGAACTCTAGTAAGGTTCCGTCCGGGATCCTTACATTTCCAAACCCTGACACAAAGTCAGAGATAGGTTCAGGCAGCGGGAGTTTCATTTCCATCATCCGCTGCACGAATGCCTTCTCGTCGAAGGTTAATTCGTTTTTGTTTTCATGATGGATATACAGCATGCGCGCATAGCACGCTGCTGCGCTGTAGTAGCCCAAGCATGAGTTTGGGACCACTCTTCCAAAAGTGGGCGCCCTTGTAGTGAGGCTGGCGTAGACCTCATCCACTAAGGTTGTGAGGCCATCCGCGCCAGGCGTAACGGTACAAATTATGTGATAAGGAATATCAGTCTGAGTTGATATCTGCACGTAGGCACTTCTTCACACACGATCTACCGGCAATGCTAACAAACAATCCACGGAAGTTCTGGCAGATAATAAACCCCGCTAATCATCCTGACATTACTCTTACTAACGCGGAAGGCAGGCGGGAGCTCGAACTCTAGTAAGGTTCCGTCCGGGATCCTTACATTTCCAAACCCTGACACAAAGTCAGAGATGGGTTCAGGCAGCGGGAGTTTCATTTCCATCATCCGCTGCACGAATGCCTTCTCGTCGAAGGTTAATTCGTTTTTGTTTTCATGATGGATATACAGCATGCGCGCATAGCACGCTGCTGCGCTGTAGTAGCCCAAGCATGAGTTTGGGACCACTCTTCCAAAAGTGGGCGCCCTTGTAGTGAGGCTGGCGTAGACCTCATCCACTAAGGTTGTGAGGCCATCCGCGCCAGGCGTAACGGTACAAATTATGTGATAAGGAATATCAGTCTGAGTTGATATCTGCACGTAGGCACTTCTTCACACACGATCTACCGGCAATGCTAACAAACAATCCACGGAAGTTCTGGCAGATAATAAACCCCGCTAATCATCCTGACATTACTCTTACTAACGCGGAAGGCAGGCGGGAGCTCGAACTCTAGTAAGGTTCCGTCCGGGATCCTTACATTTCCAAACCCTGACACAAAGTCAGAGATGGGTTCAGGCAGCGGGAGTTTCATTTCCATCATCCGCTGCACGAATGCCTTCTCGTCGAAGGTTAATTCGTTTTTGTTTTCATGATGGATATACAGCATGCGCGCATAGCACGCTGCTGCGCTGTAGTAGCCCAAGCATGAGTTTGGGACCACTCTTCCAAAAGTGGGCGCCCTTGTAGTGAGGCTGGCGTAGACCTCATCCACTAAGGTTGTGAGGCCATCCGCGCCAGGCGTAACGGTACAAATTATGTGATAAGGAATATCAGTCTGAGTTGATATCTGCACGTAGGCACTTCTTCACACACGATCTACCGGCAATGCTAACAAACAATCCACGGAAGTTCTGGCAGATAATAAACCCCGCTAATCATCCTGACATTACTCTTACTAACGCGGAAGGCAGGCGGGAGCTCGAACTCTAGTAAGGTTCCGTCCGGGATCCTTACATTTCCAAACCCTGACACAAAGTCAGAGATAGGTTCAGGCAGCGGGAGTTTCATTTCCATCATCCGCTGCACGAATGCCTTCTCGTCGAAGGTTAATTCGTTTTTGTTTTCAGGATGGATATACAGCATGCGCGCATAGCACGCTGCTGCGCTGTAGTAGCCCAAGCATGAGTTTGGGACCACTCTTCCAAAAGTGGGCGCCCTTGTAGTGAGGCTGGCGTAGACCTCATCCACTAAGGTTGTGAGGCCATCCGCGCCAGGCGTAACGGTACAAATTATGTGATAAGGAATATCAGTCTGAGTTGATATCTGCACGTAGGCACTTCTTCACACACGATCTACCGGCAATGCTAACAAACAATCCACGGAAGTTCTGGCAGATAATAAACCCCGCTAATCATCCTGACATTACTCTTACTAACGCGGAAGGCAGGCGGGAGCTCGAACTCTAGTAAGGTTCCGTCCGGGATCCTTACATTTCCAAACCCTGACACAAAGTCAGAGATGGGTTCAGGCAGCGGGAGTTTCATTTCCATCATCCGCTGCACGAATGCCTTCTCGTCGAAGGTTAATTCGTTTTTGTTTTCATGATGGATATACAGCATGCGCGCATAGCACGCTGCTGCGCTGTAGTAGCCCAAGCATGAGTTTGGGACCACTCTTCCAAAAGTGGGCGCCCTTGTAGTGAGGCTGGCGTAGACCTCATCCACTAAGGTTGTGAGGCCATCCGCGCCAGGCGTAACGGTACAAATTATGTGATAAGGAATATCAGTCTGAGTTGATATCTGCACGTAGGCACTTCCTCACACACAATCTACCGGGAATGCTAACAAACAATCCACGGAAGTTCTGGCAGATAATAAACCCCGCTAATCATCCTGACTTTACTCTTACTAACGCGGAAGGCAGGCGGGAGCTCCAACTCTAGTAAGGTTCCGTCCGGGATCCTTACATTTCCAAACCCTGACACAAAGTCAGAGATGGGTTCAGGCAGCGGGAGTTTCATTTCCATCATCCGCTGCACGAATGCCTTCTCGTCGAAGGTTAATTCGTTTTTGTTTTCATGATGGATATACAGCATGCGCACATAGCACGCTGCTGCGCTGTAGTAGCCCAAGCATGAGTTTGGGACCACTCTTCCAAAAGTGGGCGCCCTTGTAGTGAGGCTGGCGTAGACCTCATCCACTAAGGTTGTGAGGCCATCCGCGCCAGGCGTAACGGTACAAATTATGTGATAAGGAATATCAGTCTGAGTTGATATCCTCACGTAGGCACTTCTTCACACACGATCTACCGGCAATGCTAACAAACAATCCACGGAAGTTCTGGCAGATAATAAACCCCGCTAATCATCCTGACATTACTCTTACTAACGCGGAAGGCAGGCGGGAGCTCGAACTATAGTAAGGTTCCGTCCGGGATCCTTACATTTCCAAACCCTGACACAAAGTCAGAGATGGGTTCAGGCAGCGGGAGTTTCATTTCCATCATCCGCTGCACGAATGCCTTCTCATCGAAGGTTAATTCGTTTTTGTTTTCATGATGGATATACAGCATGCACGCATAGCACGCTGCTGCGCTGTAGTAGCCCAAGCATGAGTTTGGGACCACTCTTCCAAAAGTGGGCGCCCTTGTAGTGAGGCTGGCGTAGACCTCATCCACTAAGGTTGTGAGGCCATCCGCGCCAGGCGTAACGGTACAAATTATGTGATAAGGAATATCAGTCTGAGTTGATATCTGCACGTAGGCACTTCCTCACACACGATCTACCGGCAATGCTAACAAACAATCCACGGAAGTTCTGGCAGATAATAAACCCCGCTAATCATCCTGACGTTACTCTTACTAACGCGGAAGGCAGGCGGGAGCTCCAACTCTAGTAAGGTTCCGTCCGGGATCCTTACATTTCCAAACCCTGACACAAAGTCAGAGATGGGTTCAGGCAGCGGGAGTTTCATTTCCATCATCCGCTGCACGAATGCCTTCTCGTCGAAGGTTAATTCGTTTTTGTTTTCGTGATGGATATACAGCATGCGCACATAGCACGCTGCTGCGCTGTAGTAGCCCATTCATGAGTTTGGGACCACTCTTCCAAAAGTGGGCGCCCTTGTAGTGAGGCTGGCGTAGACCTCATCCACTAAGGTTGTGAGGCCATCCGCGCCAGGCGTAACGGTACAAGTTGTGTGATAAGGAATATCAGTCTGATTTTATATCTGCACGTAGGCACTTCTTCACACACGATCTACCGGCAATGCTAACAAACAATCCACGGAAGTTCTGGCAGATAATAAACCCCGCTAATCATCCTGACATTACTCTTACTAACGCGGAAGGCAGGCGGGAGCTCGAACTCTAGTAAGGTTCCGTCCGGGATCCTTACATTTCCAAACCCTGACACAAAGTCAGAGATGGGTTCAGGCAGCGGGAGTTTCATTTCCATCATCCGCTGCACGAATGCCTTCTCATCGAAGGTTAATTCGTTTTTGTTTTCATGATGGATATACAGCATGCGCGCATAGCACGCTGCTGCGCTGTAGTAGCCCAAGCATGAGTTTGGGACCACTCTTCCAAAAGTGGGCGCCCTTGTAGTGAGGCTGGCGTAGACCTCATCCACTAAGGTTGTGAGGCCATCCGCGCCAGGCGTAACAATACAAATTATGTGATAAGGAATATCAGTCTGAGTTGATATCTGCACGTAGGCACTTCTTCACACACGATCTACCGGCAATGCTAACAAACAATCCACGGAAGTTCTGGCAGATAATAAACCCCGCTAATCATCCTGACATTACTCTTACTAACGCGGAAGGCAGGCGGGAGCTCGAACTCTAGTAAGGTTCCGTCCGGGATCCTTACATTTCCAAACCCTGACACAAAGTCAGAGATGGGTTCAGGCAGCGGGAGTTTCATTTCCATCATCCGCTGCACGAATGCCTTCTCGTCGAAGGTTAATTCGTTTTTGTTTTCATGATGGATATACAGCATGCGCGCATAGCACGCTGCTGCGCTGTAGTAGCCCAAGCATGAGTTTGGGACCACTCTTCCAAAAGTGGGCGCCCTTGTAGTGAGGCTGGCGTAGACCTCATCCACTAAGGTTGTGAGGCCATCCGCGCCAGGCGTAACGGTACAAATTATGTGATAAGGAATATCAGTCTGAGTTGATATCTGCACGTAGGCACTTCTTCACACACGATCTACCGGCAATGCTAACAAACAATCCACGGAAGTTCTGGCAGATAATAAACCCCGCTAATCATCCTGACATTACTCTTACTAACGCGGAAGGCAGGCGGGAGCTCGAACTCTAGTAAGGTTCCGTCCGGGATCCTTACATTTCCAAACCCTGACACAAAGTCAGAGATGGGTTCAGGCAGCGGGAGTTTCATTTCCATCATCCGCTGCACGAATGCCTTCTCGTCGAAGGTTAATTCGTTTTTGTTTTCATGATGGATATACAGCATGCGCGCATAGCACGCTGCTGCGCTGTAGTAGCCCAAGCATGAGTTTGGGACCACTCTTCCAAAAGTGGGCGCCCTTGTAGTGAGGCTGGCGTAGACCTCATCCACTAAGGTTGTGAGGCCATCCGCGCCAGGCGTAACGGTACAAATTATGTGATAAGGAATATCAGTCTGAGTTGATATCCTCACGTAGGCACTTCTTCACACACGATCTACCGGCAATGCTAACAAACAATCCACGGAAGTTCTGGCAGATAATAAACCCCGCTAATCATCCTGACATTACTCTTACTAACGCGGAAGGCAGGCGGGAGCTCGAACTATAGTAAGGTTCCGTCCGGGATCCTTACATTTCCAAACCCTGACACAAAGTCAGAGATGGGTTCAGGCAGCGGGAGTTTCATTTCCATCATCCGCTGCACGAATGCCTTCTCATCGAAGGTTAATTCGTTTTTGTTTTCATGATGGATATACAGCATGCACGCATAGCACGCTGCTGCGCTGTAGTAGCCCAAGCATGAGTTTGGGACCACTCTTCCAAAAGTGGGCGCCCTTGTAGTGAGGCTGGCGTAGACCTCATCCACTAAGGTTGTGAGGCCATCCGCGCCAGGCGTAACGGTACAAATTATGTGATAAGGAATATCAGTCTGAGTTGATATCTGCACGTAGGCACTTCCTCACACACGATCTACCGGCAATGCTAACAAACAATCCACGGAAGTTCTGGCAGATAATAAACCCCGCTAATCATCCTGACGTTACTCTTACTAACGCGGAAGGCAGGCGGGAGCTCCAACTCTAGTAAGGTTCCGTCCGGGATCCTTACATTTCCAAACCCTGACACAAAGTCAGAGATGGGTTCAGGCAGCGGGAGTTTCATTTCCATCATCCGCTGCACGAATGCCTTCTCGTCGAAGGTTAATTCGTTTTTGTTTTCGTGATGGATATACAGCATGCGCACATAGCACGCTGCTGCGCTGTAGTAGCCCATTCATGAGTTTGGGACCACTCTTCCAAAAGTGGGCGCCCTTGTAGTGAGGCTGGCGTAGACCTCATCCACTAAGGTTGTGAGGCCATCCGCGCCAGGCGTAACGGTACAAGTTGTGTGATAAGGAATATCAGTCTGATTTTATATCTGCACGTAGGCACTTCTTCACACACGATCTACCGGCAATGCTAACAAACAATCCACGGAAGTTCTGGCAGATAATAAACCCCGCTAATCATCCTGACATTACTCTTACTAACGCGGAAGGCAGGCGGGAGCTCGAACTCTAGTAAGGTTCCGTCCGGGATCCTTACATTTCCAAACCCTGACACAAAGTCAGAGATGGGTTCAGGCAGCGGGAGTTTCATTTCCATCATCCGCTGCACGAATGCCTTCTCATCGAAGGTTAATTCGTTTTTGTTTTCATGATGGATATACAGCATGCGCGCATAGCACGCTGCTGCGCTGTAGTAGCCCAAGCATGAGTTTGGGACCACTCTTCCAAAAGTGGGCGCCCTTGTAGTGAGGCTGGCGTAGACCTCATCCACTAAGGTTGTGAGGCCATCCGCGCCAGGCGTAACAGTACAAATTATGTGATAAGGAATATCAGTCTGAGTTGATATCTGCACGTAGGCACTTCTTCACACACGATCTACCGGCAATGCTAACAAACAATCCACGGAAGTTCTGGCAGATAATAAACCCCGCTAATCATCCTGACATTACTCTTACTAACGCGGAAGGCAGGCGGGAGCTCGAACTCTAGTAAGGTTCCGTCCGGGATCCTTACATTTCCAAACCCTGACACAAAGTCAGAGATGGGTTCAGGCAGCGGGAGTTTCATTTCCATCATCCGCTGCACGAATGCCTTCTCGTCGAAGGTTAATTCGTTTTTGTTTTCATGATGGATATACAGCATGCGCGCATAGCACGCTGCTGCGCTGTAGTAGCCCAAGCATGAGTTTGGGACCACTCTTCCAAAAGTGGGCGCCCTTGTAGTGAGGCTGGCGTAAACCTCATCCACTAAGGTTGTGAGGCCATCCGCGCCAGGCGTAACGGTACAAATTATGTGATAAGGAATATCAGTCTGAGTTGATATCTGCACGTAGGCACTTCTTCACACACGATCTACCGGCAATGCTAACAAACAATCCACGGAAGTTCTGGCAGATAATAAACCCCGCTAATCATCCTGACATTACTCTTACTAACGCGGAAGGCAGGCGGGAGCTCGAACTCTAGTAAGGTTCCGTCCGGGATCCTTACATTTCCAAACCCTGACACAAAGTCAGAGATGGGTTCAGGCAGCGGGAGTTTCATTTCCATCATCCGCTGCACGAATGCCTTCTCGTCGAAGGTTAATTCGTTTTTGTTTTCATGATGGATATACAGCATGCGCGCATAGCACGCTGCTGCGCTGTAGTAGCCCAAGCATGAGTTTGGGACCACTCTTCCAAAAGTGGGCGCCCTTGTAGTGAGGCTGGCGTAGACCTCATCCACTAAGGTTGTGAGGCCATCCGCGCCAGGCGTAACGGTACAAATTATGTGATAAGGAATATCAGTCTGAGTTGATATCTGCACGTAGGCACTTCTTCACACACGATCTACCGGCAATGCTAACAAACAATCCACGGAAGTTCTGGCAGATAATAAACCCCGCTAATCATCCTGACATTACTCTTACTAACGCGGAAGGCAGGCGGGAACTCGAACTCTAGTAAGGTTCCGTCCGGGATCCTTACATTTCCAAACCCTGACACAAAGTCAGAGATGGGTTCAGGCAGCGGGAGTTTCATTTCCATCATCCGCTGCACGAATGCCTTCTCGTCGAAGGTTAATTCGTTTTTGTTTTCATGATGGATATATAGCATGCGCGCAAAGCACGCTGCTGCGCTGTAGTAGCCCAAGCATGAGTTTGGGACCACTCTTCCAAAAGTGGGCGCCCTTGTAGTGAGGCTGGCGTAGACCTCATCCACTAAGGTTGTGAGGCCATCCGCGCCAGGCGTAACGGTACAAATTATGTGATAAGAAATATCAGTCTGAGTTGATATCTGCACGGAGGCACTTCTTCACACACGATCTACCGGCAATGCTAACAAACAATCCACGGAAGTTCTGGCAGATAATAAACCCCGCTAATCATCCTGACATTACTCTTACTAACGCGGAAGGCAGGTGGGAGCTCGAACTCTAGTAAGGTTCCGTCCGGGATCCTTACATTTCCAAACCCTGACACAAAGTCAGAGATGGGTTCAGGCAGCGGGAGTTTCATTTCCATCATCCGCTGCACGAATGCCTTCTCGTCGAAGGTTAATTCGTTTTTGTTTTCATGATGGATATACAGCATGCGCGCATAGCACGCTGCTGCACTGTAGTAGCCCAAGCATGAGTTTGGGACCACTCTTCCAAAAATGGGCGCCCTTGTAGTGAGGCTGGCGTAGACCTCATCCACTAAGGTTGTGAGGCCATCCGCGCCTGGCGTAACGGTACAAATTATGTGATAAGGAATATCAGTCTGAGTTGATATCTGCACGTAGGCACTTCCTCACACACGATCTACCGGCAATGCTAACAAACAATCCACGGAAGTTCTGGCAGATAATAAACCCCGCTAATCATCCTGACGTTACTCTTACTAACGCGGAAGGCAGGCGGGAGCTCCAACTCTAGTAAGGTTCCCTCCGGGATCCTTACATTTCCAAACCCTGACACAAAGTCAGAGATGGGTTCAGGCAGCGGGAGTTTCATTTCCATCATCCGCTGCACGAATGCCTTCTCGTCGAAGGTTAATTCGTTTTTGTTTTCATGATGGATATACAGCATGCGCACATAGCACGCTGCTGCGCTGTAGTAGCCCATTCATGAGTTTGGGACCACTCTTCCAAAAGTGGGCGCCCTTGTAGTGAGGCTGGCGTAGACCTCATCCACTAAGGTTGTGAGGCCATCCGCGCCAGGCGTAACGGTACAAGTTGTGTGATAAGGAATATCAGTCTGATTTTATATCTGCACGTAGGCACTTCTTCACACACGATCTACCGGCAATGCTAACAAACAATCCACGGAAGTTCTGGCAGATAATAAACCCCGCTAATCATCCTGACATTACTCTTACTAACGCGGAAGGCAGGCGGGAGCTCGAACTCTAGTAAGGTTCCGTCCGGGATCCTTACATTTCCAAACCCTGACACAAAGTCAGAGATGGGTTCAGGCAGCGGGAGTTTCATTTCCATCATCCGCTGCACGAATGCCTTCTCATCGAAGGTTAATTCGTTTTTGTTTTCATGATGGATATACAGCATGCGCGCATAGCACGCTGCTGCGCTGTAGTAGCCCAAGCATGAGTTTGGGACCACTCTTCCAAAAGTGGGCGCCCTTGTAGTGAGGCTGGCGTAGACCTCATCCACTAAGGTTGTGAGGCCATCCGCGCCAGGCGTAACGGTACAAATTATGTGATAAGGAATATCAGTCTGAGTTGATATCTGCACGTAGGCACTTCTTCACACACGATCTACCGGCAATGCTAACAAACAATCCACGGAAGTTCTGGCAGATAATAAACCCCGCTAATCATCCTGACATTACTCTTTCTAACGCGGAAGGCAGGCGGGAGCTCGAACTCTAGTAAGGTTCCGTCCGGGATCCTTACATTTCCAAACCCTGACACAAAGTCAGAGATGGGTTCAGGCAGCGGGAGTTTCATTTCCATCATCCGCTGCACGAATGCCTTCTCGTCGAAGGTTAATTCGTTTTTGTTTTCATGATGGATATACAGCATGCGCGCATAGCACGCTGCTGCGCTGTAGTAGCCCAAGCATGAGTTTGGGACCACTCTTCCAAAAGTGGGCGCCCTTGTAGTGAGGCTGGCGTAGACCTCATCCACTAAGGTTGTGAGGCCATCCGCGCCAGGCGTAACGGTACAAATTATGTGATAAGGAATATCAGTCTGAGTTGATATCTGCACGTAGGCACTTCTTCACACACGATCTACCGGCAATGCTAACAAACAATCCACGGAAGTTCTGGCAGATAATAAACCCCGCTAATCATCCTGACATTACTCTTACTAACGCGGAAGGCAGGCGGGAGCTCGAACTCTAGTAAGGTTCCGTCCGGGATCCTTACATTTCCAAACCCTGACACAAAGTCAGAGATGGGTTCAGGCAGCGGGAGTTTCATTTCCATCATCCGCTGCACGAATGCCTTCTCGTCGAAGGTTAATTCGTTTTTGTTTTCATGATGGATATACAGCATGCGCGCATAGCACGCTGCTGCGCTGTAGTAGCCCAAGCATGAGTTTGGGACCACTCTTCCAAAAGTGGGCGCCCTTGTAGTGAGGCTGGCGTAGACCTCATCCACTAAGGTTGTGAGGCCATCCGCGCCAGGCGTAACGGTACAAATTATGTGATAAGGAATATCAGTCTGAGTTGATATCTGCACGTAGGCACTTCTTCACACACGATCTACCGGCAATGCTAACAAACAATCCACGGAAGTTCTGGCAGATAATAAACCCCGCTAATCATCCTGACATTACTCTTACTAACGCGGAAGGCAGGCGGGAACTCGAACTCTAGTAAGGTTCCGTCCGGGATCCTTACATTTCCAAACCGACACAAAGTCAGAGATGGGTTCAGGCAGCGGGAGTTTCATTTCCATCATCCGCTGCACGAATGCCTTCTCGTCGAAGGTTAATTCGTTTTTGTTTTCATGATGGATATATAGCATGCGCGCAAAGCACGCTGCTGCGCTGTAGTAGCCCAAGCATGAGTTTGGGACCACTCTTCCAAAAGTGGGCGCCCTTGTAGTGAGGCTGGCGTAGACCTCATCCACTAAGGTTGTGAGGCCATCCGCGCCAGGCGTAACGGTACAAATTATGTGATAAGAAATATCAGTCTGAGTTGATATCTGCACGGAGGCACTTCTTCACACACGATCTACCGGCAATGCTAACAAACAATCCACGGAAGTTCTGGCAGATAATAAACCCCGCTAATCATCCTGACATTACTCTTACTAACGCGGAAGGCAGGTGGGAGCTCGAACTCTAGTAAGGTTCCGTCCGGGATCCTTACATTTCCAAACCCTGACACAAAGTCAGAGATGGGTTCAGGCAGCGGGAGTTTCATTTCCATCATCCGCTGCACGAATGCCTTCTCGTCGAAGGTTAATTCGTTTTTGTTTTCATGATGGATATACAGCATGCGCGCATAGCACGCTGCTGCACTGTAGTAGCCCAAGCATGAGTTTGGGACCACTCTTCCAAAAGTGGGCGCCCTTGTATTGAGGCTGACGTAGACCAAAATAGTCTTATTCATCCTGTGCCTCGCAGGTTTGCAGTACATTTGTGAGCCTGCCAACATGCTCCACTACAGCTTCGTCAGCAGCACACTCTCTTGGCTGCTTTCTAATTCTGTGCTATGCAGGCGCTGGTGACGACACTGCTGATGGTTCAGGTTCCAGCGAGCCCGCAGGTGTCTGGAGGAATGGCACCAACTGGCTCGATGCAGGTGGTGCCAGTGCCTCGATGTGACGTGATGCCAATGACTCGTCAGTCACTGACACCTCGTGCACAAATGAGAAATGCGCCGCTTCAAACCCAAGTAGGGCCGCAATCGTGTTGCAGAACAGGTGTGTTCCTGGGCCAATGGAGGCAGACCATGGCGAACGGGTCGAGAGAAACATGTCAGCGAGGTAATGATAATCCATTAATTCCACCAATTCCACAGTTGGCACGCAGTCGCCGAAGCAACCTCTCGCCTATGTACATGCTCGGAAGTGAACATTACCGCGAGGTTGCATTGCTTTGATCGCTCGTGGCTGGTGCAAAGAGTATGTTTTGGTTATAAGTTCTGGCAGTGTGAGTACAAGATAAGTATAAAAGCGCATAGCAATACTACCTAGGAGAGTGCATGCCAGACGCTCACAGCACAACGAGAGAAAAGATGAAATATAATGTGTTGTTGCAATGGAAACCCCAACGTTCATGACCAGTATGATGCCTGCGTTGACAGCATTATTTTCGAAAACATTAATCATTGCCACTTGCCAGTCGATGTTAGCCCTCCGTTGAACTTCACTGACGGCCTACTGCGTGGCATTTTGTTCCTCGTCATTGCTGGCTAGCAGATCAAATTGAAATGGTTGTCAGGATTCTGAGTGGAGTTCATTGTCGTCCTCGCTGCGTCCATAAAAAAAAAGTCCATGACCTCCTTGGAGTCAGATTTGTGAAAATCGAAGCTGCCGGAAGTATCCATGCCCTTGTTTGTTTGCATGCGCTGGTCAGCGCATGTGTGCGAAAGCTAACAATGCGGCAGTAGGTGCATCGCAAATTTCTGGGCCCACGTGACCAGGTAGAATAGCTGAGCATCCTAGATGGTGATGTCACTATCCACGGTACATAAGTATGCCTTGGCCAGCAGTGGATTTTATTCGGGATTCCACTCCCTAGTCTACTTAGTTTAGCCTAGGCGTAGACGACCTATTACAGCGCTGAGCCGCACACTCAAGCTGTACGCCGCTGTGGTGAAGGACTCATTGTTTAAGCCCTTTATCTCACCTTCTCGCAGACGATTTCTTGTGGCGTACCACTCATCTGGCACATGCTCAAAGTTGCCAAACGTGTACGGACACCACCAATCCACTCTGATGTCACGGGATGGTTGATCTGAGGGTCCTGCTTCTGCTTCCACACATTCTAGGCTCGCTTTGAACTTGGCCATGTCAGTGAGATACTTTTCTATATCCTCACTCTTTGCATCCGGAGAAGGCGCGGCTGGCATGGTTGACGCGCGAAGCGCCGTCACTTTTGGAAGGACACGGCGATAGATGGGCTCATTCAACAGCCGGTATAAATACACTGAGGAAGCTGTTGAAAGCCTACTGTCTACCAGCTGTGCAGAAGGGGCGACAAGGTCGCCGGTCAACATCGTCCTTTCGGACGGCTCGGTGATGGTAATTCCAGAGACGGATCTCTGAAATGGGACCAGGGCCTGAGAACCTACAGTGTCGTAGGCGGCCTCTACAAGCTTGAAGACATTGGTGCCCTGAAGATGGACAGCAATGGCCTGAAGCAATCTGGGCGAGAACGGAATGGTATCGTTCTCTGTTGGAAATTCGTCAGCACGAATACCCAGTCTTTGCATGAATGTGATCGCGTCTGTGCGATACACTGTGGCCTTGTCGTATCCAAGGAGGTTCCGCGTCGGATTGCAAGGATGCTTCTTGTCCTTGGCTGGTTGGATAGTTTCTGGCATGTCCCAGACTGCGGCTCCTTTGCCATGGCTGATGTCAAGGTCCGCACGTATTCGGTGTGCGTACACCGTCAAGCAGGGGATAGACTTGTAGAGGTAATGAGTCTCCGCACTGAACTTGCCGAACCACCCGTGCGTTGGCTTTGCATACTGGTAGGTTCGGGGCGGGAGCTCGAACTCTAGTAAGGTTCCGTCCGGGATCCTTACATTTCCAAACCCTGACACAAAGTCAGAGATGGGTTCAGGCAGCGGGAGTTTGGGACCACTCTTCCAAAAGTGGGCGCCCTTGTAGTGAGGCTGGCGTAGACCTCATCCACTAAGGTTGTGAGGCCATCCGCGCCAGGCGTAACGGTACAAATTATGTGATAAGGAATATCAGTCTGAGTTGATATCTGCACGTAGGCACTTCTTCACACACGATCTACCGGCAATGCTAACAAACAATCCACGGAAGTTCTGGCTGATAATAAACCCCGCTAATCATCCTGACATTACTCTTACTAACGCGGAAGGCAGGCGGGAGCTCGAACTCTAGTAAGGTTCCGTCCGGGATCCTTACATTTCCAAACCCTGACACAAAGTCAGAGATGGGTTCAGGCAGCGGGAGTTTCATTTCCATCATACGCTGCACGAATGCCTTCTCGTCGAAGGTTAATTCGTTTTTGTTTTCATGATGGATATACAGCATGCGCGCATAGCACGCTGCTGCGCTGTAGTAGCCCAAGCATGAGTTTGGGACCACTCTTCCAAAAGTGGGCGCCCTTGTAGTGAGGCTGGCGTAGACCTCATCCACTAAGGTTGTGAGGCCATCCGCGCCAGGCGTAACGGTACAAATTATGTGATAAGGAATATCAGTCTGAGTTGATATCTGCACGTAGGCACTTCTTCACACACGATCTACCGGCAATGCTAACAAACAATCCACGGAAGTTCTGGCAGATAATAAACCCCGCTAATCATCCTGACATTACTCTTACTAACGCGGAAGGCAGGCGGGAGCTCGAACTCTAGTAAGGTTCCGTCCGGGATCCTTACATTTCCAAACCCTGACACAAAGTCAGAGATGGGTTCAGGCAGCGGGAGTTTCATTTCCATCATCCGCTGCACGAATGCCTTCTCGTCGAAGGTTAATTCGTTTTTGTTTTCATGATGGATATACAGCATGCGCGCATAGCACGCTGCTGCACTGTAGTAGCCCAAGCATGAGTTTGGGACCACTCTTCCAAAAGTGGGCGCCCTTGTAGTGAGGCTGGCGTAGACCTCATCCACTAAGGTTGTGAGGCCATCCGCGCCAGGCGTAACGGTACAAATTATGTGATAAGGAATATCAGTCTGAGTTGATATCTGCACGTAGGCACTTCTTCACACACGATCTACCGGCAATGCTAACAAACAATCCACGGAAGTTCTGGCAGATAATAAACCCCGCTAATCATCCTGACATTACTCTTACTACCGCGGAAGGCAGGCGGGAGCTCGAACTCTAGTAAGGTTCCGTCCGGGATCCTTACATTTCCAAACCCTGACACAAAGTCAGAGATAGGTTCAGGCAGCGGGAGTTTCATTTCCATCATCCGCTGCACGAATGCCTTCTCGTCGAAGGTTAATTCGTTTTTGTTTTCATGATGGATATACAGCATGCGCGCATAGCACGCTGCTGCGCTGTAGTAGCCCAAGCATGAGTTTGGGACCACTCTTCCAAAAGTGGGCGCCCTTGTAGTGAGGCTGGCGTAGACCTCATCCACTAAGGTTGTGAGGCCATCCGCGCCAGGCGTAACGGTACAAATTATGTGATAAGGAATATCAGTCTGAGTTGATATCTGCACGTAGGCACTTCTTCACACACGATCTACCGGCAATGCTAACAAACAATCCACGGAAGTTCTGGCAGATAATAAACCCCGCTAATCATCCTGACATTACTCTTACTAACGCGGAAGGCAGGCGGGAGCTCGAACTCTAGTAAGGTTCCGTCCGGGATCCTTACATTTCCAAACCCTGACACAAAGTCAGAGATGGGTTCAGGCAGCGGGAGTTTCATTTCCATCATCCGCTGCACGAATGCCTTCTCGTCGAAGGTTAATTCGTTTTTGTTTTCATGATGGATATACAGCATGCGCGCATAGCACGCTGCTGCGCTGTAGTAGCCCAAGCATGAGTTTGGGACCACTCTTCCAAAAGTGGGCGCCCTTGTAGTGAGGCTGGCGTAGACCTCATCCACTAAGGTTGTGAGGCCATCCGCGCCAGGCGTAACGGTACAAATTATGTGATAAGGAATATCAGTCTGAGTTGATATCTGCACGTAGG